>NC_085843.1:91629703-91957203 GCF_035594765.1 Anolis carolinensis
TTGGGGCATGGATCACTAATGTCTACTTACCCAGTTTACAAGGAATGTCTGTTTGTTAAATTAACATTGCATAGGTATGAGCATATTGTTTTGCCAAATACAGGAAATCCTGAATTCAATTGGATATTAACCAATACTTTTTTCCACCAAAAATGCCTACAGGACTGCAAAAGGTATAGAGTGAAGTTTTCATTTAGTTCATTTAATTCAGAAGCATTTGTATAAACAATTACTGCATGCATTACACAGATATGTAAAATGGATGAAGATAGTACCAATGAACTCTAAATCCAAACAAGAGCTCATTTATCTAATTAGTGATCTCCATGATTCCACAATTCTAGCACTACGGGTGGGTATCATTTTATCTATATGGCATATACTCATTGGGTTCTAAAGTTTCCCTATATTAGAATATTCAGCTAATCACTGCAATAAATCCATCACATGTCATTCTAGCCTTCCATTATCCATGATTGTCTTCTTATATGCGTGCATATAAATGGCTTACACCTCTGCAGACAATATC
This sequence comes from Anolis carolinensis, assembly GCF_035594765.1. Taxonomy (NCBI): domain Eukaryota; kingdom Metazoa; phylum Chordata; class Lepidosauria; order Squamata; family Anolidae; genus Anolis; species Anolis carolinensis. The sequence continues at coordinate 91,630,233 of NC_085843.1, forward strand.
TCTGTCATGCAGATTCTAGATGAACTACATAAATTAAGACCCAAAATACAGTTTAATTACTGACTGACATTTCACCATTGATAAGCCATATATAATGAAGATTAGCTGGTGTAATGTTTTGAAAAGGTCCTAAAGAGTCCACTGAAATGTGCAATTCATCTGCTATAATATGCTCATTTGCTGAACCAGCAGTTACTTATCTTCAGAAAAGGATACAATTTGAACAGCAGAATATACTTTTGATCACCACTTGCAAAGCTTCATTAGCACATTGCTATTTGGCTCTACAGCTGCTTCTCTTTAACCATAAAGTAATCAAACGCCAAACCCATCTTTCAGGAATCCTCAAAGCATAACAGTATTTATATATACATATTAGTGTGGCTTTGAAACCAGAGTCAAAATCTAGGATTTCTTTTCCAGTTTATACTTTTGAGAAATATTAGAATGTGATATCTTTTGAAGGATAAGAACTCCATTAATGCAATTCTGATTCAGTGGTGCACAGGGTGTAGCAGTTTAGAATTAGACAAACAGTCAGCCCTTTATCCACATACTCTGTATCTGTGGATTCAACTCTTTACAGCTTAATTTTTTAAAAAATATGAAAAGCAAATCTTGATTTTGGCATTTTTATAAGAGCCATTATATATAATAGGACTGAAGCATCCATGGATTTTGGTATCGGTAAGGAGTCCTGGAACTAAACCCCAGTGGATACCAAAGTTACACTGTAAATGTCTTCCGCAGATAGTACTTTCTTTTTTCTGAATGCTCAGAGTATTAGTTAACAGAACAACTTGCTGGCAAAAATGTTCTGTCTGTTAAGCTCTGCAAACAGATGAGCCAAAAGAAAAAACAGTTTGGCAAATAAGTTGAATCTATCCTTTTTTAGCCCAAAAACACAGCTACAGTGCTGGCACACATTTAGGAGAGGACAGGGATTGTCCCAAGTACATTGCAGCGCTATAATGTCTGTGAAGATATTGCTTTCAGCACAGTTTCAGTTCAACTAATTTTTGCTGATCCATGACCATCAAGATAGGAATGGATTCTGAGGTCCATTAGGATACTATATATGAAAGACTTCCAATTTTATAATAAAACTAACACCTTTATAGAGAAATAAGAACAAACAACACCCCATACTTTCAATTATCTGCTGTGATCCAAAGCAATATTTGTACATTTTACATCAGGAGACAAAGTAAATCAATTGAAGCCATATCTAAGTCCTCAGTGAGATTAATGAAACTATTGAGCTTGATCTCTGCTTGCATATAAATTTACAACTTCCATATGTATGTTAATGTGGGATTTGTGTATTGGTAGTGTTTGAATGAAATTTGTGTCTTGTCTGTATTGCATACTGATTGCATCATCCAAAGTGTACTATAGTCTGGAAAGAGTTAATTACTAAGAAGTTGTGTTGACCTTGATGTGTGGCTGGAACCAGGGAGTGTCCAGACACAAGTGTGTGCATTGCTGATTGCATCAGTTCTGAGTCGAGTCCTGTCTACCTAGAGTGAGAGTCAAGTCCTGTGTTCGTCTATTGTCTGCAAGTCCGTTTGTCTTGATTATTACTGCTTACAGTAAAACTTTGTATAGTTTTACCATCATCTCTGATGTCACTTCGTTCTGCGTTCCACTGATTCCATCCAACTACTGCTGCGCTGCAAATTACTCTGATAATGTAGGAATGCAAATTTCAAAAGCTCTAGTAGCCAGAATAGCCAAAGGTGAGGGATTGTGAAACTTGCAGTTTGGCAACATTTGTAATGGTGCTCAATTCCATCTCTGATTCAAATGCACAAGCAAACGGGCTTACAAAAAATCTTAACTAGTACTAAGTAAACTCTAGTGCTACAGCTGTATGCACCTCAATGACCTTTAGGACTTCTTGATGACTATCTTTACCAAATAGAACCTGATTAAGATTAGACAAGAATTCTGAATGCAGTACTTCCAGAATATTGTGACCTCATCACATTGGGTTGTTTTTGGTGGCATAGTGGGCCTTCTATAGTTTTACAACAGAGCCCACTGGCTCTGTAGAGGAACTTCTGGCAGGGCTACATCATAAAACTATCTAGAAACCAGTGCATGCTGCCATAGCAGCAACACAGGAGGGTTCCCATGTTGCACAAGAAACAAGGGGGTGGGATCTAGGCAGTCAATGCCTTTCCATTTAGGATGAGGACTCCAATGAGTCGGGCAATGAAACACATTGGACAACAGGTTCCACACAGCCCTGACAGGCACAGTCAGAATTGTCACTATGTATGGCAATTCCGGTGGCCTTTGTGATGCGGTCATATTGGTGAGTATAAAAATCTTGTGCAATTCTTTACCACTTGGAATACTCTCTGTTTTTAAACACCCGTTAGTACAAGTTCAACTAAATCTATAAATGTCCTAATTTAAATGAACAGCAATACATATGGCAGATTTTGACCTCCTTAATGCTATTCCTTTGAGAAAATTATAAGTAATTGATGGGGAACTGTGTAATTGAAAAAACTCTCCTCATGGTTATGCATGATTAAATTCACAGGCCAATAAAGATTAACATATAACATTTGCTTGTTTGAACAATGCTTTGTGGATCTATAGAGCTGTGAAAGGACAACATGTATTCTTGTGAGGAACAGATAATGCTATTATTCGAATAGATCTGCTTAGAATGTTGCATTTTTCTAGCAGATTAATACAACCGCAACACAATATTAGTTTTTAAAAATGCATAAATGCAAGATGTCCTATATTACACTGACAATAATTTTCAGAAAATGATTTGACCTATTTTCATGTTACACTTTGATGAAATAATAAGGAGCTAACACTGTTTAATTTTAAAATATTCAGTTTTTAATAATTAAAGCATCAGTGGCCATGAATACAACACTATCTTAAAACATATTGAACTGGATAAGCTGTAGTGAGATTATTATCCTCTTGATTTATTAGCTGAGAGATTTCTAATGGAATAATGTGCCTTTTTACTTGCTAAGGATGGAAACCATATTTAAATGAAGTTAACATTCTTGACAAAAAACTAGTTTTACACCTGCTAAGACTCACTTTGAAACTTCAGAGTATTAATCCTGATAAAGTATATAAAAGTAAGTTCAGGGATTTTTCTGCAAATCACCTTACAGAGTCTGCTTTAATATGGCTACAGTTTACTGCTTTTCTGCATTATATGAGTGTCTTTTGGTTATCTATAGTTCTTGTATAAATAACATACATACACAAGATAAACAAGCACAACCAAGCCTTTTTTAAAAAACAAACAAACAAACACAAATTAAGAGCACACATATCAACAAAAGTACTGGCTCAAACCTAACTAGGGAATCTATCATATGGGCAGGAGGAAAAGGGGGGGAAGTGTCCTTAAGAGTGGGGACTAGCAAGATCTGTCTTTGGGGATGGCCAGCCATCCCACAATGTTTCCCTGTCTTATTTATTTATTTATTTATTTATTTATTTACAGTATTTATATTCCGCCCTTCTCACCCCGAAGGGGACTCAGGGCGGATCACATTATGTACATATAGGACAAACATTCAATGCCCATAAACACATCGAACCAAGACAGAGACAACAGACAGACAGACGCAGAGGCAATTTAACCGTCTCCTGAGGGGATGTTCGATTCTGGCTGCAGAGGGGAGCAGCTGCTTCATCATCCACTCTGATGGCACTTCCTCACTTCCTCATTCCAATGTTGTAAATTAGTTAAACTTGCCTCCCCACTTTTATAAGTGGTACCTTATTTCCTACTTGATAGATGCAACTATCTTTCGGGTTGCTAGGTCAGCAACGAGCAGGGGCTATATTTTATTTTTAATTGATGGGTGCTCACCCCGCCATGGGCTGGCCTCGAACTCATGACCTTATGATCAGAGTGATTTATTGCAGCAGCTGTTTACCAGCCTGTGCCAAAGCCCGCCCCCACTTTCCTCCACTTCCCGCTTTTCTTCAATCAGGAGTTGGGAAACATCCAGGTATGAATATAAGTAAACAGGGAAAAATTAGGGTAGGATAAGGTGGCAAGAATAATTGGTTGAAGCTGGTTAAGATGAAGTCAAATTGCAAAAAACTCCACCCACCCCAACAAAAAAACACACTAAACAAAACAAAACAAAACAAAAAAAAACCTAGAGAAAAAAAATTGAGACAGGCTCACACACTTACGCAAACTACATAACAAACCTTGAGTAAGGAACAATGGAATTCAATAGAGAAAGGAGGGCCGGGCTGTGGTGCAGGCTGGTTAGTAGCCAGCTGCAATAAACCACTATGACCAAGAGGTCATGAGTTCGAGGCCAGCCCATGGAGGAGTGAGCACCTGACCATTAAAATAAAAAATAGCCCTGCTCGTTGCTGACCTAAGCAACCCGAAAAATAGTTGCATCTATCAAGTAGGAAATTTAGGTGCCACTTAAATGTGGGGAGGCTAATTTAACTAATTTACAACACCATAAAAATTGTTCAACTGCCATTTGGAATGAGGAAGTCAGTGTCACAGTGGATGATGAAGCAGTTGCTCCCCCTGTGGCCGGAATCGAGCAAACCCTCAGGAAGCTGGAAGCTGGAGAAGGTTAAATTGCCTCTGTGTCTGTCTCTGTCTCTGTGTTGTGGTTCAATCTGATGATGAAGGGGGATTTGGAGTTTTGTAGGCTGACCAAAGCAATGATGAAGAGAGAAATCTCAAAGGCTTTGATGCTGGAAATGTTAAATTGTCTGATGTTGGAAATGGTGAATTGTCAGTTAGGCCACAGGCTAGCGAGGAAACAGAAACTAATGATAAGGGTGACATTTCCCAGGAGTTCAAACATCAACAAGTTCCAGGTATTTCGGGCAGTGACTCAGAGGAGTCTCCCTTAGATAGAGATACAAGGTTGAGATTAAAGGTTCACCCCAGACACTCCCTTAGAATAGCTGGCAAATGCATGGGAATTCGAGGGCAGAGAAACGCCTTTTTGGCTTGTAAACTTGGGTAAATGCAGGGGAAACAGATAGATTTCAGACAAAGCAACATTGATTTTTGGAAGCACATCTCCTGCCTCGTCTTAGCTCATGGAAAAGGATTCTCGTTTATGTTCATGCCTGGGAACTGTGTTTTGGATTTTATTCTGAAGTTCACGGTGCTTTGTTTTCAGGACTAATTTTCTATATCAGAGACTTGGATTTATATTCTGCGAATTGCTTTTACTATTGGATTATATTGCTTTTATTGACTGCCATTGCATTTGGAAGTTTGCTTTCTTTACAGCTTTTTATTCAGACTTTGCTATCTTTTACCAATAAACTGTTTAAACCTAGCCTGCTGTGCCAGAGCGTATGTTAAGAGCAAGATGAACCAGTGCTGAGGTGCAACACACTGTCTCTATGGTCATATGGCATTGATTGTTTGCCTTGTATGTGTACATTGTGATCTGCCCTGAGTCCCCTTTGGGGTGAGAAGGGTGGAATATAAATACTGTAAACAAATAAATACATAAATTGAAAGCTTGTATTTGTTCTGATATAGTAAAGGAAGAAGAAACACAAGCAACATTTAAGTACAAAAACAAATTTCGATGAAGTCTTCCACAAACTTTTAAACTGCTAAGAGAAAACTAGAAAAAGAACCTCTCCCCAAAAGCATAGTGATTGCAAAGTGCGGCTGAGACTTTGGCCCATGTGGGAAACTAATGTTGTCAATAAGGAAAGTCCAGCTCCTCTTTCACTCTTCTCACCCTAATATTTTGTAACGTTTGTAAAGTTGCATGTAAAAATATGCATAATGGAGAAAGATGTATACATAAATTAGAGTCCTGTTCGTGCTTCTTACCAATGGGTGATTTGAGTCTCATCTTTATTAATCTGATCCCAATCAAACATAGTCTAAAATCAGATCTGGGATTCAACCACAGTAATATGAAGGCACATATGCCACTGTCTCTATGTCAGTGGAAGTAGCAGAGGTTTATTAGGTGTGGCAGGAGTAAAACAGCTGTAGATGTAATGACAATGACTTTGTGCAGGTAGGAAGTACCAGAGAAAAGCGAACTATCTTATGGGCTCTTGAGATACAGTGAGTTGGGAAGGTATGCAGATATTGTCTGGGCAGCTGTGAGGGAGAGAAAGGGGGGGCACTGTCATTCTTCTAAATCTGAAGTTTAATTTATACAGGTTAACAATGAAGATCTGGAAGTGTTATGGTCCTTCTGTAGTTCCAAACTACCCAACAGCAGGTAGAGTCTCATAAAGTTCTTCTCATGGGTTATTCCTCCCCCTATCATTACAATTGGCTACTAAGATATGTACTTCTTAATACTGAAGTCCCATTCACATACTGTTGTCAGTTGTATAAACTGCTCAGTTTGTTTAGAGAACAGTTGAATATTCTGTCCCTATGTAAAATGACTTAGCACAGTAGCTAATACATCTAGTAGCATTAAGAGAAGGTATTTTTTATAATATTGAATTATAGCTAACCACTAGATCTAGATCTCAAAACAATTTAAAATTTCAAGGACATTTTTTCTTGTTTTTCATATGCCAGGAGCATCTCTTGTATCCATCTAATAAAATGGTCAAAATATTTGCAATGTTGTCCATTGTTTAGAAGTCTGTCAACAAAAGAATATGACTCCTTGTGCTGTGAATTACGAAAGCCTTATTATTCTAAAATAAATCACATTTTTCATCAATGGCTAAAAAGGCCTATCACAAACAAATGAAGAGCTGCATTCATGTGGTTGCCCTCCCATTTTTTAAAACAAAAAAAAAACCTCCTTGAAAGAATCAGTCATTTTGCTGCATATTTTCTATATATTTTAGGCTTCTTCTTTTTAAAAAATGGAAGCAGGTATTTATATTATGCCATAATATCCAGTAATGATTGGGAAATCATGAAATATAAGAGTTTGGGATTTCTAGAACAAATGGCAAAGGTGATAGATCTTATAATCAACCTATACAGTGATACAGGTACAAAGTGACAAAGGCAAGGACAGACAGATAGACAGCTTTTATCCTAGAGCTGTAACTATATTGAACTCGATGGCTTTGCATTAATGTGGCATCAAGGGCTGTGCAGTGGTGGTGGAAGTGTGGAGGGATAGGTGTGTTGTTTTGTGATGTGTGCTGAGAAAAGCATTTAATTTCATTATATGACAATAAAGTTATTCCATTCTATACCTTGAGTCAACAGTTTGATTCATTCCATGACCAAGCTTTTAACTCAAATTGCTCTTACCTCAAAGTGAATTTCTCCACTAAAATGCATTTAAATGCTATTCATCCCTTCTGGCCCTCTGAACCCCCTCCCCCCACCACACACATTTTTGTGACATGTTTTTAAATAAGAAAATGTATTTTATAAATAACAAATAATGCATACATGCACATTTGCATGAAACAATAAAAAAAGAAAGAACAATTTTAAAATGGTAAAAGCACAAAGTTGTGTCAAGGAAGCATATTTGAGGCCACAAAATTGTGTTGGCCAGTGTAACAGCAAGGCAAAACTTGAACATTCACATGGAACAATAAAAAGATCAACTTTAAAATGGCAGAAGCACAAAGTTGTGGCAAGGAAGAACAAAGCAATGAGGCAAAAACATAATTTTCTTCATACTGTACTCAAAATGCTCCTAAGTTGGGATGCATGCATAACATAGCAATTGAGCACAATAAGACCCCCTAGATGGGTAGATGTTTCTAGCTGGATCATAGTTATGTGAAACTTCAATACTATTGAACACCATTAAATTGCCTCATTTGTGATCCCAACACACCATAAAGTTGTGTTGGAAAACCTAGAGATCTAAGAATTTGCTAAGTCCTTCAATGAAAATCTATTGTAATTTCTGGTGGAAACATACGATAAATTCCCCTGAAAGATCTAGAAAATGTCTAAAGAGATTATGATGATTATTATATTTACTTTTTTTTATTATTATTATTATTATTATTATTATTATTATTATTATTATTATTATTATTATTATTACCCTCTGTGTGTGCATAAGTGAAAGAACAGGCATGGGTTCCACAATTAGGGAGGGCATTCCTGCATTTTCTAGTTAATCAAGTAGTCCTGTAGCAATTATAATGGAGCTTTCAGTAGAGATTTACCCCTCCACAGCCAACCAGAGTTCCAATAAATTATTATTTTTGTTCCTGGGTTATAAATGTCTTTGCACAAGGGACATATAGCATATTCTGCTATCTAGTCTACCAATTTAACATCATCATCCACCCATTTAACAAAGTTTTTGGAGCAAAAACAAGGTTCCAGTATAGAACCACTACTTTCAAAGTAATGACTACACAATTGAACAGGAAATAAAACTTTCCAGCTAAGAACATGTTTTCTTTATTATTAAAAAAATGTTATTGATAAAAAAATTTAAAATTCCCCAAATGTCAGTTGATAAGTGAAATGTTCTGAACTTTGGTGGGCTCAGAGTGGTAAATGTATGCTACCACTGTAGTGAGTTGTACCCCAATAGCTGTAAAAATGAGGGAGAAAAGAGCCCCTGAAGTTTCCCCAATTACAGTAATCATGTGCAATTACTACAATGAAATAGTAATGAAATTTCATTAATCTTGTTTTAGTGACCAAGTTTTCACTACTATACTTTAGAAATACTTTAGAAATGAAATGCCAGCATCCCTCAGTTTTTTTAATGACTTTTGAACCATTTTTATAAATCGCACACCTTTTTTTTCCTTTTTTTCCTTATTATTTTTTATTTTGTAAAGAAACATAATACATCAAAAGTGGTGGAACAATATATTGATAGGAAAGTGAGGGAGGTGAAAGGGTTTCTGGAAATAGGTGAAAAGAGAAAACCGGAGGGGGGGAAAAAAGAAAAAAAGAAAAAGAAAAAAAGGAAAAAAAGAGAAAAAAATATTGGTTGACTTCCCATCTTGACCTCGGAGTTTTCTCTTTCATTGATTACATATTGGTATTTTCCCTTAGTCTCTTTTCACTTAAACCATTTTATATTGTAGATAAGTCTATCGTGAAGTCCACTCTTCTTTTTATCAATAATTTTATGAAGTTTGTCCAGTCTGTTTTATTTTTACCCTCTCTTATTTTTTGTTAGCTTATCCATTTGTATCATGTCCAAGATTCTGATTAACCATTCCTCGGAAGTAGGAAGTTTTTTCCCTTTCCAGACTTTCGCTATTGTTAGTCTGGCCACTGTGCTTATGTAGAAAAATATTCTGTCTTCATTTTTTTTTAAAAAAAAATTGAATTTGTAAAGCTTAGTAAATACATTTCAGGTTCTAATTTAAATTTGATTCCTATGATTTCCTATGTTATTTGATATATTGTCTTCCAAAATTCTTTTAATTTCTCACAGGTCCACTACTGATGAAAAAAAATTCCAATTTTTTCCCCCACATTTCTATTAATTAGGACAGGGAAACCTTCTCCCTCACTCCTACTTTGTCTGGAAACGTGTTAGCACCTTCCAGAACAAGAAAAGGTATTAAATAAGATTAAGTGAAAGGTGCACTTGGATGTAATCCATTGCAGAAACATTCCATTCTTTATGGCGTCCTCTCTAGGCAACAGCTGTGAGGAAGGACTGCTTCAATCATCTAAAGGGCATGAGCTAACTTTACCTTGGGTTTTATTATTGCATTCCGCTGATATCGCCATGTAATCAATAAACCATTGTTTTAGTACACCTATGACTATGTTTCATTTTGACAGATCCTTGAGACTAGGTTGGTCTGAGAAATGAGTGAATGAAGGATACCAAAAATGATGCATGAAGGATACCAATACTGGTGCACACTCTCTATTTCGGTCTTTAAGAATATTAATAACAAAGTATTAATTTTGATTATATTGTTCAATAGATCAGTAAAATAGATTTCATGAGTTTCTTGAAACATGGTAACTTTATATCACCTGTTGCCATTTCTTTCTTTATGATAGTGACATATGAGGTGTCAAAAACTCACAAATGACATTTAATAGTATTTTATGCTTTGTACTTCAGAAAATACATAAGCCATTTATTTTCAAATATTTATTTAGGATTTGACTGACTGGCCAGGAAATGTTTGAATGTTCACTCAGTTATTCTCAAAGGAAAAATAATAGTGCACTATTGTACTTATCTGTCATTGAAAAAAATAAAGTGCTGAATATTTTTGTAAATAAATATAATAAATAAAATAAAATAATAATATTTTAAATCAATTTCAGATTACTGATTTTCATAAAATATTGATGGTACATTGGGACTAAATAATCCACTTGCAACACATAAAAAGGTTCAAGTAGATTTAAATACAAAATGGGAAACAACAGAGTTTTCTGAGATGAAATAAGAGTCAAAACGTGCACCAAGTGTTCTGAGCTTCAGATAAAAATAGTGATAAGAATCAACAGACTGGTCAAAAGGAAAAGCCAATCTAGCAGACAGGTTCAGGAAGCAAGAAATCAAGCAAGACAAAAGGAAAAATGATACAGGAACACCATAGCTTTGGAAGACTATTTAGGCAAGGCTCAAGTGAAGTAGAAACATGTCCATTGGAGTCATGTGTATTCAGGGCAAACCTTGATCCGTTTAGTGTCCAGGCTTTTGGTGGGGCCCCCAATCCATTTCGATTGAGTCTCCTGAAATTGGGAGGGCAGATATTTGTTCTTCATCTTTGGTGATGAAATATCCATTTTATTTTGCCTAATAATTGGAGGGAGGGGCTTCACCTGTAGGTCCAAAGCGTCTGGGCCTATGGGTACAGACTTTGGGCCTACGCTCCCAGGCCTGGCAGGACCTGCAGCTGAGCTCCGAGTAAGGGGTGCTCCTTACTCAGCACTCAGCTACAGGCACGCTGGCACTTTTGGCCTACGGGTGGAGGCTTTGGGCCTAGGCACCCGGGTCTCACAGGGCCTGCAGCCAAGCACCAAGTAAGGAGCACTCCTTACTAGGCATTCAGCTGTAAGCCCTGTGAAGCCTGGGTGTGTAGGCCCAAAGCCTGCACCAGTAGTGCCTGCAGCTAAGTGCCAAGTAAGGAGCAAGAGGGCCCTTCCCATTCCATGCTATCTGAATAGACAGTATGAAACAGAAACACAAATCAAACAGATGCGACAAATTTCGGGCCCACGTCTAGTCTATGCCCTCTCTTGTCCAGGAGCATCCAATGTTCAGATTGAGTGGCTGAAGTCAGTTCTACTGCCTGGATGACATCTCCATCCTGCAGTTTTTTTAGTGCATTATAAAGTGCAACTGCACACACTATGTGTGTGTATGTGTCTTCAAATTGCCTTTTAACTTATCGAGACCTCATGAATAGGCAAGAAATGCTCAGAGATAGTTTTACCAGGTCCTTTCTCTGAAATATAGTCTACAGCACTTAGTATTCATTGGTGATCTCCTATACAATATTAACTAGGTCTGTCTCTGCTTAACTTCCCAGTTCATATGAGATCTTATTCCTCAAGCAGATTACCCATTCCCCTTTCCAAATCTGTTAATATTTCACAAATGAAGACACATGTAGTCAAGTAGCACCACAGTGCAGTTTAGATGGGAAATGTTAATAATGAGGAAGAATGAAAACGTTAAGAGTGGCTGCAATTTCTTTTTCTTGGGCCTCTTGAGAAATTGAATAATTTACTTTCTCCTCTGCTATCTTTCTGCTGAGTTGAATGCAAGCTGCTAACCAGTTTGAATATAGTTTGCAGTAATTGAAGTAAAGTGAAGACAACAGAGGAAAGTGAGAGGAGAAGAGAAAAATATTTAATTTTAATATTTTAAAACAGTTGAAAAGTCAGGAGAACAAAGGATTAATTTTGTCTATTACTGTCTAATCAGGACAATTGGTAGCATGCATATAGATTTATACTATCTAAGCCCTAGTAATTCTGGACAGACAAATGACATAAGATCTTATGTAGGGGAGATGTTTTTGCATACTTCAGCAATGTATAGTAGATGGACATGTAAACAGAGGCGGTTCAACCACCAGGCGAACTAGGTAGTTGACTGTGGTGCCATCTTGTTGGGGGCGCCATCGAGGCAACTCCTGTCTCCTGCGGCCTTCCTCCGCAAGGTATTGAACTGCTTTTTCTGTTGATTTGTTGTAAAACATGATGTTTTAGTGCTTAATTTGTAAAATCTTAATGTAATTTGATGTTTAATAGGCTTTTCCTTAATCCCTCCTTATTATCAAACATTTTTGCTTATCCAACGATTTATTTTTCAGTGATTGGTTGGGGGGGGGGGGGGCGCCAAAATTCTGTTTGCCTACACTTGAAAAATACCTAGGGTCAGCTCTGAAAATTACCTTCATGCTAAGGCATAAATGAAACATAACTCAATTTTGTGTTTAGCCTTGAGTCCCATCTCCAAGATATCTCATTATGTATATGCAGGTATTCCAAAATCTAGAAAAACCTAAAATAAAAAGCACTTCTGGTTCTAAGCAATAGTACCACATAATTCAATGTTTAAAATGCTGATGCTATGCTGCTGAAGTAATCTATAGCAACTAATCTGTAGGTTCTCCAGCATCAATATCAAGACAACCTCTTCAATTTCAGATGGACAGCAAAAATTGGGTAGTACTTAGCACCTCAATAAAATAAATTTTAAGGCTCTTAAGATAAACAATTGGTGCAATGCAATTTAGCAGAGTATCTGAAGAAGGGGACAGAACTCCTGTACATCACTGCAAAGATTACCGAGCAGAATAAACAACTCAGCAGGTAACGTTTATAGAGGAATATTTCAATAATAAATTAGTAGACTAGTATATTTAACTATTCTACTTCTTTTTGCATATGACAGTGTTTAACGATATACTTAACACTCCTGAAACTTTTAGCTTTTGTTGAAGAAATAAGAAATAATGATTTTCATTAATCATTTTATGGGTACAATAATAAAATCTTCCTCAAATAGAGTAAAACATTGTAAAGAAATCTTGTGAAAACAGATTTTTCTCTAAAATGTTTATAATTAGCAGCTGTAAAAATAGCAGCTGCACACTTGCTGTTCTTCTGAAAAGCCATACGGGTATATCAGCTTTTCAAATCTGAAGAAAAAGTAGGATGCTAAAAACATAATTTGTGAACACAATATTAATTGCAATGAGCATGACTGAGCCAAAGTTAAGTACTATTAAACCCTATTGATTTTAACCAGAGTTGTTAGTATATCTGTAAATCATTTGCATTTGGATCAATAAAGCCTAAAATACTTGGAGGTCTGGTATGATAGAAATGCATTTGTTTATGTTAATCACTTCTTATTCTTTTGTTATTATCACCATTCCAACTGTTTAGTTTCTTTTAAGTAGATATATATATATATATATATATATATATATATATATATACACACTAGCTGTGCCCGGCCACGCGTTGCTGTGGCAAAGTGGTGGTGGTATTGGTTAGAAATTGTTATGTAATTTTTATTTGACGTTATTTGCAATTTTTTTATTAATTTTATTGTAAGTTATATTTTTATTTATTATATATTATAGTATTTTATTGTATTAATTTTTAGTGTTTTTTATTATTTTTATTGGGTTGCTAGGAGACCAAGTTGGAGGAGCTTAGCCTTCTAACTGGCAGCAATTGGATAAAAGTAATTATTCCTCTCTCTCTAATTAGGACTTTATTTTTTTTTTCTTTTTGTTGTATCAACCTAGAGGCATGGATGATGGGTTGTGTTGTCAAATTTCGAGGTTGGAGGGCCTGTAGTTTTGTTGTTTTGTGGGTTGCCGTGATGCCATCACTCTTTTATATATATATATATATATATATATATATATATATATATAGATAGATAGATAGATATATATATCTATATATATATAAATAATCATCATCATGTTTTATGAACTTCACGTCCAATTACAGAGATTATTCTATGTAACTTTTGAATTATAAGATACTATATTGATGAAGTCAATAATTTATTACCTTTAATATAGAGCAAGCCTAATACTCAAAGCCAGCCAAGTTATTTTGATACATGAGACACAATAACCCACTGGCACTTCTTTGCCTTGCTCACCATGAAAATACAATAATACATTAATTAATTAACTTTTTTTTTTTGCGATGTACTCAAAACTAGGCTGTGGCGCAGGCTGGTGAGCAGCCAGCTTCAGCCAGCTGCAACAAATCACTCTGACCAAGAGGTCATGAGTTCGAGGCCAGCTCGGAGCCTGCGTTTGTCTTTGTCTTTGTTCTATGTTAAGGCATCGAATGTTTGGCTTCTATGTGTAATGTGATCCGCCCTGAGTCCCCTTCAGGGTGAGAAGGGCGGAATATAAATACTGTAAATAAATAAATAAACAAACGAAAAAATAAATAAATAAAACTAGGTCTTTAGGGACCCTTCTTCCTTTTACTTAATGGTAGGGCTAGAACTGCATGCTGACAACAGGTGGAAGAAGGAACAGGGGGCTGCTTTTCTGCACAATCTTGAAAAAAAACTAATTAATAAAAGGAAATTGTCAGGGATCATGGATTAAAATACTTAAGAGAAAAAAAATGTACCAAATCAAATGGTATGTTTTTATTACAATGATGTTACTGATAACATAACACTGTTTCTAAGATTATTGAAGGCCCACCATAAAATAATGAGCAAGCTGCTAATTCATTGGGGAGGAGCAACTAAAAGTGGGTATATCACTGAGGGCCAGATCCCAAGTGCAAACCCAACTTACTTAATTTGCTACTCTGAACAATCAGACAGGAATGCCCTCCTTTGGGGTTACCCCCCACAGGCCATGAAACCTTAGAAGAGGGTGCCTGTCAGGGGTTCTATGTAGCCAAAATTTCCCCAATTACAATTACACCTGTGGTTAAACCTGAACGACACTGATCCTGTTATCATTTAAAGAAATGCTGTGTAACTTACAAATCTCAACAGTGCCAACTACCTTCTTCTAGGGTATAGGGTACACCAAATGTACAGGTCCCCTCCCTCCCCCCCCCCCCCCCAAGCCATAAAACTAGAGGGGCCTTTCCAGGGACTGCAACCGTACTGCCAAAGTGGCCGCCAAGGCCACTTTATCATGTCAGAAACAAATTGAGAATGGAGTTATAATGTATTAAAAACCACAAAGTTAAAAACTTGGCATTACACTAAATTTCCTTTGACGAGAAGCTGGCCACTAGGAGTGCCTTTGGTGTCACTGCAAGAAGGTCCTTCATTGTGCATATGGCAGGGCTCAGACTGCATCTTAGTAGGTGTTCTGAGGTTTGCTCTTCTCTACACTCACATATTGTGGACTCCACTTTGTAGACCCGTTTCTTAAGATTAGCTCTGCATGGTGACAGAGGGCAATCTGTTCAGCGTCTTCCAAATCACCCAGTCTTCTGTGTACCGGGGGGGGGGGGGGGGGAGGAGTTTCTCATTTGGTATCAGCTACTGATTGAGGTTCTGGGTTTTAGCCTGCCACTTTTGGACTCTCGCTTGCTGAGGTGTTCCTGCGAGTATTGGTGTTCTGGCTGACATCCAAACAGAGGATGGGCTGGAGATATCAATGCCTTACACTTTTCATTACCCACTGCTACTTCCTGATGGATATCAGGTGGTGCAATACTGGTATAATTTCTTCAGCGATGTAGGGCATAGACATCTTGTGATAATGTGGCATGTCTCATTAAGAGCCATGTCCACTGTTTTAATATGGTGAGATGTACTCCACACTGGCCATGCGTATTTAACAGCAGAGTAGCAAAGCACAAGGGCAGATACCTTCACTGTATCTGGTTGTGATCCCCAGTTTTTGCCAGTCAGCTTTCATATGATATTATTTCTAGCACCCACATTTTGCTTTATAGTCAGGCATTGCTACGGTCCAGGGTAATTCCCAAGTATTTTGGTGTGCTGCAGTGCTCCAGTGGGATTCCTTCCCAGGTAATCTTTAGACCTCAAGATGCTTGTCTGTTCTTAAGGTGAAAAGCACACATGTGCATTTTAAATTGATTTGGAATTAGCTGGTTTTCCCTCTAGTGGGCAGTAAGAGTATATAGAGCTTTAGAGAGTTTCTGTCCAACAATTTCAAAGCTCTGTCCCTGAACAGTAATGGCACAATCGTCATCATAGATGAAACTCTCTGTCCCTTCTGGCAATGGCTGGTCATTTGTGTAAGTATTGAACATTGATGGAGCAAGCACTCTTCTCTGAGGCAACTGTGGTGCCAAGGTGAACACCAGTTATTACTCCCCCCTCCCATTTCAGGCAAGGGATCTCAACTAACAGACACCACCCTCAAAAATCCATTCTCAAAAGTAGTAGGCAACACCCTCTTTTCCCTTTCCCTTTTCTTTTAAGGAGAAAAAATCCTATGCAGCCCCCAAGGTGACCAGCCTATTGCTCATACTGAACTGATGGCGGGATGGTGGGTCAAGCCAATCATGATTCAAAGTGGCCACCATGAAAAGCAGGCTTCCTTAAATATGCTAAACCATGCCCCTCACACAGGTTGAGGCTGGCTTCAACTCAAGCCTCATGGGACACTTTACCTGGCCTCTCTTCGTGGAGGTTTGAAAACATTCACTTGCTGACTAGATCCTGGAGGAGTATTCTCTTCAGGAATATGTCCCCAAATGATTTCATGACTGATTTAAATAGCTGCAGGATTAAAACATGGCAAGGGGAGTGGATGAAAGTTGGACCCTCATGTCGAAAGTTATCACATCTG
The DNA here is from genome assembly GCF_035594765.1 of Anolis carolinensis. NCBI lineage: Eukaryota > Metazoa > Chordata > Lepidosauria > Squamata > Anolidae > Anolis > Anolis carolinensis. The sequence goes on from NC_085843.1 coordinate 91,646,928, forward strand.
CTACATCAAGCCCTGTGGCTTTCCCCAATAAACCAAACACCTTCTGACCAACTATTAGAGGGAATGGGCATTCCCAGAAATGTGTGGAGCACATTCTGCAACCTAGACTTAACAATGTTCTGAAATGGAATAAGGCAGGCTCACATCAAATATTCTGTTTTCCAATTCAATGTTAATTTTACCTGGTAAGAAAGACAAAATGACAAATACATATTAAATCCAGAAATGTTATTGTAGAAATAACATTAAATCCAGAATGATGGAGAAGCTCTGGACTGGATGCCCTTAATGGGCTGCCTTTCTATCTAAACCCACAGTTGTTTTTGAGTCTACAGGCTGTGAGGGGATCCTTCCAATCTTTCCCTCTTACTTATGTACTCATAGACTTCAAAACAGCAGAGCACTGTAATGTATTAGAAGCCAAGTGGACACTACATTTTGAGCCAATTACAAAGCTTCCACTTCTGGGTTATAATGTTAGAAGTCAAGAGACCACCACAGCAAGAGAGTGGAACAGTTATTGTTAGCCTTTTGATTACTAGTCAGGCTGACCTGAAATAGTTTAAACATATTTCAGATGCATTATCATAATTATCTATATTAATATTCACAATGATTATGCAAATTCAACACATAATTGTTACATTTTCTACCATTATCTTTCAACCTTGGTTCCATATTATAGTTGAACCTTCCATCACCTCTACATCTGCTTTCATTGTTTACCCTTACACACGCCCTCCTTTGCCTCCTCCTACCTCACCACACCTTCACCATTACTCTCTCGCTTGCTTCTTGTACTCAACTATTTGCTCTTCACATGTTCCTTTCCATAGTTTTCTCTCACTTTGTATTGCCACGCAAACTTTCTCTTGTACCCTCCTAACTTTCTCTTTTTCACAGCTTGTTTCACCTTGCCCTGTACCACATGTTCCTCCCTTTCAATCACAACTGCATCTCCAACCCCTCCTTCTCCAGGTGAAGGAAGTACAAAGACTTCTTTCACCTGGAGGTGGAGGTGAAGCAAGGGAGGATAGTGGTAAGATGGCTGTATAAGGCAGGGTGGAAAGAAGATGGAAATAATTTAGAGGGTCTTTTTCTCATAAAAAAGAAAATGTTATTTTTACTGTACAGCTAATTAAAATGCATAATATTGCTACTTCAAGCAAATAATGAAAAACAACAGAAACCATGGAAACTGAAGTACTAATTATTGTATTGCAAATTTCACATTTCTTTGTTGCACCTCTCTTCTTCACTCCAATGATTCTATTGCTTTCTGTGCAATTTATTGTAAGGAGCTCTGCACAATAGATTTCAGCCAAACTTCCCTTCAAAATCTATAATTTCCCACAGAGCTGTAACTGACAGAGGGAAATGGAAATTGGAATTGAGAGAGAATGGGTCACAAATTTCAGTCATAAAGTGTGAGAAATCATTTATTGGCCAAATGCACTCAAAGACAGGGGTTGACTTATTTCTTGGAAAACAATCGGAGAGAAGAATGATTGCACATTTTCTCTTGAAACTCCACTCTTATAAAGGCTAGAAACTTGCTTTTTAAAACAAGTACAACAACCACCACCTGATATCCCAGCCAGATGATGGTACAACTGGACACATGGTATGCCTAATACATGGATTAAACCTGGATGACAAGAAGTCATGAAGATACAAGCATTCCTGGCATACACGGGCTTACCTAACTCTCAACTTTTGGTCCATTACAACACTGACATTGAATGCTAAGCCCACAAGTGAATCCACAATCCCATCCTTGGAGGCCAGAGATACCATATGCAAATATTTGCCCATTCCTACTTACGTATTTATTAATAATGACTTTGATGACTCATATTTATGATTAGAAATTCTCACAGTTAAAGTGCAATTTAGGAAGCATGGAATTCAAGGTAGAACAAAGGGCTATAACCATAAAGGAAAGCACAGTAAATTTTTCATGCTTAAGTTATTGATCCTCAGTTTTTAAATATACACTGTTATAGGATTTATTATCGACCAGAACAAAAACATATTTGCCTTCAGAATAAACCTTTAATGCTGCAAACATGAAAAAAGTACATCAATGGTTTTATTCAAAGCCTGTAAGTATACTAACCATGCCAATTTGTCCTGCCAATAGAATTAAGTGGAAATGGCAAAATATGGCAGATGTATCTATACAAAAATAAGAAACTGAAGGAAATATAGTCTTATTTGTTATGTAATGCATTGTTCAGAAACAAAATGAAAAGAGAAATTACACCCACAGATACAATAATTATCCAATCTAGAATCACGTTAATGATTACTCAGTTATTAAGTTCATGTTTTACACACACATTACATGCTTCTTACAAGGTTTCACAGATACATATTTCTAAATTGCATTGCTTTAGAACAGTTCTGAGTCAGACCCAGACATCAAAGGTATTTAACACATTAGTAGGAGATCTTTGTGAAAACATCCCTCAAACCACCCAGCATCAGCATCAGCATTCAGCCCAAGAATCTGATCCACATGCATGAAAGCTAAACCTTTCTGAATTATAGTATTTGTAAGTATTTTGCATTTGGAATATATACCATCTTCATACCTGTCAATATTTTTGCCTGTAATGAAACAAACACAAAGGGTCTGTCCAGGGCCGTAGCAAGAAAAAAATGGGGGGGGGGGGGGTGAAACTTTTTTTTAGCAAATCATGAAGAGCAGTTCGATAACACAACAACAACATTTTTATTGCAGTCCAAAGACCCTTATTGCTCTGTAAAAGGTATAAGATATAAGCAGGGCCGGCCGGAGAAAATTGAAAATATAAAGCGGGTGGGGAAAATTGCGCACCCCCCCCCCTGCCGGCGCAGCGGGAGGCCTGGCCATGTGCCACAGGAGGCACATGGCCATGCCTCCCACAGTGCCGGCGGGCCCCACCTCCCGTGCCCTGGCCCCGCCTCCCACGCAGTGTGGGAGGCGGGGTCAGGGCGAGCAGCACGGGAGGCGGGGTCAGGGTTGGCAGTGTGCGCGGGGTGTGAGGCGGGGCACCGTCAGGGCGATCGCGGTCTGGAGGGACCTCCGCTGCAGTCTGGCCAGCTGGAAAAGGCCAGACGGGCGAGGGTGAGCAGCATGGGAGGCGGGGCCAACCCTGACCCTGCCTCCCGTGCTGCTCGCCCTGACCCCGCTTCCCACGCTGCATGAGAGGCGGGGTCAGGGCGAGTAGCACGGGAGGCGGGGCCAATCCTGACCCCACCGCCCATGCTGCTCGCCCTGACCCCGCTTCCCATGCTGCGTGGGAGGCGGGGTCAGGGCGAGTAGCACGGGAGGCGGGGCCAGGGTTGGCCCCACCTCCCGTGCTGCTCACCCTCGCCCGTCTGGCCTTTTCCAGCTGGCCAGACTGCAGCGGAGGTCCCTCCAGACCGCGATCGCCCTGACGGTGCCCCGCCTCACACCCCGCGCACACTGCCCAGCTGACCAGGCAGTGGGAAAGTCCCTCCAGGCCTCAGCAACCACAGCCTGGAGGGACTTTCTCTGCAGTCTGGCCGGCTAGGCAACGGCAGCTGAGCCAGGGCGAGCAGCGCGGGAGGCAGAGCCAACCCTGGCCCCGCCTCTCACGCAGCGTGGGAGGCAGGGCCAGGGCGTGCTGGGCGGGAGGTGGGGCACCGCCCTGACGGGGCCCCACCTCCCACCCAGTGCGCTCTGGCCTGGCTGGCCTTGCCCAGCCGGCCATGCTGTAGTGGGGGAGAGCTCGCTCAATGCCGAACATGCCTTCCTGTTTGCTGGCGAGCGAGCCCATGGTCCCCACTGGGGGGGAAGCCTGACGGCGCCCCCCGGGACCTGCGCCTGAGGCGGTCGCCTCACGTGGCCTCCATGTTGGGCCGGCCCTGGATATAAGGTATGCAAAGTTAGTATGGCCAAAAAATGCCAAAACTGATTAAAACACATAATGTGGGTGGAATTAACAGCAGATAAAACTGATAAAACCAGGATTAAAACATAACCAGCATTTAAGATAGCAATGACCTAGGTAAAAGACTACAAAGGGTAACAGGCATGTTTCATCATGCCATAACATAAAACACTTTATATGGTTTCAAGTATATTCATTAAATCAAATTTCTATTTTAGTTAAAGTTTCAAGTCTTAAAATAACTGAAAATGATTGCTAATTGATAATTTATAGTTACAAAAGAACACCACAACGTTTGTTAGAAACACTTGAAAACTGTGTCAATACACTTTGACAGAAATCAGGCTCTATTGATAAACTTCGGTGGACACTCAAGAGTGCAAGTCCAGTCAGTCTTTCTTGCTTCATTGTGCTTCTTGTGTATGTTTTCAAACGTTTAAGGGTTGAAAACGACCTTTCATTGATAGCTGTTGACACTGGCAATGTTGCAGAAATCTGAAGAAGTTTCTTGACATTCGGAAAAAACTGTCCATCACAAACAAGATATGCTTCCAGTGCATTTGATGGTTTTTCTGCAGGTGGAATCTTTTTCCATTTTCTACACCACATGTCATATTCTTCCATCAGTGTGACAGAATCTTGAAGGAATTTGAATCTTGAAGGAGAGGGCCTTTTCTGCTGTGACCCCCGACTGTGGAACTCACTACCTACTGAAATTAGGCAAGCTCCCACTCTGTTAGCTTTTAGGAAAGAATTGAAAACATGGCTCTTCCGCTGTGCTTTCGGTGAGTAATTTCTGTTATATATCTCCGTGTTACTCCCCTCCGAACATCTATCCTCTAGATTACCCCACTTCCAAATGTCCCTGCCCATAGTGGAGTACCCCTCTGTCCCTCTCACTCCGGGTTTTATCTTTGTGTTCACGCGGCCTGCCCTTGTTTTATTGTTTTTTGATTTCCTGATGTTCTGTTTATTATTATTTATTGTATTATGAATTGTGCTATGATATGTTGTTTTTATATTTTATTATATTGTATTGCTCTGGGCATGGCCCCATGTTAGCCGCCCCGAGTCCCTGTTGGGGAGATGGTGGCGGGGTATAAATAAAGTTTTATTATTATTATTATTATTATTATTATTATTATTATTATTATTCATTGTAAAGTTTTGTACACTTGTTCAAGTTGGGTTTTAAATGCCCACAATTGATAGGGAGGAAAACTTGCAGTTCCTGAACTACTTCCCTGTGCCTTGTAAACCTTTCTTGAAGCTGACTGCAGAAAAAATCCAGAAATGGGATGTACACATTTAGTCTATAATATTCCATTGGTGTTAGTGAAGTTGCCTAAATGTTGCTTTGACAGGTCTGCCTTGAACAGATGCGAGGAATCCCCACTTCTCCACCCATAGACTCCACCACTGATCTTGCTGTATCAAAGAGCTCCTGAAATTCCTTCACAGAATCTGTGCGCATCTCCCTGGCTTTTTCTAAGAGATTGTCAACATATTGCAGGCTCCCAAAAATGTCCACATCTACTCTTTGTAATGTTTTGCTAAGCTGAAGGGATAATGACAGAAGCTTTCTTAGGATGTGTATGGTTACTACAAATCCAGCATTAAGAACAGTAAAAAGAAGTTGCTCAGCTTGGGAAGAGTCTCGCTGTTGTATAGAGGGCTCTCTTTTAGTTCTTCAAGTGTTCTCACCATCACACTGTACAGTTCAACAAAACGTAAAACTGCATCATGTCGTTCAACCCAACGGGTTTCACAAAGTGGCAACAGGCTCTTTGCTCTTGATTCAGGAAAAGAGTCCTTTATATTTTTCTTCAACTGTTCCAGTCTGATGGATGATGCTCTAAAGAAATTGCACACAGATGATATTGTTCCTTGGCAGTTTCTGACAGCTGGAATGCTGCAAGCCTTTGCTAAAGCTAGATTTAGTGAGTGAGCACTGCAGTGGATGTAGACAGCCTTTGGATACTTTTCCAATACAATTGCCTGTGCTCCACTAATATGACCACTCATATTAGCAGCTCCATCATAACCCTGTCCACACAAATATTGCAAGTTCAACCCAATTTTTTTCCAGTGTTTTCAAAATGATGTCTGCAAGTCCTCCACCTGTCATATCATGTATCTTCACAAAGCCTATAAAGTCTTCTCTTATTCCTCCAATTTCGACATCAATGTACCTTACTGCGAGTGATAACTGTTTGGAGGTACTCACATCCAAAGTTTCATCTGCCAAAATAGAGAAACACTGTGATGCATTGCATCTGTCAACAATTGTTTGGACTAGCTTCTCACCACAAATGTTTATTAGTTCATTTTGTATTTGAGGACTAGTATATTGGGCATTCATAGCTGCAGTTTTGAGATGAATTTTCAGGTCAGTGTTCCCTGATCTGGCACGAGATCCCAACAAGGCCCTGAAATTACCATCATTGTGCAAAGGTTCTTCAAGGGTAATAGGTCCTGAATTTTGGCTCCCTCTTAAAGCCAGTTCTTGTTGGCCACAAAGGACAATAGTTTCCACAATTGGCAGAAGTTTCTTTCTGTTTTCTTCTGCTTTCTTCTTATTTCCTTTATCGTAATGACGGGTTACATCAGGATGTTTTCCACTATGAATTAGCAAGAAGTTTTCAGCCAAGCACAAGTTGTTGTGATGGTACTCTGTTTTTTGGTGCCTATTGAAGATTTCTATTGCATTTTTCCATTGCAAAAATGGTTTAGCAACCAATGCACCAAGTTGCTGATGACCACCTTTACCCCCAACTTCTCCTCCAAATACCACACAGTACTTACAGAGTGCACCTTGTCCATCAAATGAGTAGACTAACCAGGGAAATCTGCTGAACCATTTGTGTTGAAAACTTAGATGTCTCTTCTTATCCACAGGAAATACATACCCCGGCAATGGAGTCTGTGGATTCTGCACTAATTGAACTTTCAACTGGTCATCAGAAATAGTCTTGTTTATATAAAGGTCTAACAATGACACAGCTTCTTGCCTTTCTTCCTGTTCTATGGTTTCTTTGGCACAACTTGGATTAGATGAACCAGTGGTAGACACTGCTGTTTCCACTGTTTCCTCAGTTTTCACCTGCAGTTCAGCTGTACATGTTCTGGGATCTTCATCAGTACCATCTGCTGCAGTGGTTCTCAAGCTGCTGTCTTCTTGGTTTTCATTGTTTGGCTTTTTCTTTTTTCCCATGAACTCAAAAATGTTCAGTTGCTTTGATAGACATTTAGGCATCTTCCTGAGTCAGGTGGATGACAGGAAACACTAATAGCAGCTAACAGGGCTTTAAGTTTCAGAACAGCAACTCAAGTTCCCAGACAAATTGCACAGTAAGGAATAATCCACAGCTGCTTTGAATAATAATAATAATAATAATAATAATAATAATAATAATAATAATAATAATAATACTTTTATTTTTGTACCCCGCCACCATCTCTCCAGAGGGACTCGGGGTGGCTTACAGATATAAAACCAGCATACAGTAATATCAAATACAAAAACACACAAATAAATTTAAAAGGCATTAAAAAATCACAATCATTATAAAATACATGAAAAACACAGCAATAAAAACATAAAATGAGCTGGGCAAAGTGCACTGAGTGGAACTTGTAAACAAGAAGGAAGTAAAGGTGCTACAAGCTTTGAAGAAGGTAGAATAAAGCTCTGAAAGGGGAAAGAGCAAGAGAGCATTGATGTGACTGTTTCATGTGTTTTTATAATACAGTAGAGTCTCACTTATCCAAGCTAAATGGGCCGGCAGAAGCTTGGATAAGCGAATATTTTGGATAATAAGGAGGGATTAAGGAAAAGCCTATTAAACATCAAATTAGGAGCTAATTATCTAATCTAATCTGATCTAATACACATAGACGGATCAAAATAACAAAGATTTAGATAGCTACATCTTGAAAAATAGGAGCGGACAGAGTGCGTTCTCTTTCTGGAACAAAGCAGGAAGATGGAATGGTGACCAAACCTCATGGGTCGCTTCTTCTCTAAGGCCATAAACGTTCCAAAGGCCAAATTGGGAAGTTACGTCAACCCTAGGAGAGATCACATTTCTAAAGCATCAAAGGGTGGGTTGACCTAAATAGGACAGGAAGGAGGAAACAGTAGTAAAGCCTAATCAGAGCATGCATGGAACTGGGGAAGGTGTCCCTAACTCTTTTCTAGGCTTCCTATCTAACCATAGAGACTTAAGCAGTGCAGGATGACATTTTTCCAACAGTTAAACAATGAAGATTTATATTTAATCTGAGTATGTATTTTACTCTATGGCTGAGAGAGTGTGACTGGTTAACTTTTGTGCCTTTCAGGGGGTGAAATTATGAGCCTGAGCAAGCAAAGCCTGGTAACCATTCTCAAACACTGTAGAAAATGGCACATCCTGAGCAAACAACCTCTTTCAGGAAGGGCACCCCAACATGAGGTGAAAATACAGGCCTGAAGGCCACAGCCAGCATACCCAGTACCCACCCAAACCAGGGAATTGGCCACATCATGAAGATGTATGCTTCCAATGGTGTGTCTGTGCCTTGCTTTGAATCCAAGGGAGTATAACTGCATGGCTTCCAGAACAGACCAGATCTGATGCTGCCTTCTAGTTTGTTAGGCCATGAGCCTGACCAGGCAGAACCTGGAGGGCCTCTCTCTCAGATGCAGAAGACCACTTGATGTAGCCACCTTCAGAAGGGCCCCAGCCTAAGGCAGGCACCAACAGCCCAAAGGCATGAGGTCTGAAAAAAAATGGAGACCTCCAAATGAAGGCTTCCTAATATACTGGCAAAGGCTAGAAAGCTGAATGCGAGGCCTAGAACAAGATGGAGCCTCCCAATATTTGCCATTATATTTAAAGACTAACGTGAGGCCTGAAACAATAGAGAGGTCCCCTCAAATATAATTGCAAGAGCTTAAAAACATGAGGCTAAAGCTTAACTCCTAACATGCGGCATGCAATAAAATGTAGGCCTCAGGATGTGATGACACAGTTAATGTGTGGAATTGCCTGTGCCTTCCTGGGGCTGAGAGAGTGTGAATCCTTCCAGACAGCAATTCATTAAGCCATTTTTGCTCTGCTGCTGGGAAATTCCTGCCAATAAAGGCCAAGGGCAGAAACTGCCCAAATTGTAGGGTGACTCCCTGAGGCAAAGGCATGGCAATGAGAACCCTGTTATTCTTTGGAAAAGGGGAAGGGGAGCAAAGAGGGAAAGGCCTAATTTCCCATTAGGAACCTCACCTGCCTCCTAGCTCATGCTGAAGCAAAGAGCACAGCAAGGGGCGGAGCAGCCTTCAATAGCTTGCAGCTCCGCCCATCAACCACCTCCACCAAGTCTGGCCTCAATGAGAGCATTCAACACCCCCCCCCCCCCAACTTGGTTGCTTCGCTGCATTGGCTATTGCTGCAAGTAATGACAGTGTGAATAAATTGTCAATATTTTCTTGAGATAGTGCTTGAAGTTCTGGAGGGACTCTTAATTTTTTGCGTCTCATAGACTTAACATGGGGATTTGGTTAACCAGTTAAAATTCATGAGTAAAGTAGTTTTTTTTTAACCTGAAAAATTTCGGGGAGGGGGGGTTTGAACCCCTAACCCCCCCCCCCCCCCCCCCCGCTACAGGCCCGGGTCTGTCTATACAGACAAAAACCAAACAGACATTGCTCAGAATGTAGCTGCATTGATCCTGACATGCAATACACATGTCTTTTAGCAGTGAAAGCACTTCTTTTAGACTTTAAAGAAATATACTAAAAGTCACTTTTTGTTTTGAAGTTTCAAGAAAAATCTGGTGTGCTGTGTTTTGCAAAGTGTGTACACTCTAACTTGGGCCAGATTCAGGGGAACGGGCTGGGATTGATTCCTTTGTTTCCTAGTTCCTCTCCTGCTGCCAAGAAGGGATCCTTAATTTTCATTCCCACCTTCCATTGCCACATTTCCAAGCCTATCCAGCCTCCTAAGTCTACTGTTTTCATTTCCTGGCAGTAGCACCAAGCTTTAACTCCAATTTCCACCTCCCACAATAACATTAAACATTCTACTTTTTCTATTCTCCCAATCCTCTACATAACCTTTCCTGCCATTAGCAAGTCTTAAATCCTATTCCACAGCCACAGTTCCAAGTCTGATCCAGCTCTGCAGCCTATTCTTTTTGTTCCCTAGCTTTTCTTCTGCTAGCATGGCCATGCCTTCAATCCATTTCCACCTACCCTAGCCATATTTCCAACCACAATCCAGCTCCCCATCCACCCTTTCTATGTTGGAGAAGGAGTCAACAAAGCACTTCTGATTAGGATTTGAGATGTGGATTGCAATATGAATTCAGTGTGAAGCATCATGGGTAGCAGTGGCCCTGATGAAGTGAATTTGGAGCAGCTCTGGGGGTAATCTGAATTTCATTGAAATTATTTTAATGATGTATACAAGCTCTGATTCAGTATAAGACTTGATTTTACACACACGATTTGTTACAAAAAGGATGTATAGAGTTCTGGCACTATGTTTTCAATGCTTGCTTTAAAGCGCATATATCTAAGAAAACATTAAAGAAAAATTGATAACAAAAACATATTATTGGTAGTGGTTTTGTATTTATCCCAGGTCCAAAACTACTAGCAACTACCTCTATGTGTGGATATGCCTTCAAGTCAATTGTTAATTTATGGTGATCCTCATGAATTTAGTAGGATTTTTTAAGGCAAGGAATATTTGGACATGGTTTGCCACTGTGTTCCTCTCAAACATTGTCCAATAGCATCTTTTATTCTTTTTGGGTCTCCCAATCCAAATATCAAGCAGGATTGACTCTGTTTCGCTTCTAAGCCAGGCTGGCTCTTAGAAGGGTCTACACTGTCATATAATCCAGTTCAAAACAGATAATCTGGATTCAGAAACGGGATTATATGGCAGTGTACATGGGGCCTAAAATCAATAAGGCCCCATCTACACTGCCATATAAAATCAGGATTATATGCTTTGAATTGGATTATATGGCAGTGTCAACTCATATAATCCAGTTCAAAGCAAATAATCTGGATTCTCTGCTTTGATAATCTGAATTATATGGCAGTGTAGAAGGGGCCTTAGTTCCATGGCTCCATCTTGTGGAATCTTGGGATTTGTAGTCTGGCTAAAGATTTGGAAATCTTTGACAGAGAGTAGTAGTATTCCAAATTAGAATTTTCAAAATATTCTGAGTATTAATCTCTAATATGGAATTAAACTGATGTAATTCTGAATTCTTCTCTTTTTAGATACTATAATGTCTTCAAAGTAGCTAGGTTAAGGTAAAGGTTTTCCCCTGATGTTAAGTCCAGTCGTGACCGACTCTGGGGGTTGGTGCTCATCTCCATTTCTAAGATGAAGAGCCGGCATTGTCCGTAGACACCTCCAAGGTCATGTGGCCGGCACCGTTCACGGAGCACCGTTACCTTCCTGCTGGAGCGGTACCCAGAGCCGGTCCAACAATGAGGCGAATTAAGCGGTCGCTTCGGGCGCCAAACATACAGGGGTGCAGTCAAGACTGCTTTTTCCTGTTGATTTGTTGTAAAACATGATGTTTTGGTGCTTAATTTGTAAAATCTTAATGTAATTTGATGTTTAATAGGCTTTTCCTTAATCCCTCCTTATTATCCAACATTTTCGCTTACCCAACGCTTTTATTTTTCAGTGATTGTTTTGGGGGGGGGGGGATGCCAAAATTCTGTTCGCCTACACTTGAAAAATACCTAGGGCCAGCTCTGGCGGTACCTATTGATCTACTCACATTTGCATGTTTTTGAAATGCTAGGTTGGCAGGAGCTGGGGCTAACAGCGGGCGCTCATTCTGCTCCCAGGATTTGAACCTGGCACCTTTTGGTCCGCAAGTTCAGCAGCTCAGCGCTTTAATGCACTGTGATACCAGAAACATGACAACAACATTAACAACTCCAGTCACATACAAACCCGCCAATAGTGAGGAACTGTTTTAGCCAGAATTAAATGCATATATCAAATGTGACAAAATTAACCTGATCACCTGTAAAATTTAAAATTAATATACCCAATGTGAAAGTGGTCCAACTTTCTGATACCTATTCCCTTCATTCCACCTAGTTTAGAAGGCACAAGGCAAAATAAGCTCTCAGAAATTGAAGAAGGCAAAAGCCTACTAAATGGCTCAAACGGGAATGCCAATACCCAATGTAGGAAAGACTGATGGGTGTTGTGAAAAATGGAAATAGATTGAGGTCACAGTGTATCTTTCTTCAGTTATACCCTCAAGCTGATCTTGGCAGGCATGTAGTTTTACAAAGGCATAATGTGAGTCCCTTCCTTCCCAAGAGGGACTTTGGGCTTTATTGCATGAGGCAGCCAAACTATTATTGCAACTGAACCTTTAGTGATATTACACAATGCCATGTGCATCCTGCTGCCAATCTGTGTGCTCCAACCCCATGATTATCCCATAATTAGCTATTGATAGTTAAGGAATTCTGCAATGCCCCTGTCACTTACTTTGGTGTGATGAATCTCTTCTGCTTCTGTGCCAGCATTTTAGCAGTAAAGTCATGTTAGAGGTCAAAATTATCCTCCTACTCTCTGTCTGCTTCCCTATTCCCAAGATGGCTGTTTTCCTTTTGTTTTATATTTATATTATGTGTTACAAATGAAAAAGGTAATTACCAAATTAAGGAATGACAGTAGTATGGGAAGGCAAAGTTAGGATGTGCAAAAAATGGCATCATAAGCTCATGGATTGGCAAATTGGTCAAACTGCACTGATGAAGAAAGGTGTTGTACTGAAAGTGCTATTCAATGCAGTATGTATTCATTATCACCGATCAGTGGCAGACTGACCAGGGTGTCAGCTTGCCCTTCACACACGTTTCAAATATTAATGACTTTTTAGCCATTTAAAAAATAACACAAGTTCCAATATTTATTACTGTTTGCAACTAAACTTTAAGTTGCAGTATTATTTTAATAAAAAAATAAAAGCATTTTAGATACTTTACATTTAAAAATATAATAAATATCTTCTGAAAAAGTAATTCTGATTTGGTTTATGCATATGTTATATATGCTTGGATCTTTACTATTTATTATAACAACTAAATGATAACCTTGTGGATGGGCCTCCTTTGTCTCCTGGCAACCAACATTTTTGACCCACTCTGCCACTGTCACTGATAATGCAACTGCAGTGGAATAACAGGTCCATGTGATTGGCAACCTCATCATACAGAATATGTTTTGGTGGCATATGCTGGTTCATCTTCCTTTTTGTAATGTAGCCCACTGCCTTCCATCCCACAATGTGGAGCTACTTCTGATGGAGCTCAGTTGCAAAAGAGAAGGTGAGCTGACATATGCTGCCATGACAACAACACACAATGCTTTCTGTGTTACATAGAGATCAACAGGGGGAAACTGGATAGTGAATGCTTCCCCTGTAGGATGAGTTAGTAGGGAGGTCGGGCAATGTGGGGCATGGGGCAATGTGTTCCCCTCACTGCCTATTCCCTGCCAGGCACCGCCAGATTTGCGACAATACGTGACAATTCCGGTGGCCAATATGATGAGATTGAAAGTCTTTTGTCTGCTGGTTGGTGCAGCTCAATGAACAACTTCTTTTGTGAAAGAACAGCACTTAAGTTTCATCCAAGTATGCCGTCTACTTTTTAAATGTACTTGAAAATACTGGGGGAGGGGAAGATGATGAGGTGAGAAACTGGTTCCTTTTGTTCCAGGTACCTCAATGCACTTTCAAATATGTAAGAGGTAACTGCTGACAGACTGAAAGGAGAGAGACTTAAAATAGAACAATAAAAGTCCACACGTTTCTACACAGGATAGTAAATTTCTAGGGCTGAGAATATACTGTTTGAAATGAGAAACATACATTTTACTTGGCTATGTTTCAATAGACGGTCATCTAAATAGCTTGTTAAAGTTTATGCTATGAAAAGGATGAAGAACGTGGGCACGGATGTTTTTCACTCCAGAGGCTTTTATTAGGTATTTGTCTTTTAAAAATATGTTCCTGTATTGTGAAGCAGCATCAGCATTTGACTAAGACAGACATTATACGATAGTTTATGATTTAAAAAGGTTCCAGTTCACAGAGAACATTAATGGTATTAAATTCATTTGTGCTTTCCCTATCATCTTTAAGCAGAAGGATTATAGTGGAGGAAATATTTTTATGCCTTATCTGCAGGCTCACAGGGAGATGACTGTGGCGGACCTAATTACATTCAAAATGAACTCACTGAAAGTGGTTCAGAGGTGAATTTTTCATTAAAACAATTACTCATATCTTCATACACTAATTCACATGCAGATTTTAAATTGTGGAGTGGAGAATTTTAAAAGTGTGTATCAACTTCATTTGAGCACCAATGAATAGTCTGGACACTTGGTAGAAGAAAATATGTACTTGGAGCTTTTCAGGGGAAAGACTGACAGCTGAAAAGACAGGGAAAATGCAATGCACAGCACAACATTCATCACAACAGTGTCTTCCAAATATCAATTAGCTAGCAGTAAAGGTAAACTACATGAGCAAACTGAGTTGAAAAGAAATTTTGCATCTGTCCTCTTATTAATGTTCAGCATTAATGCTGTATGTGATTTTACTAGAGAAGCCCAGTATCTTATTTGGCTAATAAGCCTGGCATATTCTTGTTAGAATAGGAAGACCTGTCAGTTTCATTTTTTAAAAGCTCAAATTTAAAATATGTGATTTGTGTATTTTGGTAAATTCATCAACAATGAACTGAACTGAAATTCTGTCCCATTTACACTATCCAAATTCAGTAAGTGCAATAATTCCCAAAATGGAGAAAACCATATTGTACCTGTCTATCATACATAGGGTAAACATGAGGAAAATAATAATTGGCAGCTCTAATTCAGGCCCACAAGCTAGTGTGATAGATAAGGAGTCAAAACTCTGGACCTGGATCAGTTGTTAGGTTTTGTTTCTCACAAATTCAAATGTTTTAAACATCAAGTTCATTTGTTTTGAAAATGAAATAATGTGTAAAATTTGTTAAATTCATCGAAATGACTGAGGAACCTGGGTATTAGGCATGTGTAATCCATAAAAAAATGGTTCAATACTTGTTTTGAAAGTAGGGGTCTCTGGCGCTTCGTTTCTAAAGCCATTTCCGAATTTTGAAGCAAAAAAATTCAAAACTTTCCGAAGCTTCGTATGTACTTCGTTAATGGCAAATGTGCATGTGCACAAAGAAAAACATTATTGTCAATGGAGAAAACTGAGAGGCCTCTCTCTCCCTCATTTTTTGAGCTATCCTAATGAAATTTTCTACAGTGGTAGAAAACATTTACCACTGTTACCTCACCAAATTTGAGAACATTTTCCTTATCCTCTGATTTTTGGCGAATTTTCATAGCTTTTATAATAAACCATATTTTAATAATTTCAGAAATCTGTTCCAGGTTTGAAAGTCTTATTTCCTGTTTCTTTGGGTTATCTTTACTTTGAAAGTCATTGTTCTACTTCAGAAACCTTGTTTTTGTGGCTGAAACCTTGTTAAATTGGTGGACAGAGACTCAACAAACTATAATGTGCTATTTTTATAGGACGATGTCCCTTGCTGTTTTTATGACAGAACCAATTAGGAAATGACATTTATCAACCAGGAACATAAATGATAGCACACCATCAAATCACTCCTGACAGATAGCCATCAGCCTCTGAATAAGGAAATCTGTTCCTGGTTTGAAAGTGTAATTTCCTGTTTCATTGGGTTTTCTGGGGCTGAGAGTGTGTGACCACCATGGCTGAATGGGGAATGAAGCCACAATAGTAGTCCAACTCTCAATCCACTACATTACACCATGCTGTCCCAAAAATGGGCCCTCTGTTTCTGACTTTGAGGCTTAGCCCCTCACGAGTGGCTTTCTTCGCTATGAGGCTTAGCCCGCTTCCGATGTTACACTATGTCTCAGGAAAAAACCTCAGTCTTTTGTTTTTTATGAATGCTCCCATGAGAAAACCTATAAGGATGTGAGTGAACTAGGATTCCCAAAAGTCTTGGGTCAACCCTCCCAAAACTCCCCCAGGATTCACAGCTGTGTTCCAAGATCGATCACTTTTCTTCTTATCCCAGATTATATGGCAGTGGGGATTCATATAATCCAGTTTAAATCAGATAATCTGGGATAAGATCCTGGGATATAGGCCAGTGTAGATCCAGCCTGATCTTGCAAAGGAGGAGGAGGAGAATATATATCCCCACTGCCATATAATCTGGGATAAGATGATGATATAGGAGTGGGGTTCTTCCCACGCTCAGGAGTGGATTGGGTTTACACATGGCACATACACAGGAATACTACTAAAACATAGATTTAAAATGTAACCTTTTCCCTTCCCAGAATTTTATATATATATAAAATATATATATATAATTCTGGGAAGGGAAAAGGTTACATTTTAAATCTATGTCATATATATTTATATATATATTGAGTCCCTTTCTGCCTCAAATCTAGAGAGAAAAGTGGGTGATGATGATGATAATAATAATAATATCAGGGTAATTTAAAATAATATGGGGGAATTGTAGAAAATCCTTAGCAGGGGGATAGTTTGCTTTCCCTGCCCATTGGGTGGAGAGTTCTAGTTTGGAGTTTTGCCAGCACATTGGGATTGATTCCCCCCTCCTTTTCCCTCTTTCCTCACTTAACGTTTCTGGCAAAGGCAGAAAGGGTTTTGCAAGGGATACCTGCATAATTAAAGCCCTGCAATTATCAAGCTCTCTCCCTTTTGCAAGACCCGGTTTAAGCGAGGGAAGATGAAGTGGTTTGCAAGGGAGATCCTCCTTCCACTTTTGCAAGCCTGAGTTTAAGCACGGGAAGATGACGTGGTTTGCAAGAGAGATCCTTCCTCCACTTTTGCAAGGCCGAGTTTAAGCGCAGGAAGACAAGATCCAGGCTCCCTCCACTTCTGAAGCCAGTTTAAGAGACCCATAGAAAGCAATCACTCCAAAACAGGAAGGGGGATTTCTCTCCTGAATAGCAAAAATTGGTTGAATTAAAACACTTTCACATATATCCCAAAGTTATCTGAAGGTATTTAGGGGCATGGGCACCAATGCTTCGAATTGAAAGGTTAATTCCGAAGGGCCAAACCACCTCAGAAACCCCTTCAGATCTATTTTGAATAACGAATTTATTATGATAAATGACTTATTCCGAAGATTCGCCCATGCCTACTGGGTATATATATCTTGGAGAAAAAGAAGACTGAGAGGGGACATGATAGCCATGTTAAATATTTGAAAAGATGTCACATTGAGAAAGGATCAAATTTCTTTTCTGATGCTCTGGAGATTAGGACACAGAGCAAAGGATTCAAATTACAGGGGGTGGGGGGGTGGAATTCCACATGAAGGGCAGTGGAATATGCTGCCTTGGAGTGCAGTGGAGTCTCCTCCTCTGGAGTATTTTAAGCAGAAACTGGGTGCTTGGGCTGCTTTCATTGCATTTTTCTGCATGGCAGAAGGTTGGCCTAGATGGCTCCTGTAGTTTCTTTCAATTCTATGATTCTATGAAAATGTACCAAAACAACATTAACTCTGATCCATCTTTGAATTTCTAATTCAAAAAGTCTTTATAATCATTAACTTTCAGCACAGAAACAGTGAGGTAGAATAATGTTTTGTCAGGATTTGGAGATTCAGGGCGGGCTAGTCCCGGCCACAAGCCAATTATCAGAGGAGAAAGGTAAGGTTAGCATGTAGCTTATGCTTCAGGCTATATATGGAAAATTAATTTCCTTTATCTGTGTACCTATTCTTTAGAGAATGACTGTAGCCATTGAGAAGCAATGTTAGAGAAGAGCAAGTAACATTCTGAACAATCAGATGGCCAGAGCACATCCCTGGAGAGAATGTATTTGAAGTTAAATAAAGGCTTGTGATTTGAAAGATCTGTTTATTCCTTTGTGACATGCTCCCCATAGAAAAAAAATTAAGGTATATGGACAGGAAAGTAAGATATCTGGTGGTACTAACAAAGTTCCATAATATTCAAGGATGTTCATTTCAGACTCAACAGAAGCCAATGCTACCAGTAGGTGCTACAAGTCCCAAGTGTTCATAAATAAATGAATAGTTGAATACTACATTGCTTATCCGAATATAAAACAGGTAGCCACAAACATGAAGTTTTTAAACATAAAGAACTAGAGAAATATAAGGCTTTTCTGCATTTTCAAGACATGTTTGCTTTGGTTCAAAACACAATCCATTGTTAAGCAGAGAGGAGCTGTTTTTGCTTGTTCTGTTGTTCTCAAGAAAAATGATCGGTGCTTGATATATCCTTGTGACTAATATATCTATAAGATGACTTGAAGGAAACAATATGTCCCACAAAAATAGACTTCTACTTTGTTGTGTTCTTCTGTCAGACCACTGAAGAACATTACATTCTATATCACCTGGGAAGGGACAATAACCCAGAAGACTTGCGTGCTGAGAGCCACTGCTCTAAATGGATATGGATCATCACCATCATCACCATTTGTGGATAAAGATTAAGGAATGAAGATAACTGATTTTGTTTTTGTTTTGTTTTTTGTTTTGTTTTTTGTTTTTTTGCCCTGGGAAAAGACAGTCAAATGCAGAATCATAGAACATAGGAGTAAAATCAGAAATCACTCCAGAGAGTCAATACTTTATAAACATTTCTATGATTTACACCATAGCCCTGAATAATTTAAATATTACATACTAGAAGTGGTTACACAATCTAAACAGATGGACTTCAACAATAAACTTCTACAAAGAGAAACATATTGGATCTTCAGATTACGGACAGAATATCCACATGGTTTAAATGAACAAAATTCATATAGTTGCTATATATAGAGCTGTGACCATACTATACATCCCTATTTGAGTAAATTGATGGTGCTCATAATGCCATCTGGTTCCTTCCTTCATTCCTTCAGGTTTATATGAACTTCTCTGTTTCTTTAACATCTCACTTACATCTTCCTCTTTAAATTGAGGCAGGAAACTCCAGTGGCCTAAGGGATAAAAACTTTGTGACTTGAAGGTTGGGTTTCTGATCTGAAGGCAGCCAGATTCGAATCCCACCCAGGGAGAGCATGGATGAGCTCCCTCTATCAGCTCCAGCTCCATGCGGGCACATGAGAGAAGCCTCCCACAAGGATGGTAAAACATCAAAACATCCGGGCGTCCCCTGGCAACGTCCTTGCAGACAGCCAATTCTCTCACTCCAGAAGCAACTCCGGTTGCTCCTGTCATGAAAAAAAAAATTGAGGCAACTCCCTAAGGTTTCTCATATTTGCAATTAGAATCTAACACATAGCAGAGTATCCCATGAGTATATACTGTTTTTGTAAAATACATTGATAAAACAATTATTTTGGATATATGTAACTTTAAAATGCTTATAGCCACTCTTTGTTCCTTTGGCCTAGATTCCACTGTGTATAAAAACCTAAGAAGAACAAGTGTTAAGTTTGGAACTTTGTAAGTACCTTGAAATGTGTTTTTAATATGTGATGTTTAATGGATATATATGTTGATGTATATAATTATTTCAGACCACCAGAAGAAGGCCTGGAGTAAGGCCGAAACCAGTCGTGAAGCAGCTGCAGAGGTGTTGTTTTCCCACGCTGCGGCCTCTCAGTGCAGGGATCAGTGCTCCTTCACTCTTCCCCCCCCCCCCGGCTTTGGAGGGGTGGTGAGGAGATGAGAAAGCAAGAAGGGGCTCCCTGGGGTCAGCGCCTGCATCCATCATCCTCTTCTGTGAAGGGATGGGAGGCAAGGCTGACATGGAGCAGGAGATGGGCCAAGACTGAGGGAGGAGAGGGAGGGAGGTAGAGGAAGCAGAAAAGAGCTTGTGGAAGTCCCCGGCCTCCAAGGCAGGCGGGCGGGAGAGGAGCGAGGCCTTCTCCTTTCTCTCTCACATCACTCAGAGACAGTGAGTGGTTTCCCGCTGCTAACGGAAGACAATGATGACGAGCCTCCTCTTGCTCTCCTTCTTGCTCTGGCTCTCTCTCTCTCTCTCTCTCTCTCTCTCTCTCTCTCTCTCTCTCTCTCTCTGAGGGACTTGGCTGGACAAGAAACCTAAGGAGCATCTGCAGCTCTTCCCCCCCTCCCACCACCTCTCCAAAGCCAGGAGGGGAGAGGAGAGGAGAAGCATGTATCCGTGGCCTAAGGTACAGAAGTGAGGTATAGCAGTGAGGCTGAAATCAGAATGTGTTGAGGAGGCTTTAAAATTATTATTATTACTACATGGGGGCTTTTGTTTTGACAGGGAGACCTACCTTTTATTTTTCTGTGATTGGTTTTTTTTTGAGGGGGTGGGGCGCCAAAAATACTGCTTGCTTACACTAGAAAATTACCTAGGGCCTGCCCTGATTACCCGCCTCTCCTCACTGCTAAAGGCAGGGCACAACGCAGATGTATAGAAAGATTCCTCTCCCATAAGGGTGGACTTTCAGCTTATATGCAAAATGGTTGCCATATGTTTTAGCCATGGTGGTCTCACTTAATTTAAATTTGGAGTTGATTTAGAATTCAGTGTTGCATCAAAATTAATGAGCATATTCAGAGCAACCAGTATAGGGCTGGTTGTGGATTTAGTTACTGCAGGAAGCTGTTAAAACTGACAGACAGACAGACAGACAGACAAGATAGATAGATGACAGATAGATAGATAGATAGATAGATAGATAGATAGATAGATATGATAGAGGACATGGATATTAAATACAAAAATTCCAAATATATTAAATAAAATTGTGTTCTGGCAAGGTGAAGTAAAGTCCCTTCTCTAGCTCCATGCCTTTCCCAATTCTTGGAAATGGTGTGAGGCTGGCAAAGTGGCTTGACTTCCCCTTGCTTGTCAACCCAGCAGCTGCTCAGTTGGCTTCCCTCCTAAGGCTTCATTCAGGATGCCTTCAAAATCAAGAGGGCCATATTAGAGACCTCATGAATTAGGCCACTTAGGAAGCCTGATGGTGGGGCACAACCAAGGGAGTTACACATGATTTTAACACCAATTGTCATGTGCACCTTACTTTTGGCTAAGCAATTTAGCAAAAAAAAAAAAAAAGAGAGAGAGAGAGAGAGAGAGAGAGAGGGAGAGAGAGAGATGCATTGCACTCGAATAAATATGGTAACTTCTGTCCTGGCTTCTCCTGTCCATCAAGCAGAAATCTCAACAACAATGAATGTGTGTTCTCTGTGCAAATCATTAACATCTATGGCTTTGTGTTATCATACATAATGTGAAGTTCAGCTGAAACAAGAATACGTTAGAGAGAACACCTGGTATTGTTTCAGTAATAAATGCCAACCTGTCTCACCAACACAAAATCAGGAGAAACTGCAGTGATACAGAACAAGATCAGAATGTGTGCATTTGTTCTCCCATCTGCTTTTCTAGCTTTCATTGAGGGCTGTGATCAAAGCTGACTAGGCCACAAAAGATTTCAAATTCAGCCTGAGGAACAGTTGTTTCAGCAAATAAAGTGAGAGGGAGAGGTGGAATCCCACAGATAATCTCTCAAGGTTTGAGCACCTCACAGGAAATGGCTTAAATCTGACAAGTAGAAAAAGGCAAACAAAACACAGTCACAGAATCCCCCTTATAGAGACATTGCTGACAGCATTGGAAAGTTACCAGTGGTGAGTACTTACACCTGTCTATGTAAGCTTGAGCCTTATATTTAATCAGACACAGGTCCATTTGCACTAGCCTTGTCAATTAGCAGAAGAATTTCAGGATTCCAAGCAGGACCTTTTTCTAATTCTACTAATACTGATACTTCCTGCTTCAGCTCCCATCCATTTATGGAACAGGCCCAACTCTGTTTAGCTTCTGGGATCAGACAATGTCAATTGGAATCGGATAACATCAATCATAGTTTTAGCACTAGGACTCCACTTTAGCTATTTTGGGAACATCTAAAGGGATTCTGACATTTGTAGTTTGGTGAAACACTCGCTAGCTAATAATTCTAAATACCTCTTCCTCCATTGCATATCCCAAGATTCTGCAGGATAGAACTGTGGAAGTTCAAGGAGGATCATAGTATTATAACTGTGTAGTGTGAAAGTGTCCTAGCTGAAGGTGTATTAATATATCCAAACAGATCTTCATTACAGTGTCCACTGGTAAAATGTTCTTGACACTGTGAAGTTACCCCAGGTCATTTTTCCCATACTCATTCTTGCTTGTCCAGCTGCATGCTGTATTTTCCAGTCCACAGTGAACCCATTTAGTGCCACACACATCATGCACATTGTGGCAAGATTGCCATTATCAAACACACATTCCCTCCTGGCAAACTCACCACAGTTTTTGGTGGGCAGTTCACATCTCCAATCCTTTGCATTAATTTTGATCACACAGCCATGACTGTTTTAATCCCCCCCCCCCATCATACATATGGATATACACATTTCTGGCTTTTTCCTATGGCTCAGAGAGGGGTCAGTCATCCTTTTAAGTGGGGGCAAACTCATTCTACATACTGGTATGTCAGTATCCACACATACACCTTCTTAAACAAAGAAAGAAAATTTTGGCAAACTTATATTTTAAGAATGGGATAGAACCAATTCCTGAAGAGAATGACATGTTAACTCCTGGCTCGTTACTTCTCATCAACTCCACAGTGATGCTGCCTCCAGCCACACATCTGGATTGAATCAGCTATGAAGTTAGTATGATTTTTATTTGTGTAAACAATCTCTAATACACAGATTGATAAAAAAAACTCTTAGTATTGCTTCAGGCAATAAAACAAGCAGCCAGTTGTGTGGTAAGCTGCCACTGGGTCCAACTCAAGCTAATACATATAGCAGGACATAATAGCTTTTCCTTCAAAGTGGGTAGTTTTAATAGTAGTGCCTTGTCCATGAATTGCATGGAAAAAACATGTCATGTTGAATAGAATATGGCATTTGAACTGGAACATTATAAAGAGATGAAAATATCCCCAATACAGCAATTGTTGTGACCACCTCTTTGCAGCTCTATGACAATAATGGAATGCATATGCAATGTTTTATGTATCCAGTATGGCATCTTGTGGGATTTAATCACACCAAAATCATTTTATGAGTTTAATGAAATATGTCAGCTCCACAGCTCTGTAAAAGACTGAGAAGCATTCAGGGACATAACCCCTTTAACAAGGCAGGGGCGGGAAAGTGAAATAAAAATGAGTTTTCCCTCTTTGTGCCAAAAGGAGCACTTATCATCTATTCTGCATGACTAGTTTAAACAGATTGTCAATAACAATAATAAAAACCATTTGGAAACCGTCTATTTTGAAACCTGAGACCAAATATCATGCTGGGGCCTATGCTCAGATTTAATTTTTAATTTTTACCTTTTTTTCGCAATCTGGCTAATTATACTTAGGGGTACAGCTGTAATCATTTGCACCAGCAAAAGTACTTTAGTTGGATAGAAACAGTGTAAGGCTAAAGAACTTGCAAAACTGTATGCCCCATGACTCCACAACATTGAGCCATGACTGTTAAAGTGGTGTCAAGTTGCAATTCTTCTACACTGTAGGTGTGCCCTAAAAGGGGCTTTAACAGAATTCAAACCAATTTTAGAAAACTCCCAATGTTTTCTGAGGAACCTGTGCAACCTGCTGGGTTTTTTAAAAAACAAACTTCCTAATTTTATAGTTTTCTTTTAAAAACTAGTATCAAAAACAGCTTTTAAAAGCTTTTGTTGAGTACCCAGCAAATAATTTCTTACTTTTTTCTTGACATTTTCCACCTACAAGAAGATGTTCTCAAGACCTCATCCCATCTCTTCCTGACTGAAAATATATTCTGAAAAAGACTGTGTTGCCATTCAAACAGATAAGTCAGAAAGTAAGTTTAAAACATAGGAAAATGTCAATGAAATAAGCATATTCTCTCTCTCTCTCTCTCTCTCTCTCTCTCTCTCCCCCCCCCCTCCCCCTATGTTCTTCCTTAAGACGTTTGGTAATCTGGACTGATGTTATAATTTTCCTTCTCAAGGCCTTATCCCCTCTCCTTCAGTTCCCTGTCTTACTGAAAAGAGATTCTGGAAAAAAGATCATAGTGTCACCATTTATTCTTTCCCTGTAGATCTTGTCCTTGCTGCTCCATTGACTTTTTGTCTACCTTTCTCATGAGCCAAGCCATTTTCTGCTTCAATATGTTGTTGCTGGTACTATAGCATTGCTCATTTGTTCCCTAGATGGAAGATAGAAATCCTCGGATTTACTCTTGCTTAAAAATAATCTCAAAAAATTCTTTTTTTTTCTGTGATGACTCCAATTGCCTACCTTCTATTTAGTATCTAAGTAACATTAAACACACACATTAAACAAAATCAAGATGAAAGGAATGCAGGTTTAATCTTTGGATTTAAAACAAAGCAAAGACTCAGTGAAGCCACACACCACCCTCCCTGTAAGTACTGTGTTGAAGAGTGATGATGAAATTCATTCTGCAAATTCTACCAGTGATAGAAAGAAGGACACCCCCCCCCCCCCAATGCAGCCATCCTGCATCCCAGGGCCAACTGAACCATGAGAGAGCAGAATGGCAGTTGAAATAACTGCAGCTGGTTCTGCTTGTCTGGCTGATCCCAAACTTGGGGGACAATGCAATTCTTGCTTTAGAAATTGAATCTTCATCGCCACCCCTGAGTTAGATTAACCTGTGGTAAAGCCATGTTAAATTGTGTTCCCCAAGTTAATTTGGATCAGTCTTGTGTGGTATTTAGCTGCTGCAGGGCTGATCAGTTTCTACACTAACCTAAATGGTTAGTGGTTCTCAACCTGTGGGTCCCCAGATGTTTTGGCCTTCAACTATCAGAAATCCTAAAAGCTGTTAAACTAGTTGGGATTTCTGGGAGTCGTTGGCCAAAACATCTGGTGACCCATAGGTTGAGAACCACTGGTGTAGATGATGGGGCCATCAATGTTCTATTCAGAAGTTTACATAAAATCACAAATATTTGTGGATTACTCTACTGGACATAGGCCTAAACATACTTCTGTAAATGTCATATCCATAAAATATGATAGACTTAATGGGCTGTTGTAAACACATGAATCATCACACATTGATCTCACTCATGAGCTCTCAGTCTGCATTAACTTTGGCCTTATGCTTTAAATGCTATAGCTTCCAATTTTTCCATGGCAAACTAGGCTATCAATTAGCCTCTGATCAGCTCCACAAAACTTTTACCACTTGCCAATCTTTTAAACAGCCCTCTGTCTTCTGAGAAAATTTACTATATAGCATTGAATCCATGTACATTTTCTCCCAAAACTGAGGCTTCAAAAAAGGGGTGTGTCTTGGAATCAATGGTTGTCTGGGCAGCTTTCACAGGTTGTTTTATAAAAGAATATTGGGATGGAAGCCAGGTGTTCTGGGCAGCTCTCTCTCTGGAGATGGGGAGAGATGAAAGAAAACCCTGTGCTAAGGCACAGAGAGCTTTTCCCTTCTGTCTCCTGTCTCCAGAGAGAAAGAGGGGAGCCAGATTCAGAGTCTGGATACGGCAGCTTCTTTCTCTCTCCCTGTGCAGCTGCCTGATGACACCAAGCAGCATGAAAAATAAGAGAGAGCAAAAGAAAAGGAGAGAAGTCCAGGATGTCAAGGGGGCTCAAATAAAAAGGGTGCATCCCAGATTCTAATATACCCTTTTCCCAAAATTAAACAGCAGAATTACGCCTTATAATTGAGGACATCTTACAAACCATGTTATACAGTAGAATCCACAATTTGTTTAGTCCCTACCTACTTCAATAGGTAGCATAAGCTACAGGTCAAACCTGGCAAGGCTCTATGCAATTCTGGTCTGGTATCTCAAAGTAAGCAGTCTGTTTTTATGTATCGCATGTCTATGTGCCTTCATGATGGCTATTAACTTATAGCAACCTCAAGAATTCTTCATAGGTTCATAGAGTTGGAAAGGGCCTCATGGGTCCAATCTTCTGCTCAAATCAGGATCACCAGCTGAAGCATCTCCAGCACCCCAGCCTCTTATTTGAAGACTTTCAGGGAAGAACGCCCAGTCATTAGTTTCATTGCCAAACCACTCTCATTGTCAATAAGTTCTTTCAAATATTTAATTGAAATCATTAGCCTTCAACCTATCTCCAGCAATCTCCCTCCCTCCTTTCTATAACAGACTTTGAGGTGTTTAAAAAGGGATATTCTTTCAGCTCTCAGAATTCTCTTCACTAAGCAGATCATGCCCAGCTCTTTCAAACCTTTCTTCATAGGTTTTGTTCTCAATCCTCCTTATTATTCTTGTTGCCCACCTCTGAACCTGCTCCAACTTGTTTACATAGCTTTTAAAATGAGAGACCCATAACTTAATGAATACTCCAGAGTCCTCCTGACCCCGGAATGCAGTCAGATTATTACTTTCCTTGAGTTGGAAATTATGTTTCTATTAAGGTAGGATAAAGTATCATTCACCTTCTTTGCCTTTGTTTCTATTGTCCAGTGTGTTAGCTATCTCTTCCAGTTTTGGGTCACCTGCAAACGTGGTAAAGATTCTTCTACCCTGTCATCTAAGTCATTGATAGAAATATTAAATAATAATTACTCTAGGATCCTGAAACAAGACCTCCTTCCAGTTTGAAGCACAGCCATTGATAAAAAGTGGTACTTAGAGATGATTTTGAAGTAAATTATACCTTTAGGTAAAGGTTTTCTCCTGACTTAATGTCTAGTCATGTCTGACTCTGGGGGTTGGTGCTCATCACCATTTCTAAGCCGAAGAGCCGGCATTGTCCATAGACACCTCCAAGGTCATGTGGCCAGCATGACTGCATGGAGCGCCGTTACCTTCTCGCCAGAACGATACCTATTGATCTACCCACATTTGCATGTTTTTGAAATGCAAGGTTGGGAGAAGCTGGGGCTAACAACAGGCCCTCACTCCACTCCCCAGATTCGAACCTGTGACCTTTCAATCCACAAGTTCAGAAGCTCAGCTCTTTAACACGCTGCACCACTGGAGGCTCCATTATACCTTTAGGTATATCTTATTATGGTGTTTACCTAATGTTTAAGTCAAATGTAAGGATGCATATTTTATGAAGTTACGCTTTTATTTTCTTTACTCTCAGACTGTCTAGAAATGTTTTCTGTTTAGTAACTAGCTAGTTTGTATTGAACATATAAGTAACCCAAATTAATACATTTTATCCTTTGGGTACTCTGCTACTTCCTGGTAATTATGATGAAGATAAATGTAAACAAATCCAATGTGATAAGCATGCTGCCTGACACATTTAAAAAGAAAACTTCGTTAATAATATAGTTTTGCATAAGCAATTGAAACCGAAATGTGTTCACTACATTATCTGTAACAATTTAGGTAGATATCTTATTCTGAATAATGGTATAGGAAGACATAATGGTGGAAAGAAAATGAATGTAGTACTATCAATCAGTAATATCACATTTTAAAAGGCATTTCATACAGTTGACATCTCTTGCAAATGTAAGGCACTTCACTGGTAGGTTAAGGCAATTATTGTTTCACTGCCTGGAAAAACTGATATGCATAGCCATTCCTTGCACTATGTAATTTCACTGAAGCTGGCATTTATGGGTATGAATTGGTCATATTTTGAACATGAAATGCTAAAGGTTTGTGATTCTGACATTGTTAAAACTGCCTTCTTCAGTAATCTTCTTTCACTTATAGAAACACATGCTGTAATTGTTTTCCTCCTTCTCATTATAGGTTTGGTTTTTCTTTTGTGGACTCTGTTTCTATGCTATACAAAACAGACTAATTGTGAGCTGCACTAAAATCGGAGGCCAAACAGGAGCTGCAATACTCTGGACTGGCCTGGGATTGGCTACACTGTTCTTCTCCATTCTGCAGCAGTAGTAGGGTGAAGTCCACAATGTCCAGCAATGCCAAATCTGGTTTTACTCCACTTAACTGTCACTTTACTTTTTCTGTCTCTGTTTCACTGCTGGATGGCCACAGAGCATTGGAAGAGCTCCAAGCTGTTGCTTTGATGGCATCAACAAAATCATCTGTGCAGCCAAGGGCACTAACATCCAGGTTATTCAGATGCCTGTGCTACATACTAGCCTTGTGCAATCCATGAAAAAAATGGTTCAATACTCGCTATGAAAGTAGGGGGCGTTGGCGCTTCATTTCTAAAGTCATTTCTGAATTTTGAAGCAAAAAATTCAAAACTTTCAGAAACTTCTGAATATTCGTATGTACCTTGTTAATGATGGATGCACATGTGCATGAAGGAAAACATTATCATCAACAGGGGAAATTGAGGGGCTTCTCTCTCCCTCATTTTTGAGCTATCCTAATGAAATTTGCTACAGTGGTAGAACACATTTACCACTGTTAGCTCACCAAATGAAGAAACGTTTGACAGATTTTTGGCAAATTTTCAAAGTTTTTATAAACTTTGGGCTGTCTTTTCTTTGAAAGTCATTGTTATACTTCAGAAATTTTGTTTTTGTGGCTGAAACTTTGTTAAATTGGTGGAGAGAGACTCAACAAACCATAATGTGCTATTTTTATAGGACGATGTCCCTTGCTGTTTTTATGACAGAACCAATTGGGAAATGACATTTATCAACCAGGAACAGAAATCGTAGCACACAATCAAATCACTCTTGACAGATGGCCATCAGCCTCTGAATAAGGAAATCTGTTCCTGGTTTGAAAGTGTAATTTCCTGTTTCAATTGGTTTTCTGGGGCTGAGAGTGTGTGACTTCCCAGTGGGTTTCCATGGCTGAGTGGGGAATCAAGCCATAATTGTAGTCCAGCTCTCAAACCTCTACACTACACCATGCTGTCCCAAAAAGGGGCCAGCTGTTTCTTCCTATGATGCTTAGCCCTCTTTTACTCACAAGTGGCTTTCTTCCCTTTGAGGCTTAGCCCACTTTCGATGTTACACTATGTCTTAGAAAAAAACTCAATCTTTTGTTTTTTATGAATGCTCCCTTGAGAAAATGTGTAAGGATGTGGGTGAACTACAATTCCCAAAAGTCTTGGGTCAACCCTCCCAAAACTCCCTCAGGATTCAAAGCTGCACATGTTGGGTCTGTGTGCAAAGCTTGGTCCAGATCCATCACTTTTCTTCTTATCCCAGATTATATGGCAGTGGGGACTCATATACTCCAGTTTAAATCAGATAATCTCCCATCTCAAATTGATCTCCAATGAATCTGCAGCACTTTACCTGTTATCTTGAGTGTACAACTTTTATAATATGCACTTTACTTAGTCTATTATCATAACCTCGCTGTTTTTAACTCCATGTTTTATTAAGTGTGTTTTTAGTTCTATAGGTTAATGTTTAAAATTTTACAATGTGTGTATGTTTTTGTTTTTTATTGATGTATTGTATATTGTTATTGCTTTTATCTGGTATTAACTGTAAGCCGCCCCGAGTCCCCTTTGGGGGAGATGGAGGCAGGGTATAAATAAACAACAACTACTACTACTACTACTACTACTACTACTTCTTCTTCTTCTTCTTCTTCTTCTTCTTCTTCTTCTTATTATTATTATTATTATTATTATTATTATTATTATTATTATCTGGAATCAGATCCTGGGATATAGGGCAGTGTAGCTTCAGCCTGAATCCTCTTCCACACTGCTCCTATATCCCAGGATCTGATTCCAGATTATCTGCTTTGAACTGGATAATATGAGTCCACACTGCCAGATAATCTGGGATAAGAAAATAATCTGGGATCAGATCCTGGGAATTAGGGCAGTGTAGATCCAGCCTGAGTCCCCTTCTACACTGCTGCTATATCCCAAGATCTGATCCCAGATTATCTGCTCTGAACTGGATTATATGAGTCTACACTGCCAGATAATCTGGGATAAGAAGATAATGGGTCTTAGCCCGCTTTTAAACCAGGAGGGAAAGTGCTCAGGAGTGGTTTCTTCGATGGGGCTTAGCCCACTTCTAAGAGGGAAAGCTGAGTTTCTTCGATGGGGCTTAGCCAGCTTCTAAACCAGGAGGGGAGGGAATGCGCTCAGGAGGGATGGGACTTACACATGTCACATACACACAAATATAGAATGAATTTTAAAAGGAATACTACTAAAACATGGATTTAAAATGCATCCTTTTCCCTTCCCAGGATGATACTATTATATATATTTTAACGTGAGTACCTTTCTGTCTCAAATCTAGAGAGAAAAGTGGGGTTCCAATTATTATTATTATTATTATTATTATTATTATTATTATTATTATTATTATTATTATTATAAATAATAATAATAAAATAATAATAATAATAATAATAATAATAATAATAATAATAATAATAATAAGGGGGGTTGGAAAATCCTTAGCCGGGTGATAGTTTGCTTTCCCTGCCCATTTCTATTTTTTTTTCTCCCCTTGAAGTGGAAAGTCAGTCACACACCAACCTGGATGGAGAATTCTAGTTTGGGGTTTTGCCAGCACATTGCAAGGGAGATCCTGCATAGGCGAGGGCATTGCAAATCCAGGCTCGTTCCACTTCTGCAACCTGGGTTAAGGGTGGGAAGAGGAAGTGGTTTGCAAGGGAGATTGTGCAGAGGCAAAACTGCAGCCAGCCAGCCAGCAATGCCCTTTGCAAATCCAGGACGGGAAGGAGATTTCTCTCCTGAATAGCAATGGTTGGTTGAATTTAAAAACTTTCTCATATATCCAAAGGTTATGCGAAGGTATTTTGAGGCATAGACACCAACGCTTAGAATTTGAAGGTTAATTCAGAAGCACCAAACCACCTCAGAACCTAGTTCAATATTAATACAATTAACGAATTTATTACGATCAATGGCTTTTCCGTTTTTTTTTGCTCATGCCTACTACATACCCATCTATTATAGCAATTGGAGGGCAACACAAGCCTGAACTGTCCCTTTTACCATATACTGCTGAGTGCAGAGAAAATGGGATGCTAGCACTGGCCACTTCAACGAGTGGACCAGTTCAGATTAGAGTTTGATATGCTGTCCACACTCAACCCAACATGGTTGCAGCAGGGCTGCTTCCACATTTCACCAAACTCAAGAGCAGCAGTTCTCAGACCACCCCGGTGCCCCCCTTTACTGCCCCCTGCATGTGAAGCATGTGGCCTGGGAGCGGCCTGCTGTGTGCACATGCCTAGGAAGCACACTGCTGCATGCATACAACCTGAGGAGTGTTTCGCTGTGCTGCGCATACAGGCCTGGAGACCATATCACTGCTGGCACACAGCCTGGGGAGTGTCCTGCTGCATGTGCAGGCCTGAATGCAATGAACTGGGTGACCATCTGTTGGGAGTGCTTCGACTGTTTTTTTCCTCCATGGCAGAATGGAGTTGGATAGCCTCTAGGGTTGCTAATATTATTACTTCTACTACTACTAATACTAATACTAATACTATTACTACTTATCATTAAGCAGAGGCTGTTGGGGGTGATTTGACTGTGCTTTTCCTGCATGGCTGAATGGGATTAGACTGAATGGCCCCTGGGGTTGCTATTATACTTTCTTTCTGTACTAAAAACAAGGTATGTGCAATGTGTATAGGAATTTGTTCTTCTTTTTAAAATTAGTTCACACCAACATTCTCAGTCTATCTGCCACTGGCCTGGCTCATCTGTCAAATTTAAAAATGTAATTTGGCCCATGTGTATAAAAGTTTCTTGGGGCTACAGAAGAAACTTCTCCTTCGAAAAGGGCTCAACAGTTTTAAAAGTTTGAGAACCCCTGTTCTAGAGCTTTCCTTGCATAATGTGGAGCAAATCCAGATTAAGCCATTTTCTTTCACATTATGGGCTGGAGGTCCTTGGACATATTTTGGTTTGACCTCTGCACCAGTATGAGATAGTAAACAGAGGCAGTTCAAGTCTTTTTTTCAACTATCTTTGAATGAAACATTCCATAGCATGTACAGGAGCACACCAGACTGACATTTGATTATTATTTCAATACTGACAGTAGCACGGTATCTTTAACAATGCCTGAAGGCAGCAGGGTAGTTATTTAGATCTTGGGTTTGGAGAGTGGGAAGTCAACTACAGTAGAGTCTCACTTATCCAACACTCGCTTATCCAACGTTCTGGATTATCCAATGCATTTTTGTAGTCAATTTTTTCAATACATTGTGATGTTTTGGCACTATATTTATAAATATAGTAATTACTACATAGCATTACTGCGTATTGAACTACTTTTTTGTCAAATTTGTTGTATAACATGATGTTTTGGTGCTTAATTTGTAAAATAACCTAATTTGATGTTTAATAGGCTTTTTCGTAATCTCTCCTTATTATCCAACATATTCACTTATCCAACATTCTGCCGGCCCGTTTATGTTGGATAAGCGAGACTCTACTGTATTAGAAGCTTTTGTAGAGTAGTAGAGTGTGTATAATAGAGTACTTTGGGTGTTTGTGTTTAGTACTAGTGTTTCTTTGGTTCTAGATAAAGTAGAGCTTTGTTCTGTTTTCATTTAGTATATATTGTATGTATTTGTAAAGTGTTTTCATTCTAAAAAGGAAAGAAAATGGTCAAGAGCTCAAATGAACAGTCTAGGGGAATGCCACTGATCAGGGATGCCACTGCTCACTCCCACTAGAATTTTCCTCATGAAATAGTGACTGAAAATCTTATCTTTCTTGGGCACAACAAGATAACCAAATATAAATCACACCAGGACTGAAAAAAGAGCAGAGCAGTCCAATGATATGTTACTAGGCAGCTGAAACTGGGGACCCAACTTTTAAATATAGCTAAAAATGTTACAAAAAGCCTTTTAAGCTATCATTGCTTTTAAAATGAGTACAGTTATTGTGATAAAACAAACATTAGCAGTATTGCTGAAACATAAGGCAACAAAATGGCCAGACTGAGTGAATAGATGGCCTCTTTCTCTCCAAAATTTCAGGAACAGCTACAGCTGTCCGCCTACTACCCAACTGTGCTGTTAACATATTTGCTGTTTTAGCATTTCATACAAAATCACTTGCAGTAGCTCCCTCATTCAGCCAGTCTGTGCTGATTATGTAATATGTGTTAGGATATTACATCACCATGCTACTCTTAAGATTAGAAAATATCAGTTAAAAGTAATGTGAAACTTGATGAAATATTCTCCAACTGATTCATAAATTCTTTTAATATTTACTAGTGTCAATTTATATAATTTGTTCAATCATGAAGATTTTTTGGTTCAGTTCCTTATATTTTTGTTTCCTTTTTGCTCTGACTATAAGTTTTTTCTACTTCACCTCCCAATTCTCCTTTAGATGACCATTCATATATTTTGTTCTCTTTTCAGTTATGTAGTCATATTTTTCGTTAGTAGCATAGTTTTGTCTATATCTATTTTAAGTCCTGATAACTTTCTAAAATTTTCTAGTTTATCTAATAATTTTCTTATTGTTTTTGTCAGTTCTTCTATTATGCAAATCAAGTCATCTGCGTACGCCCTGATCTTATAATTTTCTTTCTTTATTTTTGCTCCTTTTAACTCTGGATCTTCCCAAATAGTATTCAATAGTATTTCTAGTGCAAAAATAAATAACAACGAGGAGAGTGGGCAACCCTGCTTAGTTCCTTTCGAGATTTTAATAGATTTTGAGTCTAATGTGTTTATCTTAATTTTTGCCTCTTGTTTGTCATATATTCTATTAATCACATTGCTAAATTTAACACCCATGTCTAATTCTTTAAATTAACAATTTGAAAAAAATCCCAATTTAAGCTATCAAAAGCATTCTCCATGTCAATTGCTAATAATGCTATTTCATCTTTATTTGTTTTTTCATAATATTCTATTATATTTATAATTTCCCTTACATTGTCTTTCAGTTGTCTCCCTGGCAAAAATCCTACTTGATCCTCCTTAATCCACTCCTTCAGGAATTCTTTCATCCTTTCTACCATTATCCCCGTAAACATTTTATAATCTTGATTTAATAGTGATATAGGTCTATAATTTTTCACATTTTGTGGGTCATGGCCTTCTTTATGAATCATTGTTATTCTCGCTGATCTTCATGTAACTGGAATTTCTTGGTTCTTCAAAATCTTATTCATTATCTTTTTAAGATGTGGTGTTAATTCCTCTATGAATACCTTATAATATATTCTAGTTAGTCCATCTGGACCCAGCGCTTTGTTACCATCTATTTTCCTAATCATTCTTTTAATTTCTTGTTCAGAGATTTCTTTATTCAGTAATTCTCTTTGGTGGTCTGTTATCTTCTCTAAATTTTGTTTGCCTAGGAATATTGATATATCTTCCTTTCTTATTTGAACTTTAATGTAAAGTTTGCTATAAAATTTGTTAAATTGATTGGCTATTTCTTGTTCATTGGTATATTTTTTCCCTCCGATTGTATTTCAGATATAAATTGGGCCTGCCTTTTTTCCTGATCTTCCAAGCTAACCACCTGCCAGGCTTATTATCATTCTGAGATTGTTGTTGCTTTATAAATCTTAGCTGTTTCTCTAATTCTTCAATTTTTAAAAAGGTTTTTTGTTAAGCCAGTATCTCTAATTCATATTTTATTGTCTTATTCCCTGGATTTTCTTTTAGTTTCTTTTCTCCATGTCTAATTTCTTCTATCACTTTTTTGTAAAACTTCTTTTCTCCCTTTATTTTTTTGGGCACTTTGCTATAAAAAGTGACCCCGCATATAGGCTTTGCTAGCATCCCAAATATTTTGTGGTGACACTACATCAGAATCATTCAGGGTAAAATATTCTTTTATTTATTTATTTTGTTTTTCTCAATGTCTGTCTCAGATTTTAGTAAATTACCATTAAGTCTCCATTTATATGTTTTCTGTGTTTCATGTATTATAAATTCTAATGGGCAATGGTCTGAATTATTTCTGGGCAGAATTTTAATTTTTGATCATTTAGATATCAGTGAGGGTGGCATCCAGACCATGTCAATTCTGGAACATGAACTATGGTGATTTGAAAAAAAAGGTATAGTCTTTCTCATTTGCATGGTGTGTTCTCCATGCATCTTTTAATTTCCAATTTTGTAGAATTTTCAGAAAATTTACTGATAGTTTCCCTGTTTTGTTTGTTCTTTCTTATCTATTTTGGGGTCTAATATTCCATTGAAATCTCCCATGAAATCCTGTTCTATATTTTTTTTTCTTCTAATTTTTTAGTGAATGTCATTTTTGCTCCATTCAGGGCATAGGTATTGCAAAGTAATAATATTCTATTGTTAATTTTTATTTTAACGCCAATCATCCTTCCATCTTTGTCTTTAAAAGCCAATTCAGGTTTCAATTTAGGGTTTATGTAAATGACTACACCTTTTTTTCTCCATAGCCGAGGACAAAAATTCATCTCCAATACATTTATTGATTAGATAAGTTGTGTGTCTTTGAGAAATATGCATCTCTTGAAGAGCCACAACATAAAATTTACACTTCTTTAGGGGAATTTAGACCATTGATAATGTTTGAATAACATCTTAATTCCATAGTTTAGTCCTGGTTTTTGTTCTCTTCATCCAACGTCCCCAATTCTGGGGGTAGCAATTTGGTCACAATCTCCGTCTTTTCAGGGGATATTTTTCTTGCTCTTTTTCTCTCTCTATCATTCTCCTGTTCTGTCTGTTCCGGTGTTTTAGTCTCTCTCATTAGTCTTTTGTAAAATTCTTTTGCCTTTTCTTCGGATGTAATCCAGCATCTTTCTTGTTTGTAAGTCTTGTTTTTTTCTCTCCCACCTGAAGCGGATCTGTCTCTTTTTCAACTCTTCAGTGAGAAATTAGTATTTTTTTTCCTTTTTTATAGGTGCTCATTGGGAATTCTTTCAGTTTAACTAATTTCTTTCCTTTATATCTAATGGTGTTTTGCTACTACATTTTAGGACCTCTTCTCTGCATTTTTACTTAGAGAATTGCACTATAGTGTCTCTTGCTATTTGATTTCTCCTGGAGAAATGTGTTGTAATTCTAAAGGTTTTATCAATATTTTCCTCCATCTCCTCATCAGTCGCTTGAACCAGGTCTGCTAGGACTTGGGTCACAATCAATTTTAAGTTTTCTTTTGGTTCTTCTGGTATATTCTAGTTCTTTCTGCTCAATTTTTTCCTAGCTTGCTTCTAGTTTTTCAAATTTATCTTGAGTCTTTTCCATTTTTTGTTTTTCATCTTTGATCTCTTTGATGCTTAGTTGAAGTTCACTCATTTCTTTTTTCATTTCCGTAAGGTCTTCCGAGAGGTCCTTTTCATACTTGCCATCTGTTCCTGAAACGTCTTCTGGTTTTCCACTATCTTTTGAAGTTCCCTCATAACATCTTTTAAGTTAGGTTCCTCTGGGAGAGAGTTTTTCCTCCCGGGTACTTTATTTTCTTCTTTCT
This sequence comes from Anolis carolinensis, assembly GCF_035594765.1. Taxonomy (NCBI): domain Eukaryota; kingdom Metazoa; phylum Chordata; class Lepidosauria; order Squamata; family Anolidae; genus Anolis; species Anolis carolinensis. Next base: position 91,683,239 of record NC_085843.1, read on the forward strand.
CCATTATTATTCTCTGTTTGTACATTGCTAGCTCTTCCTTATCTTTGTAGTACCTCCTAGTTATTTGTTTAGTCCCAATATAATAGTTGGGATTGATCATAGGTGACTGGAATTGATTGATTGGTTAATCACTTAATTAATAGTCAGTTAATTGGTAATAATCAGTTAATTGATTAACAGTCAGATAATTAATATTCAATTGATGAATTAATTAACAGCTTAACAGCTTATTTGGTTTCTTAGTTAATACTGCCTATCAGTTGTTCTTTCCAAATAATAAAGTAAACACCAGTAAGTACTTGAATAATTAAATTTGAGTGAATGAGCAATTAAAACAATTAAGCAAATAGTCAATTCATTAAGTAGATAAATAGACAAACAGACAGTTCATTAATTAACTTGATCCCCTTGATTGATTTCCCTTCTCAATAGGTATGTCCAAAGAATCGTTTTGAATCTTATATCAGAATTATATCAGATTGTTCTCGCTTTTTGAGATGCATTCCTAGACGTTGTCTCACGGCACAACCGGCAATGTAATTTGGACCATCATTGACCCATTCTCTAATTGTCTCTTAATGTTTTGTTAACCCTAACCCTAAACCCCCCCCCCCCCAATTTTTTAAAATATATTTTTAAAAATATTTTTAAGTTTTTTTGTTTCTGCAACCTATCTTGAATGGGAGCTTAGCACAGCCTAACATGGCTGCTGCTCCCCAACATGGCTGCCACTCCCCGGACAATAAGAAGCTTCCACAATGGACACAAAGGTGGGAGCTAGGGTCCTCTGCATCCACGTGGAATATTGGCATAAAAGCCCATTATGCAGCCCGGGCAAGCCATTCTGGGATGGGTTTTGCGCGGAGAGGGTGATGGTCTGCAAATGGAGAGAAAGCAAGCCTGTCTTGAGGGAGAGAGGGAGAAGGGGTCCGTTCTGGTCTGGCTGTTCCCACAGCGGGGTTTGGAGAAAGGGTTAGGCTTTTATTGCAACAAGACATGGAAAGATGACAAAGAGTTCAATTAATTTTGATGGGGAGGATAGTTGGGATAAAAATGATGGTTTTTCCCCAAAATGTTTTTTTAAATCAAAATTGACCAGTCATCAAAGGAGCAAAGGATATTGAACAGTGGGGACAAGATTTGGTTACGTTTATATGGACCAGTAAAAAAATCTAGAATTAGACTTTCCAGACTTTAGATTGGCTTAGACCTTCCAGACTTTAGATATTATGATGAAGCAGCAGGCTTTAATTGACTAAAATATTTGGTTAGACTAGAAAATTGTGCTTAATTTAATTTGGGGGGTTTTAACTTAACTTAAGATTTGGATGGCATGATTGATAAACATTATAGAGAATGCCAAAAGTGAGAAAGTTCAGCTAGGCATTATTGTGTTGGATATATATAAAGCCTTTGACTTAGTGGGTTGGACAGTGTTAAAATCCCTGATAAAGAAATATGGTTTTGAAGAAGGTTTTCAACATATAATAGAACAAATATATTCAGAAAATAGGGCTGAAGTCACAATTAACAATTCAAGTATTGAACCTTTTAGTATTAAGCAAGGAGAAAAGCAGGGTTGCCCTCTTTCCCTAATACTATTCATATTAGTTATTAAATTATTAGCCTTTGTGGTCAGGAAAGATAAGAAGATTCAAGGAATGGGTTTTGACAAAGAAATATTAAAATCAGCTTATTTACAGATGATACACTTCTGACACTCCTTTTCTTTTTTCAGCTGAGTTATCGCTCTCCTCCTATCAAGCTCATTAGCTCTAAATGCAGTTCATACTGCCTACTTGCAACCATTCTGTCTCTGGTCCCAGAATCCACTGGGATAAACTCTGGCTGCATCTCAGACCCAAACTCAGAGTCCTCTGGCAAGGCAGGTGCAGGGACAAATCTGGCTGCACCTCTGACAAGGCAGGTGCAGTGACAATCATAGGCTGAACAAGCCCAACCTCAGGTTCACCTGATAGCTCAGATGGAAGCTGGCCTACAACAAAAGCTTTGAGGCAGCTAGATTAACAATAGCAAAATCTTGAAAGGGGGAAAAATAAAAGATTGGTGAGAAAAAAAATTAGACTATATTAAAATGGCCAAGCTATCCAATGGTTTTGGAGGAGGAAAGGGTGAGGAAATAATGAGGAGTTTACCAAAAAAAATGGAGGCTGGCATTTGGATATTTGGAAAGAAAGACAAATGTAGATTTTAAGGTAGACACAATGGGAATTTACTAAAGCAAATATAAGAGTAGATTTTAATAGATAAAAGATTCACAAGGAGTAGTGACAGAAGTCATAGATGGTGGGTTCACGGGTGGTGGAGATGGAGGGAAGGGATGTTGGAGGAAGCTCTAAATGTATACTTTTTGTTAGTTATTGTATTATTTGCTCTCTGTTTTTGGTGTGTTCATTATATATAATAAGAAATTAAAAATTAAAGTGAGTTGCCTTAGTTCCCAATATCAGAAGAAAAGTGAAATATAAGTAAGAAAATTATAATACAATAGTAAGCAAATTATAATAAACAAAAAAAAAGTTTCAGGCCAAAGTACTTTCCTTCCAAATCAATTTACTCTTGCAGCAAAGAAAACATGTTACAAGAGTATATCATATTGGGGGAAAAAACTGCCCTTCACTTTTTAGCAAAAAGTATACATACAAAGTTTGGTCCCATTTGAAATGTATTTCATTGGAGAGACACTTAGATACTGGGGTGGGTGGGGAAAGATATATGTAAATGTCATGCATGTAGGCAGTCTTTTATTTTGTCTGAGGGTTACTTTCATTTATTTTCTTCTGTTTATTATTATTTTATCCTATGTTTATTGTACTTTCTCATTTATCTTTCTTGATATCTGGATGGAAAATATTTGATTACATATATACATGTATTTGTTTGGACAATGGACATTTATACCCTGTAATAGTTTAGCATTTTAATGGGCTAATAAAAAGTACTCTGCATTCACACAATACTAAATGCAAATATCCTTTTCCTGGTACATGATGGTTCATGAGGCAGAAAATCTCAGTAATGTTGAATTAATGAACATTTGTCTTCTTTTACAATCTGGAAGTAAGTACATCAGTAGTTTTTGCCAAAATTTGAGAGAAAGATGTGATGAGTCCTGAAAATTAGAGTGAAATGACTTAATATCCCAATTTTCAAAACATTTTAACTTAGCCTTATCACACTGGGTCTGTAACGTGGGCAGCCCCATTCTTCTGGCATGAGCAGAATTCTGGGAAATGTAGTTTGGGAAAGCAAGGATGTCTGTAGCAGAATATTCAAAAGGTTAAACTTTACTGGGTAGGCCTGATGAAAGGGATAGAATTTTAATTTCATTTTAAATTCTGACAGCATGTCATTTCACTGTTGAGTCATTTCAGTTACTGTCATGGCTTATGTTGAGCATGAAGGTGAAGGGAAAGGGTTACTTCATGCAGCATCTGAGTCAGGGGCAAACATAGATCAGCAGCATAAGCAGTCTGAGGCCCTTCCACACAGCTATCTAACCAAAAATATCAAGGCAGATAATCCACAATACAGTGTTCCCTCACTTATCGTGGGGATTAGGTTCCAGGACCACCCGTAATAAGTGAAAATCTGCAAAGCAGGGACGCTATATATTTATACATTATTTTAGTAGTCATACACTATTATAAGTCTTTATCAACCAATTGTGTGTTGACAAATCACCTCTTTCTCCTCTCGTTGCCACTTGGGCACTTTTTCTCTCCCTTTGGCTTCTCCTTCCTCCATTCCTTAGGCTGTAAATTGTAATTTTTTTTATTATTTATAATATTATTTTAGAGTTTATTGAAAAACCACAAAACAGCGAATCTGCAAAAAGCAGACCGCGAAGTAGTGAGGAAACACTGTATCTGCTTTGAACTGGATTATCTGAGTCCACACTGCCATATCATCCAGTTCAATGTTGATTTTCTACAGCTGTGTGGAAGGGGCCTCACACTGAGGAACTCACCTCTGCAGAGAACTGATACCATTCAACTGAGGTGATCCAGTCAGTTGGCTGAGAGAAGGGCCAACAGGTGGGATCACTTGGGAAAGTAGAATAAGTAGCTGGAGGCTCGAACACTTAGGTGCTGGAAGTAATGTTGATGAGATTCTTACAGCCTGAATCTCTGTCGGTAAACCTTGACTTTGGTGTGCAGAATACATTTTGGCTTGCAGCTTCAGTGCTGGTAAGATTACTTGGCTTTGAATGTTTTGGAAAGGACTTTGGACTACTCTTGTGTCCCATCCTTATTTTGGCTGACTGCTGTGGATGAACTTGGACAGTTTTGGATTATGATACAGTGTACAGCTTTAAAGTCCTGGTTCCCAAAATGGCTCACATGCCCCATGGGGGGAACTATTTGATTTTAAAGGGGGGGGGTGATTTGAGAATTCTGACCTCTTCACAGGGCCCTATCGGGCAGTGCCATTGCACCACGAAAGGAAAGGCACACGTGGCTGCACATGGTACCCCGCACAGCCTACCTCCTTCTTCCATCACATGGTGGGAACAGGACAAGGTATGTTGACACACTATCCCCATCAGATGGCAGAAAGGGCAGCAACATGCATTGCCGTCATACAGTAAAAAAGAGAAGAATATGTGGGTAGCTCCATCAGAGCTACCCAAATAACACTTTGGGTAGCTCTGAAAAAGCACCGTTCAACCTGTCCTGCGTCGTGCCCCACGAAAAAGTCGCAAAACAAGGCAAAAATGCCCCATGTAAAGAGGTGCTGAGTTATCAACAGTGATTTTTTTTTTTGCATTTCTTACAGTTCTAGGATCCTCATATAAAGTATTGTATACAAATATATATTGTGACATACACATTTTAAAAACTAAAATCAGAATTCAAATGGTGGTCAGCTGGTGATAATTAAGAGGGGGAAAACCCGATCACAGAGAGAAGTATGGAGAGCACAAAGGTAACTAGAGAGTGCATGAGCACAGAAAAGTTATGCAATTTTCATTCCAAACATCACTGCTCCTCTCAGCGTTCTTTTAACATACAGCTATACAAAATATATTAAAATGTATTTTTGTTTTGTCTGAATGTAGCAAGAAATCTTTAAAAAATGCTAAGCGCAATAATTACTTTCATAAATAGGTCAATATTTTTATATGAATTTTTTTAAAAAATTATCAACTACAAGAAAATTAATATCAGGTGACAGGATATTCTTGCATATTGTCACCAAATACACACTATGAAGTTTGACACTTAAGTTAGTCTGAATTTGAAGCAGATTATTCAAATCATACTATGCTGCAAATATTACTTCTGCTTATATGATAGTTGTTCTGTTTCAGCCTGGAAAACTCACAGCAACCCACTACCAAATGTGCCATTGAATTGCTACTAGAATAGTAGAATAGTAGAGTTGGAAGAGACCTCATGGGCCATTCAGTCCAACCCCCCGCTAAGAAGCAGGAAATCGCATTCAAAGCACCCCCGACAGATGGCCATCCAGCCTCTGCTTAAAAGCCTCCACCACAGTCCGGGGGAGAGAGTTTCACTGCTGAACAGCCCTCACAGTGAGGAAGTTCTTCCTGATGTTCAGGTGGAATCTCCTTTCCTGTAGTTTGAAGCCATTGTTCCGTGTCCTAGTCTGCAGGGCAGCAGAAAACAAGCTTGCTCTCTCCTCCCTATGACTTCCCCTCACATATTTGTACATGGCTATCATGTCTCCTCTCAGCCTTCTCTTCTGCAGGCTAAACATGCCCAACTCTTTAAGCCGTTCCTCATAGGGCTTGTTCTCCAGACCCTTGATCATTTTAGTCACCCTCCTCTGGACGCTTTCCAGCTTGTCAACATCTCCCTTCAAAGGCTTCTTACACATGAACAGGGGTGGTGGTAGTCAGGATTTTAGAGATGCTTCGGCAAGGCATGGCCAAAACGATATTGGGAACAATTGCTTTAAATGTAATAATCAGCAGTTTGTCTGGAAACTGACAGTCAGTGGAATGCTTCTAGTATCTGTGTAATATACTTGCTTCTCGATTGGTGTAATATGCTTACTGTCCATAACCAATCTGGCTGCCATGTTTTGAACTTGGTACAGAGGTAGCCCAATGTGAAGCACATTGTGGAAGTACAATGTTGAAGTAATCAGTGTGTGCACTATCATCCTTAGGCCTTCCCATTCTAGGAAGAAGCATGGCTGGCATATCATCCAAAGTTGACAATAAGCACTTCAGAATATCTGGGCTGACATTTGGAGATGGATCCAGAAACACTTGGAATTTGTAAACACAAGTCATTCAGGGGGAATATAACCCTGTCTAGAACTTGTTGACATACCTCCAAACCCATATAGGACCCTTAATAGGAAGGAGCTATGCTTTATTTTCATTCAGGTTTAAACTATTTTTCTTAATCCGGCTCATTATCTTCTCCAGTGTACTGATAACACCCCACCCCATGTGTCTGATTGATCTCGCCTAGCAATGGGATATGGTGTCCTTAAGACATTTAGACCTGAAACAAAAGGGTATTTCCTATAAATATGCAATCCTTCACATTTCAGTTATCTAATGGAAAACAGATGTATGAACATGTGAAATAGAATGTGATCAACTCATTAGAAGAAAGCACTGTGGAAGTACCAGGGTATTGTTTTCTGCATTTATGTGAATAATGTGACAGCAGAAGTACTTTTTAGCAAGCATCCTTTATCTGCATTCCAAAATACATTTTCTACCATGAAATAGCAATGTCAATGCAAAACTTATGAACCGAGATAGCTCCCCAGGAGCAATACTGCTCAAATAATGTTTACAAAGAAATGGGTTTATTTGTCTATGGAATAGAGACAGTAACAAAGCAAACTTCCTTGGATTGTTCTACTAATGTACTTCGGGGTGATTTCTAAGTGTGAGACTAGCAGCTCAAGCTCTATTAACTATTCTGTTTTCTTTTTTCCTGCAGATATTACCAATGAGGGTGCCAATTAGTGGTAAACATAACTGTGCTTTTTGCAATCTGCAGATTTGTCTTATAAGAATTTAAAAAAGACCAACCACGTGTATGTTAAAGACCAAATTGTCATCCTAGATTATGTTTTAGCTGTTATCAACCAGGATGAGTTTTGAAGTGATGACCTACCATTGAAAAGCCCTTCCTCCTATTAATCAAAGTCTTTTCTCTTGCTATGTATCTGAGTCTGCAAGCTCTGCAGGATGTACAGCAATCCATGAATCCAAAGGTTAGGCATAAAATGGAAACTAGGGCAAAGACAACTGAAGAGTGACTTAGCAATCTCCTACACAGTGCACTCTAAATCTACAGTCTTGAAAATGTAACATGCCTATAACAATTTGCTCCTCTTGTCACCCTAGGCACACAACCCTACCATTTTAAATATTAATGGATATAATTTAACCCAGGTAAAACAGACATATATAATTGATAATAATTTTGAAGATATATTTGGACTGTATTGGGGTAGAATAAAACCTTAGTATGGGTCTACATGGGATTTGAACAGGGGAACAGTGCCTTATGCAAAGCTCATATAATCTGGGAAACAGAGGGAAGGGCAGTGTTGATTTTACTCCCACAGATTTATACCTATAGATATACACATTTCTTTCTTTATTTACATCATTTATATACTGTCTTCCTCCACTAGGGGACCCAAAACAGTTTACAACATAATATATGAACAATGAACATAGTGTTAAAAATGGTCAACCCATAACATTTAAAACATCACAGGTAAAAACAGTTAAAATCACACAATCCGAAAGCATCAATCCAAGGTCAATCCAATGTCAGTTCTCCATTGCACGTATGGTTCAATGTCTCTTATTGCTGTTGAGTAAAGGCTTGGTGCCACAACCAGGTTTTTAGTTTCTTCCTAAAGACCATGAGGGACAGCGCAGATCTGATGTCACTGGGGAGGGAGTTCCACAGCCTGGGGGTTACCACTGAGAAAGTCCTGTATCTCATCCCCGCCAATCGTGCCTGCGAAGGAGGTGAGATCGAGAGCAGGGCCTCCCCAGATGATCTTAGATTCCAGGCAGGCTTGTAGGGGGAGATACGTTTGGAGAGATAAAATGGGCCAGAACCATTTAGGGCTTTATAGGCCAAAGCCAGCACTTTGAATTGTGCCCGGAAGCAGACTGGCAGCCTGTGGATCTGGTGTAACAGAGGAGTTGTATGCTTCCTGTACCCTGCTCCAGTTAGCAATCTGGCAGCCATATGTTGGAGTAGTTGAAGCTTCTGAGCAGTCTTTAGATGCAACCCCATGAAAAGTACATTGCCAAATCTATCTAGGATGCAACCAGAGTGTGGACTACCATGGCCAAGTCAGACTTCCCAGGGTATGGGCATAGCTGGCACACAAGCTTTAGTTGTGCAAAAGCTCCCCTTGTCACCACTGAAACCTGGGGCTCCAGGCTCAATGATGAATCCAGGATCAGTCCCAGACTGCAAACCTGTGTCTTCTGCAACAGTTACGTTGCAGAAGAAATGCAAGACTGTAATCCGGGAAACCAGCTTGAAAGCATCTGGATAAGAATCAAGGGAACCGGGACTCAAAAAGACCTTGTCGTGGGTGTCTACTACAGACCTCCGAGTCAGGATGAAGGACTTGATGAAGCCTTCTGTCAACAGCTGACCAAACAGGCACAAAGAAGAGATATAGTAGTCATGGGCGATTTCAATTATCCTGATATCTGCTGGAAAACAAACTCAGCCAAGAGTACAAAGTCCAACGAATTCCTCACTTGCCTTGCAGATAATTTTATGGTCCAGAAGGTAGAAGAGGCAACAAGGGGATCAGCAACTCTTGATCTAATCTTAACAAATGTGGAAGACCTGATCAATACAGTAGAAGTCGTCGGATCCTTAGGGGCAAGTGACCATGTGCTCCTGCAGTTTGCAATACAAAGGAATGCTGAAACTAAGACAAGTCAAACACGCATTCTGGACTTTAAGAGAGCTGACTTCCAAAAAATGAAGGAATTACTGAGCGGCATTCCATGGACGCCGATATTAAAAAACAAGGGAGTTAAGGATGGATGGGAGTTTTTCAAAAGTGAAATACTCAAGGCGCAAATGCAAACAGTGCCAACAAAGAAGAAAAATAAGACAAGTGCAGAGAAGCCAGAATGGATGTCCAAAGAACTTCTAACTGAGCTAAAGCTCAAAAGTGACATGCACAAGAAGTGGAAAAGGGGAGAAATCACCAAAGAAGAATTCAAACGTATAGCCAACACCTGTAGGGAAAAGGTTCGCAAGGCTAAAGCGCAAAATGAGCTCAGGCTTGCCAGGGACATAAAAAACAACAAAAAAGGCTTTTTTGCTTACGTTGGTAGAAAAAGGAAGAAAAAGGAGGCGATAGGGCCATTGCAAGGAGAAGATGGGGTGATGGCGACAGGGGACAGGGAAAAGGCAGAACTACTTAATGCCTTCTTTGCCTCGGTCTTCTCAGAAAAAGAAAGCCATCTTCAACCTCAGCAACACGGAATGGACGAAGGATTGGGGGAAATCCAACCCCAAATAGGGAAACAAGTTGTCCAGGAACACTTGGCCTCTCTAAACGAATTCAAGTCCCCAGGGCCAGATCAGCTACACCCAAGAGTACTGAAGGAACTAGCAGAAGTTATTTCAGAACCACTGGCAATTATCTTCGAGAGTTCTTGGAGAACGGGAGAAGTCCCAGCAGATTGGAGGAGGGCGAATGTGGTCCCTATCTTCAAGAAGGGAAAAAAGAACGACCCAAACAATTACCGTCCGGTCAGCCTCACATCAATACCAGGCAAAATTCTGGAAAAGATCATTAAGGAAGTGGTCTGCGAACACTTAGAAACAAATGCGGTCATTGCTAATAGTCAACACGGATTTACCAAAAACAAGTCATGCCAGACTAATCTGATCTCTTTTTTCGATAGAGTTACGAGTTGGGTCGATACAGGGAATGCTGTGGATGTAGCGTACCTGGATTTCAGTAAGGCCTTCGACAAAGTCCCCCACGACCTTCTGGCAAACAAACTAGTAAAATGTGGGCTAGACAAAACTACGGTTAGGTGGATCTGTAATTGGCTAAGCGAACGAACCCAAAGGGTGCTCACCAATGCGTCGTCTTCATCATGGAAAGAAGTGACAAGTGGAGTGCCGCAGGGCTCTGTCCTGGGCCCGGTTCTGTTCAACATCTTTATTAACGACTTAGACGAAGGGTTAGAAGGCACGATCATCAAGTTTGCAGACGACACAAAACTGGGAGGGATAGCTAACACTCCAGAAGACACGAGCAGAATTCAAAACGATATTGACAGACTAGAGAGATGGGCCAAAACTAACAAAATGAAGTTCAACAGGGACAAATGCAAGATACTTCACTTCGGCAGAAAAAATGGAAATCAAAGATACAGAATGGGGGACGCCTGGCTTGACAGCAGTGTGTGCGAAAAAGACCTTGGAGTCCTCGTGGACAACAAGTTAAACATGAGCCAACAATGTGATGCGGCTGCTAAAAAAGCCAATGGGATTCTGGCCTGCATCAATAGGGGAATAGCGTCTAGATCCAGGGAAGTTATGCTCCCCCTCTATTCTGCCTTGGTCAGACCACACCTGGAATACTGTGTCCAATTTTGGGCACCACAGTTGAAGGGAGATGTTGACAAGCTGGAAAGCGTCCAGAGGAGGGCGACTAAAATGATTAAGGGTCTGGAGAACAAGCCCTATGAGGAGCGGCTTAAAGAGCTGGGCATGTTTAGCCTGCAGAAGAGAAGGTTGAGAGGAGACATGATAGCCATGTACAAATACGTGAAGGGAAGTCATAGGGAAGAGGGAGCAAGCTTGTTTTCTGCTGCCCTGCAGACTAGGACACGGAACAATGGCTTCAAACTACAGGAAAGGAGATTCCACCTGAACATCAGGAAGAACTTCCTCACTGTGAGAGCTGTTCGACAGTGGAACTCTCTCCCCGGGGCCGTGGTGGAGGCTCCTTCCTTGGAGGCTTTTAAGCAGAGGCTGGATGGCCATCTGTCGGGGGTGCTTTGAATGCGATTTCCTGCTTCTTAGCAGGGGGTTGGACTAGATGGCCCATGTGGTCTCTTCCAACTCTACTATTCTATGATTCTATGATTCTATGATTCTAGGGGAGTGTAACCCCATCCAACACAGGTTATAACCCCATACCCTGTTCAGCCTTGCAACTGACCAGGAGTGCATCTGTCTTCTCTGGATTCAATTTCAATTTGTTCACTCTCATCCAGACCGTCGCAGTGGCCAAACACCGGTTCGGGACCTGAACAGCCCGGCTCGGGCTGTGGCGCAGGCTGGAGAGCAAGCCAGCTGTAACCAGCTGCAATGAATCACTCTGACCAGGAGGTCATGAGTTCGAGGCCCGCTCGGAGCCTATGTTTGTCTTGTCTTTGTTCTATGTTAAAAGACATTGAATGTTTGCCTATATGTGTAATGTGATCCGCCCTGAATCCCCTTTGGGGTGAGAAGGGCGGAATATAAATGCTGTAAATAAATAAATAAATAAATAAATAAATAAATAAATAAATAGCCTCCTTAGCAGCAGGTGGAAAGGAGTGATAGAGTTGGATGTCATCTGCATACAGATGATATCCAACTCCAAAACCCCGGATGATCTCTCTCAGCAGCTTCATGTATATGTTAAACAACATGGGGGACAATATTGAACCCTGTGGGACCACATAAGTCAATGGCTGCGGGGCGGAGCAGGAGTAGGGGTGGGTAGGTGGGTGAGTTAAAATGTGCATTTCATGTGCAGGAAATGGGAAGGGCATTAATCTTGTGGATCTAATACCCATACAACCTGACCACAACATTATCTTTTCTTGCCTCTGCTCATATTGGGACATCAATGTCAGAAAGGTAGAATGACTATGGGAAGGTTTCTGATAGCTCATACCTTAAAGGTTAGATATCTTTCTATTTGCTTTGAGGTGCCATCCTATTGCAGCCTAATTAATTATATGGCTTTTTCTTAGCTAATATATCAACTAAGGTTTGTTTCACTGGTAGAATGTGAAGCACATGTTATTTTTCTTTGGAAAATAGTAAGACAAATTATTTGGAAAAACAAGTTATTTAAAATCCAGGGAGAAATTGCTAGGTCTTTAACAGTGATTTCTTCAGAGGCAAAGGTAAAATGTTACATCTTCTATGTTTTTAGATTATTTGTTCTTCAAAAAAAGATCTATTTAATTTTATATCTACACATTAGTGACACAAACCTCTAGGACAGGAAACAAGCCATTGGCAAGACATCACAAAAAGCCCAACTAATAGTTTAGGCATTTACTTTTTCATAGTTAAATTAACCACACCCACACACAAAAAGGATTTCTAATGCATTTAGCACATATCTGTCTTCCTGCCACATCAGCATTATTATAATTGCGTTTCTTTTATAAAAAAGATTAATGGTATTTTAACATCTAATTTAAAATTAATTCCTGAACACTAATTACATATTTATGTGAGTTATATATTCTTACATATTATTTATATCCCATTTTAAAAGTTACATTTAGGTTATGTAGATCAACCATAAAAATGTAATTCAGTTTATGTTTTTAGAGTTAAAATAGTTTTTGAAAAACACAATGAAATGCAACATTTTCCCCATGTCAAAATAATACTATGTCTAGTAGATTTTCAAAGTACAAAACCCCTTAAACTACTTTTTTAAAAAAACCCTATAAGTTATTCAAAATTCATTTTGTTAGCTCTTTTTAAATAAAAAAGACTTTTTCTCACAAAGCACTCACAATCAATTTTACTATAAAATGTTGTGAATTTCTTAAATTGTTTATAATAATATTTAATAAATTTTGGGTAAATGTCCCTATGAATTTTGGGAAATGTTCAATAAACTATTTCCAACCCTAGTCTCAAAAAGACACAGTGTGTACAGAAAAACACACTAGAGTATGCCCTGGTGTAGATGGTAATTTTGTGGTTACCACTGCATAGGGAATGGAGCCAATCATTGAATCAGCTCCCAGCCTACACACTGGCAGATAAACTCTAGAATGAGAGGACGACCTAACAGATGATTACATGGTTCTTCTGTCTCTTGGTCTGCAATATCTGAGCTAGGCATGTTTCTTAAAGGCCTTCACTCCCAGGTTTGTTTAATGGGATCCCCAAATTTGGGGAAAATAGGTATGGAGACCCAATGTCCCAACCATATAAGAGATGTGTAGGAATTGCCCAATTTCCTTCATAGGTACTGTAGCTGCAATCAAAGCAAGAATGCATTATGATATTTAGCCAAGTATCCTGCTCTCATGCCAAAAGATGAAACTCCATAGGGATAGAAGAGTACATGAATTATATACGTGGGGCTGTAACAGATATCCCCTGGTTGCCAAGATGAAGGCACCCTTTCCCTTGCTAATTTTTCTTCTTGCCATGTCACCATGCTTGGAATTTATGGCATTTCAGCCTGAGCATTCTTCAAGAGTTCAGTTAAAATAACTGTGTCCCATGAAGGGTAATGTCACAATCCCTGGTCATTTTTGGCTGTGTTAGGGAGATGGAATTCCTTGTGGATAGTAAGGTCATTACCCTCTCCTTCCACTAGTCCCTTAATTCTTTGCTGAAAACTGTTTGCAAATAAAGTAGAATGTAGTAAGAAATGATATACTTGTTTCCAAACTGACCAGATTGAGAACTTCTTTAGTCTGCCCAAGAAGCCATCCTTTGCAGCCATGCAAAATTAGCTACCATGTTTCCCCAAAAATAAGACACTGACTTATATTTATTTTTCCTCAAGGAGACATACTATGGCTTATCTTCAGGGGATATCTTATTTTTATATCCATGACCAGTACTCAAGTGCTCAGATAGCATGATGGCCAGATGCCTCCCTTCATCTGGAGGGGGCTGCTGCTCCTGCAAGGGAGGGTACGTTGTGGTGCCCAAGCCCTGCAATAGCGAGAGAGGTGGCCCAGTGAGTAGTGCACCAGCATCCTCCTCCTCCTTTACCACTCCACACCAGTATGATACATAGCCACACCAATAATTGTCTTCTTTTCAGGTTATAGCTTATATTGCACAAATGCTTAGGTATCCTACTTATTTTATGGGTATGTCTTATTTTTAGAGAAACACGGTAGGTGCTTGAGAGTTTTTGTGGAGGTTGATGCAGAATGCACTGACCCCTCTTTGTCTTTTGTTTTGTTTTGTTTTTGTTTGTTATGCTATACACCAAAAGGAAGCTAATTCTCTCTTCTCCTCTATGCATATATGTTCTCCAGTCTTAACAGGGACAAAAAGAAACAAAAACATATAAACAACATTTTTGATCCATTTTTGTTCTCTCAATAATTGTAGGGATGTGCTATGTTCTTGCATGGACAATCTGGAAAAAAGCTCAGAACTGATTAGGCTGTCATGGTTTACTGAGCATTTCTTAGTTCTTTTATTCTGAGATGGAACTATCAAGCTAAAGCTCTAATTTATGTAATCTGATGGTTAGCATTATTCTAATGCAGGCTTGGGCAAACTTCAGCCCTCCAGGTGTTTTGGACTTCAACTCCCTTGATTCCTAACAGCCAGAGGACTAAAGTTTGCCCATGCCTGTTCTAGTGATTTACACTGGTCTAAATCCAACATACACCAGAAAATGTTTTTTAAATATTTTTGTAGTCAGAAATCTCTTTTGAAATCAGGCAATATTCAAATTTTGGTGTGAGCTCCTTTTCCATGGCCAATAAAGAGTGAAGGATTGCTGAAAATGGTTGGCTATGTGACTAAAGCTAGACACACAACATCATCTTCCAGGGTTTCCAAATAACCCTTTTATGCTTCTCAGTTCCCTCCCACTCTTTACCTTTCACTACATAGCTATGGAGAGGAGCACAAAGAAGAATGGCTCATGCAAGAATGGAATTGGAGCACATAAAATGAACAAATAAAATGTTGCCTAGACTCTTAAGAAGAAATGTGTGCCTTCTGTGTAGAAGTAGGATTTTGTGGACTTGATAAAATCCTCTGTGTACAACACCATACCGAATTTCTTAATGCGTTGATTACTTGGTATTGCATAAAGTTGATAATTAGAAATATAAAATATTAGGATGAAAAAACTTGCACCACAATATCATTGTTTCTATTTCATGTCTTTTTTTAAAAAATGCAGTTTCTATTTCAAAGCACTTCTCTTTTTTTTTTTGGTTTGCATATTTCTCCTAAATTAGTTTTAAATTCTATTAAGCTACTTGAAAATGGTCATGGGCAGTATTCAAACATGGAGAAGGGAATAGTGGAAGTTTAGACAGAAGTGAATAGATATTTTAATACTTCCGTTTTTCTTTCTCCATCCATAGAAAAGACAAAAGATTAAGAAGGCAATCTATCGATTTCTATCACTCATCTGCCTTGTTTTCATGAATTCATATCTCATATTTTAAAATTAATATAGTTCTTGATATGAATTAAATATACCAAATAGAAAAAAACTATACAAAGGGAATGAAAAATGCCACTGCTGGTTTCCAATTTCTTCACTGTATTCAAACAATTACCATGTGTTATCATCCTCCCAACAGAGGGGCAAACTAATATGATATTATGTTTGTTATTTTATACCCAAGAAAATTAAAATACCAGAGAATCATGTAAAAGGTAATATCATATATTAAAATTCTTTTCATATATCTTATTAACCACTTTAGATTTATGTTTAAGGATTTGAAATTTTAAAAAAAGGATCCGGGTTGCAAAGAGAAAATTCATTTCAACTCCAAACTATGGGTTTTCTTTCTTTAAAAAAAGAAGCAAATGATTTTCTGAGCATGGCTTTAGTTTCCTCCATTAATAATACTGCAAGTATAATTAAAATGCTGTTACAGACTTTTAAAATGACCATGTCATACCCAGAGCTCAGAACCCTGCTTTATCCAGTATGCACTGTCCTCACACATCTTGAAAGTTAGTAAGATTAGGGTCCCAGGGACAAAAAAGAGATATTGATTCCTTTTCAGTTACTTCCAAAATAAGTCAATTAGAGGGAGTTGCATCTGAAAATGAAAGTTCCAGTTTTAGGTTTCTATGTGATCTACACTGATCACTTACCATGAAGGGCTCCCAGATCAGTTCCATGGTGGCCGATGCCATATGGAGCTGTTCTGGGATAATGCAGGCCTTGACCCACATTAACTAATGTTGCAGAATACTCTGGCTCAGAATTCAGAATATCCCACAACTTTGGACTCACATAACAGTTGGATTGGTTCTGAGAAGGAGAACAGGAGGGGATGGTAAGTGTGGCCATCGAGTGTTGGTGAAAGATTTGTAGTGCTGCTGGACAGTCAGGATGCTGTCTTGTCTCTGCAGTAACCAAGGGTGGGAGATGTTGTGAAAATCACCCTGGGACTGATCTAACACCCTGCTCTCAGGACTCAGGCAGTGAAGGGGAAGAGCAGGTAGCAGTGCTAGCAGCTGTCATGGCCAGCAGTCTGTTTGGCTTAGCTTGGAGGCAGGTCTCCAGCAGATGAGTACTCTTGCCAGTATTTCCAGTAAGCTTGGGAAGGGTTAATCAGTCTTTGGAACAAGGAAAGGGTTGTAGGCTCCAATGAGGTATAGGCTGGAGGAGATGAGCTTCAGCTAGTTTGCATTATGTCATCACATTTTAGCTCCAGGCAATACTGAAATGAAGTGTAGTCTACAGGAGCATTGGGTAGAAGGACTGTCCATGGGCCCATTTTAGTTGTAACTCTGAGAATACACGTGCAAATGATTAAAACATGCAATGCTGGGCATATGAGCTCAGACATACATGGTATTATATTCAATGGAATGTACTCAGAGTACAGTACAGTATACATTAAATTACAGAGGTAAGCTTGTTTGCACACTGGAGAATTTTTCCTAATTTTTTTATGTCAAGAGAAGTGTGGGGAATAATGTCAATATTTGCATATTTATTGACATGAGATAGGACACAAAGTATGCAGTGAGCAGTAAGGCAATCAAGCTGAGACTAGGCTTTGGATATAAACGTTTTAAGCCCCCTTGTTTATTAAAACACCATTGTATTCCCTTTAGAGTACTCTGAATTCTGTATAGACCAATTATCTTAAGATTCTGGGAAGGGGAACAGAAATAATAAATGATACTGAAAGGACACTGCTGTTGAGTTTACCGTACCTCAGGGAAACATAAAAGTAAAATTAAATTCTGCAACTATAATAAGAAACGTTAACAACGAATGTCATTTAACTACATTTATGAAGGCACTAGTTAATAAGCATCATGGGTACCTCAAGAAAGGATTTATTTTATCTTTTGTGGGCCCTTAACTTAGAAGATTAGGCAAAGATATATTTAATATTTTGTTGAAATCAAAATTATCTAGCCATATTTCCTAAATAGCACAATTGAAAAGCCTTCATTGTTCAAGTCATACACATACACATGCACATACCTGGCTATCATTTTATACATACACTAGCTGTGCCCTGCCACATGTTGCTGTGGCCAATTGGAATTGCACTGAATAGCCTCGCTGCTTCTAAGCCTGGGCGCTTTTTATATAGGGACCTCCTTGCTTGGGCTGGTTGAATGGGACGGAGAGGCCTGATGGCTTCCAAACCTGAGGGTTTTCCATCTTGGGGAAATCTTGGTTAGGCAGGTTGAAGAGGAGTGAATAGTCTTGCTGCTTGGAAGCCTGGCCGCTTTCTACCTTGTGGAATTCTTGGTTGGCCAGGTCGAATAGCAATGAATAGTCTGCGTGCAGCAAATATGAATGTTGTAATTAGCATTAGCATTGAATGACCCCATAGTAACCTATGGCTGCAAGAGCTGGACCATGAGGAAGGCTGAGCAAAGGAAGATAGATGCTTTTGAACTCTGGTGCTGGAGGAAAATCCTGACAGTGCCTTGGATTGCAAGAAGATCCAACCAGTCCATCCTCCAGGAAATAATGGCCAACTGCTCACTGGAGAGAAGGATACTAGGAAGCTGAAGTATTTTGGCCACATCATGAGAAGACAGGAAAGCTTGGAGAAGTTCATGATGCTGGGGGAAATGGAAGGGAAAAGGAAGAGAGGCCGACCAAGGGCGAGATGGATGGATGGTATCCTTGAAGTGACTGGTTCGACCTTGAAGGAGCTGAGGGCAGCGACAGCCGACAGGGAGCTCTGGCATGGATTGGTCCATGAGGTCACGAAGACTCGAAAACAACTGAATGAGTAAAGAAGAAGACCTTGCAGGTTCGAGGCCTGGCTGTTTCCTGGTTGAGGGGATCCTTTGTTGGGAGGTGTTAGCTGGGTCTAATTGTTTCCTGTCTGGAATTCCCCTGTCTTCTAAGTGTTGTTTTCTATTTAGTGTCCTGATTTTAGTGATTATATTGTTTTGTTTTCTTATTAGACCACAGTAATTATTACATATGATATACAGTAATGTTATGTAGTAATTACTGTAGTTACGAATTTAGCACCCAAGGATTGCAACATTTACTACAACAACATTGACTACTAAAAGGGAGACTGCCTTGGGTAATAGAGAACATTGGATAAGTGAAGCTTGGATAAGTGAGACTCTGCTGTGTGAATGTTGCCATTGGTGAGCTTGATTAGCACTGAATGGCCTTGCAGCTTCAGTGCCTGGCTGCTTGTTGTCTGTGAAGCTGTTTATTATTGTTGTTGTGGTTGTTATTGTTATTATTATAATTGAGGGGTAAATTGAGGCAAGGAGGAGGAGAAACTGTAAGTATTGAGGGAGAACTCTTCCTCCCTCCCGCTCCTCCTCCTCCTCCTGCCCCCCCCCCCGTGGCATCAGTGTGCCTCTGTTTCACAGGGCAATGTGGTCCAGGCCCCCCTTCCTTCCTCCTCACTCTTTTTCCCTCACGACAATGAGGAAGAGGAGTGGGAGGAGCATGGTGACGCCTTCTTCTTCGTGCCAGGGTAGAGGAGGTGAAGGAGGCCCCAGAGGAGGGTGGCCAGGGAAGGAGGCCTGCTTGCCGGGCCTTCTCCTTGCCGCCTCCCAGCCAGGCCTCGCTGGAGGGCGGTGGCGGGGGCTCCTTGCAGGCCTCGCTGCTGCCTCCTCCCTGATGCCATCCCCAATCCTGCTGCCGGGCTGTTACTGTGGACAGGTCCAAGGCCCGCACCTCCCTCCAGGCCCTCAAGAGGAGTCTCAAGCAGCTGTTCTGTAAGGAGGCAAGAAAGGTTAGTTTGTGAGGGGATCTCGCTCTCCCGATCCGTCCCCTTCCCCCTCCCGAGGACCCGAGGGCCGGGATTTCCAAGGCACCTTGCTCCACAAGTGTGATGTTGCCTTCTCAGAGGGTGAATTGGTGCTTTCCCCATCGTTGTTCTCTTCCCGGTGGGGAAAAGTTGGGAACCAACGTTGAGCTGACTTTGGATGCTTGCCAAGATGGTGGCGGTGGCAGCGGAAAAAGGGGAGTGTGCAGGAGCGACCGTTGAGGGGGGGGGGTTGTTCTGTCCACGCGTTGGATTCTATTTGGTGCAGGTGCAGATCGTTTGTTTCTGTTTTTTGGGTTTTTTGGCCCCTGTTTTGGTTCCAGATGTTGAGTTTTGTTGTATGAACCTAGCGGCAAGGTCGCTGGGTTGCGTTGGCAAGTTTTGTGGTTCTGGGGCATGTAGGTTGTTTTTTTTTGTTCTAGGCCGAAATTCCATTACCCTTTTATATATATAGATATTTCACACATATCAGTTTGCTGCAATTTTGAATTAGAACTTCAGCTAGAAAACTACAAGCATTTAGTACTTCCATGAAAAGCCAATTTTTGCTCAACACTTGGCTATTTCCTACCCATTCACTGATCTGAACATATCTTCAAATATATCATTAAACACTAACAAAAGTTTGTACAACCTTTTCATTCGAGAGGGTTATATGTCAAGTTGAGTGGGGGAGGAAGGACTACACATACACACACATTAAAATCAGTGCTGGAAACAGAATTGCTGAGGGAGGTGCTGATCAGTTCAGCTGAAAGGAAAGTAGATATGCTCTTATTGCCTTTTGGAAATTGACAAGAATTGGCTGTTTTACAAGATCTGCATTTTTGGTGTACAATAAAATAAACTATTTCTTTTTGATGATGATTTCTCTATGCTATTTTATTGATTCATGCATATATACATGTATATAGATTTGTTTCAATTTTTATGAATATGTGAAATTAAAATTAAAAACATATTAACTTGGAAAAGGCCATACAAAATGCATCGTAGCACAATCATAGTGACACCAAGATTACTTTGTTTTATATTTGTTTACTACTCACATGGATATTTTTAAGGCAAAGAGTCACATATAAGACAGTAAAGACAGTACTTAGCTATCAGTTTAAATGCTCTGAAACTGTTGGGTATAGATTATGGACCTATCTACATGGACAAAAAAAATGTACTCATCCAATATTGGACACTACTCTGACATGTAATGATTGTGGTGATTTGCATTGTTTTACTTGTCGAAGATCTACATAAATTCAATTTCTGGTGTGTGTGTGTGTGTGGCTGTTCCTAATATGTGGTTTCATTCTGGAGCCAGGGGAGAAGTTGGGGTTGCCCAAACTAGTTGATGACTGGGGACAAGGACCAGCAGCTCATGTAAACATTCCGACCAGAAAGTGGGCTCAGTCACAGTTTAATTTTAAATTTGTCAGTATTTTTTCAAAAAAAAAATGTGTGTGTGGATACTCGCAGGTCAGTACACAAATACAGTAGAGTCCCGCTTATCCTACTTCCGCTTATACGACACTCTGTATTACCCAGGGCAAATGTCCTCCCTCGCTCTCTCTCTCTCACTCACTCCACCAGGTTCTGGTGCTGCTGGAACCCCGCCGTGTGAGTGAGCGAGGGACGGAGGGCAGGCGAGTGAAGGAGGATGGCAAAGGCCCTCCCTTGCTCGCTTGCTTGCTCCTTTGCCAGCCCGGGCCCTCGTGCTGCTGGGACACGGAGTGGTGAAGGAGCTTAGGAATGGAAGAGGGCAAACGAAGAAGGGCAACAAAGGCCCTCACTCTCTCTCTCTCTCACTTACTTACCCCACCAGGGCCCGGTGCTGCCATCGCCGCTGCTGGGACCCGGCCTGGTAAGTGAGCGAGGGAGGGAGGGTGGGTGAGTGAGCACCCACTCTGTTATCCGTCAGTTTCGCTTATCTGTCATTCTGCCTGCCAGTTTATGGTGGATAAGCGAGACTCTACTGTATATTATGGCTTAGGATAGCTTAGGTGCAAATACATATATTTGCATGCATCATTGGAGGGAAAAAGGGTGAAACTGTTGCTTACCAATAATTAGAATGGGAGAAGTTTTCCAAAAGCAAGCCTACATCAATGTGAGTTCACCCATAGGACATGTGCGGCTGCTTAAAATAAACTCACCATAGTGTGGATGCTGCATGTGGGTAACATGTGGCAAAATATGATGCAAATAAGATTTTTTTCAAATATAGAAGGGTTATAAGAAATTTCTCTCTTACATTTATTTGTTTATTTATTTATTTCATAAATACTATTAAGAATACCTAAAACATCTGTGTTAAGAAGAGCTCCTTGGGGGGGGGGGGAATCAATTAGGAAGTACCATTAGATCCATTGTTTTTGCTGTTTTGAGTAACTATCAAAGCACATATTTGTCTAATGCATTCTCGATGAGATTTTTACTATCACCTCTATCACTTTATATTTCCCTGAGATGGAATGAGGCACAACAGATAAAAGAAAGCACAGTTCTATTTTTGTAGCTGTTAGAAACCCATTGGAATATTTAGAGTAGAGTACAGAATGTCTTGATCAAAAAGAAGCTTTTGAAACATCCATGGTACTGCTGCTCATGGGGGTTGAAGGGGAAAACCTAACTGCTCCTCATCTTTACCCCCAGGATTCCAGATACAAAAGAGTATCTGGGAGGCTAGAAGCTGGAATATAAAAGGCTATGTTAAATGGCTAAATTATAAAAGCTGCACGAGGCAAAAATGAATTTGGCTTATAAAAGAAAAGATATAGAGCAGACTAATGGCAGTATGAAAGCTATACTAGGTTTTCTGTATATCCCTTTAGAATAAGTCTGAATCCAGCACAAGGGTTTGGGGCTTATATACAACCTGAATTCATGAATCACATACTTGACAGTATGGATCCTAATTCTATTTTGTCTGATCAGTCTGGTTCTCAGTGTGTAGTTGCAATGAAAAGTGGAAACTATGACTTCCAAAGCAGTAAGGTGAGATAACAGTGGAGGTGATGATTCTAGTAATGATTTACTAGTAAAGATTTGTGGTGCCCAGAACTGAACACATTTACATTTATGCACCCAGATTTGCATTGACACTCTGGGTTGCTGTATCATACTGTTGATTTCTGTTTAGTTTGTAAACTACTAAGATCTTGAAGTTCCTTTTCCCATGATGCTCATTTTTGGGTGCCTCTACATTGTAGAATTAATGCAGTTTGACAGTTTGATTGTCATGGCTCAATGCTATGAAATCCTGGGGTTTGTAATTTGATGAGATACCAGGATTCTTTAGCAGAAAAGGTGAAAAAAACTTGTAAAACTTCATCACTCATCATCTAATAGCATTGAGCCATGCCAGTTAAAGTAGTATCAAACTGCATTAATCCTGTCATGTAAATGCACTTAATTCTACAATGTAGATGCACTTTATGATAATAAAGGGTCTTAGAAAGAGTAGAAAGACCTGAGTCTTTCTACTTTGAAGAAGTCAATATTGAGAGGTTATATGATTTAATTGTTGTTTATTCATTCAGTCAGTCCCCACTCTTTGTGACCGCATGGACCAGCCCACACCAGAGCTTCCTGTCGGCCGTTGCCACCCCCAGCTCCTTCAAGGTCAAGGCAGTCATTTCAAAGATGCCATCCATCCATCTTGCCTTTGGTCAGCCTCTCTTCCTTTTTCCTTCTATTTTCCCTAGCATCATTATCTTCTCCAAGCTTTCCTGTCTTCTCATGATGTGGCCAAAGTACTCTAATATCATCCCCCTCGATGGATTGTCACCTTGACGTGGTGAGGGGGCTTGCATGTTCCAATGAACCTGCAGGCACAACCACGGGAGTCACACACTCCCAGAAGTGGCCACAAGGGAGGATCCAGACCAAGAACAATCCGAAGACCCAAAGACCTCAACGGCGGAGCAGGCGGAGGATAACGTGGTACATGTTACAACAGCTGTGAAGGTGGAAGAAGGCTGCAACAGACTGAGAAGCCACTCTCGTTGTGTTAATCACACCACTGCTGGGACCTCAATCTGTGAAGACTGTGTGTTGACCGGCCGTGCACCGACCTCCACACATTAAAACAAATCACGCACAGGCGTCTTCTAAGAGATGGAGGACCATCATCCTCGAACTACGAGGGATCACCTAAGACTCTCCTTCCCTCCAGTGAGCAGCCAAGCATTATTTCCTGGAGGATGGACTGATTGGATCTTCTTGCGGTTTAAGGCACTCTCAGGATTTTCCTCCAGCACCAAAGTTCAAAAGCATCTATCTTCCTTCGCCTTCCTTATGGTCCAGCTCTCACATCCATAGGTTACTATGGGGAATACCATTGCTTTCACTATGTAGACCTTCGTTGACAGTGTGATGTCTCTGCTCTTCACTATTTTATTGAGGTTGGCCATTGCTCTCCTCCCAAGAAGTAAACATCTTCTGATTTCCTGGTTGCAGTCTGCATCTGCAGTGATCTTCATGCCTAGAAATATAAAGTCTGTCACTGCCTCCACGTTTTCTCCCTCTATTTGCCAGTTATCAATTAGTCTGGTTGCCATAATCTTGGTTTTCTTGATATTTAACTGCAACCCAGCTTTTGCACTTTATATGATAGATATCTTCAAATATGTTAACAGTTATCCTAGATGAGGAAATCATGTTTTCTGCTGATCCAAAGTTTACAAAACAAATTAGTGTATTTAAATTTTAATAATATCAATTTCCATTGAATGAGATTTAATCAGAGTTGCCTTAATTGTGGATTACTGCAGTGGCAGAGGTTCAAGTTAATTTCATGCTAATTCTACTGTTCAACAAATGAAATACATTCCTTAAATCTGATATTTTTGATTGTTTTCAAGAAAAAAGGATTGTTCATCAAAATGTTTTTGACAGACTCATAGAAAACAATTCCACATTTGGAATTGTTTGCTTGTCTTGCTCTGTCTACACAACAATATCTTCTTCATGGTCCTTCACATAGCTGGTGTGGACAATAGCTACCTGACATTTTTCCTCACTAACAATTGGAGTGCTTCAGAAAACTGGATCTGCAGACAGATGCCTGTAAATTTCCAATGCTCCTGTTGCACCTCAGAATAGTTCACCTTGCTATGGACGCCAAGTCACACACAGAAGGAAGTCTTTTGTAGTTTTATTGAGCAAAAGCAAATATATATATAAATCAAAGCAGGCAGTTATAAGGTTTCCAAAGTTGTTGTAAAAGAGTCAATAAAAATCCAATGGTTCATAAGCCATAAAATCCAATAGTCCATAGGCAAAACAGTAGACAATAAATCCAATAGTCCATAGGCAAAACAGTAGACAATAAATCCAAGAGAACATAGACCCAAAGATATAAAAATCCAGGAACAGGAGACTTTTCTAAGGCAGGAATCAGGAACATCCACTCAGATGAAGCGAGATTTTGCTTTCACAAAAATCTATCTCAAAACACAGAGTTTTAAAAGCAACCCAAGAATGCATTTCTCTTTCCTTCAGAGGCCTCCCTCTTCCCAGCCAACCTTACACTCCTACGAGGCTGAGACACTCCTTTCCATAACAACCGATCAGCCTTAGATAATGATGGTGCCCCTTCAAGGATGGGAACCAGGTTATCTCGCACCTCAACCAGGGCTTGAAACATCTGCTGTTCATTAATTCCCATGGGAATGTCATCCAGGCTGTTATCTATGGCCGGCTGGGTCAACAGTTCATTCTGCTCAAGCTGCATTTCTCGAGCCTCTGAATCAGCCTGTATAATTCCCATCCCCATGCCATCATTCAGAAATTCATCCTGCATCCCATCATCTGGCTGTTGTATCTGAAACCCAGAATCCCCTTCTTCATTGGCTCTGCAGGCTATGCTGTTGCTGAATCACAACAGCTCCTAGACTTAAGGAACCTTTGAGTGATGAGTTGTCCTAGCCATTGGCCTCTTGCTAGCTCCTACTACTAGGAACAGTAGGGAAAGGCTACTGGGGAGTTAAAGTACTTTATGTTAATGAGTGGTCTTCAGGCCATCTGACTCATCCCAGCTGTGCTTCCTTGAGGGGGCAGGGGATTGGCTCTGCAGTCACTCAGGTCTAAGTCATCGTCATCATCATCATCATCATCATCATCATCATCATCATCATCAATTATTATTGCTGCTGCCGCTGCTACTGCTACTACTACTACTACTACATTTATTTGTACCCTGCTTTATATCCTCCAAGAGGGATTCAAAGAAGTAACATAAAAGCATCAGCATAACCATTTAAAAGATACAAATATATGAAAATTATAAAAGGATTAAATAAAAACAGTATTAAAAAATCCCAGTTAAAAATCAAAACAAACCACAGCACCCCTGAATTGATTTTAAGAACCTTCATATTTAAAAGCCTGCCTAAATAAATAGGTTGTAGCCTAATGCCAGAAGAACAGCAGAGAGGGAGTTTTCTGGCATCCCTGGGCAGGAAGTTCTAGAGTCAAGGGGCAGCCACTGAGAAGGCCTGCTCTCTTGTTCCCACCAACTGAGCTTGAGATGGAGGTGGGTCTGAGAGACGGGCCTCTCCTGAAGATCTCAGGGATGAGGTCAGCCAAATAGCCTGGACCTGAACAATCTAAGGCAGTGGTTCTCAACTTGTGGGTCCTCAGGTGTTTTGGCCTACAACTCCCAGAAATTCCAGCCAGTTTACCAGCTGTTAGGATTTCTGGGGGTTGAAGGACAAAACATCTGGGGACACATAGGTTGAGAACCACTGTTCTATGGCTTTAATGGTCATGACCAGCACTTTGAATTGTGCCCGGAAACAGACTGGCAGTTAGTGGAGCTGCTGCAACAGGGGGGTTGTCCGCTCCCTGTAGCCAGCACCAGTTAGCAACCTGGCTGCAGCTCTTTGGACTAGCTGAAGTTTCCGAGAACTCTTCAGAGGCAGCCCCACATAGACTACATTACAGTAATCCAGATGGGATGTAACTAAGGCATATACTACCTAGGCCAGATCTGGTTTCTCAAGGAATGGGCGCAGTTGGTGCACAAGTTGGTGCAGATACTTGGGCCTCTAGGTTCAATGCTGAATCCAGAAGGACCCCCAACTGTGGACTGGTGTATTCAGGGAGAGTGCAATCCCATCCAGCACAGGCTGGATCCCTCTTCCCTGGTCTGCCTTCTGACTGACCAGATTACCCACATTGGCCTTTGCCTCAGTTAGGGTAACATGGATGACTTCAAGGATTGCAAGACCTTGGAAGAGTGGTACCAGGAGAAGAGCTGAGCCCAATAGATGGAAGTTATTATTTCATGGAGTTCTTAGGCATTTGGGGGGGGGGGGGTGGAGCTGATATTTGTGTCTCAGATTATGAGGCCATCCTTATCTATGCTGTAGCCTTGACAGCATTCTTTGGAACCCTGTGGGTTAGTGTTGATAGCTTCATCCAAGATGAATGTTTCAGGCAGAGTTTTAGATTTTAGAGACTCTAAGGTGCAAGTGGTATTGCAGATCAGGCATTTCAAAAGCAGGTAACCACAACAGTGAAATTGGGAACATTTTCTGTCAATTGAGCCTTACTCCCTGATAGTGCATTGCTGGTTTATGTTTAGGTAAGTAGAACTAGTTCAGAGTTCTTGTTTTGCCATGCCTTTTGCCCTAGCCAGCTATCAGTTTTGGAATGTCACCTATAAGGCCTTACAAAGTTTGAGCCTACATTGGATTAAGACTGCCACCCATTAACCTATAGTTTCCAAAGGGAAAAAATATATACCCATTAGTGTCTGAAGTGTTCCAAAATGTAATACAACTGTAAATGCATTCCGGTATGAGAACTTTGACATTTTTTTGCCAGGGAAAGTGGTATTTCTGATTGCTTATTAAACAATTCTGAAAAAACGTGAAAAGGGTACAAAAACATTTAGGAAGTTACATATGCATGGACACAGTATGCAAAATTATCTGGCTATCAGGAGAATTATTCATGCTAATAGAGAACAGTGATTCACGGAGCACTTATATTACTGCAGAAATCTCCAATGTGTCTACCCTGTCCAGTTTGGCCCTAGCATGACCTTACCAATGAATCAGACAACTACCAGAAAAATTAAAAAAAATTCATTGATTTCAGTGCAGGATTATAAATAGCCATGGAAGAATCAAACTTAGTATCTGCATATAAGTATCTATTATTGAAAAATTTTCAAAAGTTGTAGCCCAATTTTTCAAGTGCATATTAAACATAACAGAAAATGTCTAAAACTCCATCAAGAGGACTTGCTACCATTGAAGCAACATTCTTGACATTAATCAGGAGGCATTTATAGGTCTTTCAGGGAGAACTAACAACTTCTCAAATGGTGACCATACTGGAACCTGTAGAATTAAATACTGCCTTTTCTCCATTTTACCACCTTGAATGGATGGACAAAGATCAAAGTCAGCCCCCAACATAACTAAGTTATTAACCATCGTAAGTCCTTTTATAATGTCAAATTATGATGTTGTGGATCAATAGTACATTTAATTGTGTTTTTCTATTTAATCAGGCTTTTGGTTCTCAACTAGTTGTGGTAAAAGAGTGTTTGAAAGGGTCATGCTATGACGTTATCTTTTTACAAACTTTTTAAACGTGTTCATGGTTTTAATTGTTTTAATTGGATTGTTCAGTTAATGGTCTTTAACTCTGGACAATAGATTGTGTGAGCAGGATTTTTTAAACTGTAAGCAGGTTTTGGTTCCAAATTGGTTCCATTCACAATAACTACACTTTATTTTAACTGAAAAGTTGTTTTCTATAGATGTGATTCCTAATACGCTTACATTACAAGGTATCCACAATCAATAGTTTGAATGGTAATATAATTTAACATCTCTTTGCTGCTCATTTTTTTTAAAAAGAAATTTTACAATGTAATTTTTATGTGTACAACACAATATAGCTTAACAATTAAAAATAACCAAGAATGTAATAGGAAGGACCATAATATTTTAGGTAGTAATTGGCTACTGGCAATAGTTGCAAAACTATTAAAGGCTTAACTGGTCCTACTTATTAGCAGTGTAGACAGTGTTTCTACCATAGAAAAGGACAATTAATTTGTTTGCACTATAATGTGATACAGCTATTCTGTTTCTTTTATTAAAGTGTGTAAACTTCTGTGACATTTAATGCAGCACATTTAGCCAACAGAATGTCTAATAAATACGATGTGATCTTTTAAAGCTCTTACAAGTTAAATACAGCCATATCTAGCTGAAGTCACATTGTTACAAGCCATCACACTTTATCTGTCCCATTTACAGTTATGACTACTGTTTCTTTAGTGAATAAGCAATATTCCTCTGCCCTAATAGTGTAATTTATTATCAGCCAGGAAGTTTTCAAGGCAATCAGAATTTTATTATGCTTTCAATATATTTACATTAGAGATGCCTTGATAGCATATTGCTGCAGAGCACTAGCAATACATTATCATCAGGAAGTAAGGATACAATTTCTCATTTACCAAAGGTATATTAGTACTCCATATATAACACTGAATGTAGCTATATAACCCAGAACATTATGTACTATACTTTTTTAAAAGCTTCAAAATACCCAAGGTCCGCAAAATTCAACATTCTAGCTAGATAAATTTAAAGCAATTAAAAAAATACTGCTGATCTATTCATACACAACGCATACAATTCCCTTGCTGAAACAGCTCCACTGACTACAGATTCATCTCCGGACACAATTCAAAGTGCTGGTAATGACCTTTATAAACTCTGCATGGCACAGGTCCAGGTCTTCAAAAACAGCCTCAGCTATGTATAGCATGTTTCCTTTGAATGCGTCCTTAGAGGAGATTATGGGTTGGATGAAGAAAAGCAAACCTAAATGAATCCAGAAAAGGCAGAGGTGCTAACTACATATAAAGTGTCCTAACCTGGGTTTGGAAGTGTGTCAACTAGTTTTGGATGGGCTTATACTCACCTTGAAAAATTGTATTTCCAACTCATACTCCTCTTGAAAGGCTGTGTTCACAACTCAGATAAATGCAACAGCCAAGAATACCTTTTTAACATCTTTGGCTGATATGCCAGCTGTATCCCTTTCCCAGTGCCAAATTTAGGACAAATGAGTCCCTGTGCTAGAGTTAAGTTATGAGGCCCTTTTCATTGGCCCTTGAAGGAGGTAGGACTAGTAGGCCTAGACTGCCTGCTTTGTGGCACACTCCCATTATGTCTAGAATCACTCTGAAACTGAACACCTTCAAATTTAGAATTGCACTATACAAGCAAAATCCATCGTAAAACATTTGTTTTGGGAGGAAGATTGGCCCTCTAGCCAATGGGGCCAATCTGTGCTTAAGCATACCTCAGCACAATGGTAAATCTGGCACTGCCCTTCTTAAAATGGGAGCACCAAAAGATGGTTGTGCATGTACTAATAACCTCAAGGTTGAACTTCTACAGTACACAGTATATTGGGCTACCTCTGTATCAACCTTGGAGACTTCAATTAGTTCAAAACATGGCAGCAAAAATATTGTGGGCACATCTAGAAGTAAGCATACATATTACAGCTAAACTAGTAACTGATTGCCAAATAGTTTCTGGGCAAAGTACAAAGTGTTGGCTGTTAGCCTTAAAGACTTGATGGTTGGGTTCAGGTTATCTACAATATGGTCTTCCCTCATATAATCCTCCCCATACACTCAGATCCTCTGGGGGACAAATACTTCATTCAGCCAGGACCAGACTGTCAAGAGAAACGCTTTTCTTCAGCTATTCCTAAACTGTGGAATGACCTGCCGCTCAACATGCTGTCTAAATGTTTTAAAAAGCAGTAAAGACTAATCTCGTAGTCTGAGATCATCTGGGGAGGCCCTACTCTCGGTCCCACCTTCTTTGCAGGCATGATTGGTGGGGACAAGAGACAGGGCCTTCTCAGTGTTGGCCCCTCGGCTATGGAACTCCCTCCCCAGGGAGATTAGATCAGTCACCTCCCTCCTGACCTGGAAATCTTGTGCAATAATAGATATGAAAGATGTGTAACTGACTAATGGAATGGCCCGGACCACGCCTATGGATCATGTGATTTACCCTGTTGTACAGAATTAAATGATTTTAATTGTTTTTAATTGTATTTTATATCTTATTTTATTTAAATGCCTGTTTTTGTACTCTGCTTTTAAGGCATTGAATTGTTGCCATGGTGTGAAGCCGCCTTGAGTCCCCTCCGGGGTTGAGAAAGGCGGGGTCAAAGTGTTGTAAATAAATTAGTTAATTAATAAAATCAGGACCAGATTCATAGCACATTCACTATAATGGGTAGGTCAGGGACACAAAAAACAAAAAAGAACCACAATTTTTTTTTAAAAAAATCCTTTTTTTCATCTAAGAAAACACCTCTTTAGAAATATATAGGTCATGGCAATTAACAAACTAAAGAATAATAAAGCGCCTGGACCAGACGGCTTCACGGCCATCTTTTATAAGACATACAAAGAAGAACTAAGCCTATTATTGAAAGACATGCTTAACAATATCTTGGACAATAAAGAAATCCCTGCATCCTGGGAAGGAGCTAATATATCCCTGATACACAAAGAGAACACTGACCCAACCGAGATCAAGAACTACTGACCCATTTCATTACTAAACCATGATTATAAGATTTTCACAATTATAATGACAGAAAGACTGAAAGACTTCATGAGAGATTGGATTTCGGAAGAGCAAACCGGTTTCCTACCAAATAGACAAATAAAAGATAATATCAGAACCCTAATCAACACAATTGAATACTATGAGAAACATAATGAAAAACAGATGGCACTACTATTTATAGAAGCAGAAAAAGCTTTCGATAAAGTTAATTGGGATTATCTAAAATTACTGCTAAATGAATTGGACATAGGATTTAAATTTAAAAATGCTGTAGAAGCCATATATTCGAAACAAAGAGCGACACTAATAATAAACGGTCAAGAAAATAAGAAAAATATTCAAATTAATAGGGGGACTCGACAAGGGTGTCCATTATCACCACTACTGTTTGTAATGATCATGGAAATGTTGGTGAGAGGAATAAATGAAGACAAAAATTTAGAAGGGTTAAAAATCAGGAACCACAACTACAAGCTGAGAGTATATGCAGATGACGTAGTCTGTATTATCGAAAAACCGGTCAAGAAAATCAACATGTGGCTGGATAAGTTCGAAAAATTCGGAAAATTAGCAGGTTTCACGTTAAATAAACAAAAAACCAAGTTACTAGTTAAAAATATAGATGGAAAATTAAAAGAAGACATACAGTCAAAAACAGGGATAAAAATAGAGAAAAAACTAAAATATCTAGGAGTGATAATGACATCTAGCAATGCAAAATTGCTGAAAAACAACTTCTTTGCTGTCTTTTCACCCACTTTACCTCCCCACAGTTTGTTTTCCTCGCTTTCGCTGTAAAAGTCACACAGAAAATAATAAAAATTATAGTGAAAAAAGAAAAGAAATATATAGGTCCTCCAGTGTAATATTATGATAAAAACTAGTCATCACACTTTGCATATGAGATACCCAACTTTCAGCAGAAGCTGACCATACTGTCTCCCTGAAGAACCAACAGATTATTAGAAACAACATTTCAATCAAATCTGTGAGTAAAAAAAATATACAAATGTGAAATCGTCCAAATGTGGAGGGCTGACTGTATATGTAAATGGTTTGGCACAACAGTCAGGAATTTTTATTCCTGACTGTTGTCTCAAATGGCCTCTAAATATTTGGAAGAAAATTATGTCTTGTAAGAGAATCAAAATGTGTACATTATATCCTATGCACAGGATTCCTTGAGAGGTAAAACACTAAAAGAAATGGCTAGATCAATAGTATAGTTTCTTTTTCCTAACAGGAAGTAGCTTTGTGGCGCCTTTCCCTTTAATGTGTCTAATGTGATATTCAACTGGAAAACTGACTTTAAATAGGAAATGCAGTATAGTTGTTACAGTTGCAAAATTGAAGTATGGTAGATAGTGGATAGAAATCTAGAAGTGGGAGTCAAGTTGCACATAGTCTGCACATAATCACAACCTTACTGGTTGAATTTTGATAAGTCACTGTTTATTATCCAAACCAAAACTGCAATTTGTGTAGGCTTACAGAATTCTTCACCAATTTTTTGGTGGGTTACACTGCTGAAAGTTGTGATCTAACAATATAGGGAGAGCAGCATGATTACCAACCCTGGCTTAAACTATCTGCAGGTATTTCAAGGACATAGGAAAGAACAGAGGAAAAAATACTTTTATATACCATAGGTCAGTGTGGTCCAAGCCGTGGACTGTGGGCCGCCTGTGGCATACCAATTCATCTTTGTTGACCCTTGCCCTTCTTACTGGAAAAATATTTTAATTTAACTTTTTGGAAAAAAAATGTTTACCCTTCTTATTTCCCCCATATAAACATCTCAAAAAACATGGTCAACTAAGAATTGTGTGTGTGTATGATGTACGCGAAGTGGATGGAATCTGATTAGTAATCTGTTTCAGAAATTTGGATGGTTCCTGCTTCATTGTGTATATATTTGGAGGGTCCCATTCCAGTTAGTAATCTGGATCTCTGAAGTGTTGTAATTGTTTTGTTAAGTTTTGTTCTCTGTCATTTTTATGGCTATCAGGATGAAACTTGGCACGCTTGTAGGCAATAATTATGCATTTAAGTCTGCCATGTTTCAGAATGTTTTGGTCATCCAATGATTTTTAGGATTTTTCTTATAAAGTTGTTATAAATAGCAAACTCCTGTAGGGAAAAGGTTTGCAAGGCTAAAGTGCAAAATGTGCTCAGGTTTGCCAGGGACATGAAAAACAAAAAAACATGTCAGTAGAAAAAGGAAGAACAAGGAGGCGATAGGGCCTCTGCAAGGAGAAGATGGGGTGATAGTGACAGAGGATAGGAAAAAGGCAGAACTACTTAATGCCTTCTTTGCCTCAGTCTTCTCACAAAATGAAATCCATCCTCAACCTCAGCAACATGGAGTGGATGAGGGATTAGGGGAAATCCAACCCCAAATAGTGAAACAAGTTGTTCAGCAATACCTGGCCACTCGAAACGAATTTAAGTCCCCACATGCAGCTGCCATTTCTACAAATCTCTACGAAATGTTTTGGGGACTTCTGTTTTGATTCTTAATGCTTTGAAGAGGTCCCTTTTCGATTAGTAATTCGAAGATTCGTATTAACAATTCATACAAATCTCCAAATTATGAAATGGAGCTCTGAAGCTTTGCACAACCTATATATATATATATATATATATATATATATATATATATATATACACACACAGTAGAGTCTCACTTATCCAACATAAATGGGCCGGCAGAATGTTGGATAAGTGAATATGTTGGATAATAAGGAGGCATTAAGGAAAAGCCTATTAAACATCAAATTAGGTTATGATTTTACAAATTAAGCACCAAAACATCATGTTATATGACAAATTTGACAGAAAAAGTAGTTCAATACGCAGTAATGCTATGTAGTAATTACTGTATTTACGAATTTAGCACCAAAATATCATGATGTATTGAAAACATTGACTACAAAAATGTGTTGGATAATCCAGAACGTTGGATAAGCGAGTGTTGGATAAGTGAGACTCTACTGTATACAGAAATATAATTTATATATTTCCGTTGGTGGTACTGAAAATAGTGTACATCTTATAATGGATGGAATTTTAGAATTGATGAAATATGGTACTTCCTGCAGGTGTGATTTTTTTTATAAAATAGCCCAGCTATACAGACAAAGTACATTTACATGAATCTTTCTCCATGTCGTAAGCATTTTCAGCTCTATGTATAGGAACATGACATGAGATTCTTTCTGCATAGACATGATATTCAGAATGTTCTCCTGCTATGAAGCAGTTTGCAGTGAATAAACAGAACATCTAAAGAACTGAATCTATAAACCCAATAGTGGTACACAGCAGGAAGATTAAGCTTCAGAACCAAAGTAGCATAGTTTGTTGCACAAACAATATGGCAGTGTTTATAAGAGCTCATCAGTGCATCTTGCTAAGGGCTAATTAAGATGAATATTCTTCTGCTAGGTATAGCAGAAATGGGTTGAAAGCAAAAAAAAAACAACAACCTTGCATTTTCTGCTGAATTTAGCTGCCTAAAACTTACTAGTTTTCTGGAAGATCTGTTCTAAAGTATGTCATATGGTTGTGCTACAGTAAATGCAATCTGGTGTTAAAAACTGAGATGCCGAGATCCAGCTTGTACCTAAGTCATGTGTGACCAGGAAAAAGCACATTTTCACAAGATTCAGTTGGGAGGACAAACATACAGAAGACTTTGTACTTTTTAGGTGAAATATATTATTCAAACACAGTCACTGTAATCTGACAAGACACAAAATCACAAGAAACACTTCAGCTATAGTGCTACCAGGAATAAATCATTATGCCTTTTGAAATTGAAGAAAAGACATTGATTCTATTCATAGTTTTAAATTTTCAAGTGTCCCTATTAAGTAGTCAGTATTTACATTTTGTTCCTCGATGATGAGAACAATAGAGATGAAACACTTTCCCCACTGTGACGATCAGTACCTCAGTCGAACAATTCTAAGGAAGCAAAGTTAAGAAAGCCAATAACATCTTGTGTCCCAACTTTCAAATGGATTTGTCAAAGCCTCTTTTTTCTGTGCCAAAAGGGTTTTTTTCGTGTTTTTATAGAAATAAAAATGGGTCAAAGAATGACACTATATGTTTTATTTTTCCTTTTGCCCTTTCTATACTTCTCCATGATTTTGCAGTTCTGTTCTTTCAGATCACAAATTCGTAGTGCTGCTTCTTACCAGTCCCACATAACTCAGCTCAAAAATCCACCGGACCAAGCTGAACTCAGGCAACTGTATATAATTAAAGTTTCAATCAGCCAATTGCTGAATAACAGTATCATTCAAAAAATACATTTGCTCTATCACGAAAGACTCCTTGAAAATAGATATAAAGAGGAAAAGTTTGAAAAGGAACAGTCATTTCCCAAGCAAATTCCGGAGAATTGATGTTCTGTACATTACATGCAGTAGTAGTCTTTTTATAGGATGGAATACTTAAATTAAAAATAACCACTGTTCTCTTCTACTTTCATAGTTCACTTTCTTGATAGACAAAAATATTTAATATAAACATATTTCTGACATAAGATCATATACAACCAAAATACTACTGCTCACACTTAACATAGATCAGTTTAATGTAAAATACAGTGTAAAGTTTGCTATACTAAGGAATATAACTAGACATGAGATACATTTATAATTAATTATTCATGCTAGTGATATTTTTCTCTCTCACAAAGGTGACCTTCCTGAAAGTCTTGGGAAAAGGTTGAAATAAAAATGGCCAGAATGTTGTTAAGCCACAGTAAGTAATGTTAACCATTATTTTGTTGCACAATACTCCCTCTAACCCATTAGAAGATGAAGACCTTTCCCTGTGTGGCAGAGCATCAGCAAAAACCAAAAAACCCAGAATTAATGTCAAAATGTATATTGAAAAATCTCTAATTACCTGTAACTGTTAATTCTGTCGTCCTTCTCACAGAAAACAGTCCGTATTTTAATTCACAAGTATAATTTCCAATGTCATCTTCTCTGACCTCCCTGATAACAAGAGTGTCCCTTTTGAACAGAATACTTGGTCTCCAGATTGTGACTTGACATTCCTATGCAAAGATAATTACAGTACCTCAGTGATTGTACTCTTACATTCACATTTCATACATTAAAGTGAAAAATTCTAAAGGTTTTAAAGGGTGACACAAACTCAGAACAAGGTTTTGGATCTCTAAACAAAGATGATATTTGGGTTCACATTCAGAATCATTTTGTTTTTAGGTGTTTTCATATCAAAACACAACTCCAATTGCCCCCCAAAAACATGCATGTTTTTAATATAAATTAGCAATGACAAATAACCATGCCATCATGACTACAAAATACTAGGGAAAATTCATGATACAGAAAAATCCACCCATATTTTTTAAAGTATAGAAAGAAGGAGAGTTGCTCAAGATTAATCTCAGGTTGATTCCATGGACTCCTGTTCCATGGAGTTTGATTAATTTGAACAGATTACTTTGTGCACCACAAAAGAATTATGTGGATCAAGGAACAAACAGCATGAACCTGGTGGTGAATAAGGTAATGTAAGATGATTATTGGACTTTTTGATTTCCAAAACATGCTGAGCCATCATAATGTGAATATGTGTGCGTTACACAGAAAAATGTTCAAAATTTATCACCATGGCAATAATTTGGATAACATTCAGTGATATCATTTCCCTTTAAGATGGGAATGTTCCTTGCTATTAAGATCCCAATGAAGACTTTTACATTAAAATGGAAGAAATACCCTGTTTAACTGTTCAGTAATCAGCAATTAGGCCTGTTTCCCTCCCCCCTTTTTGTCGCAAGAAAAAGAAAGTTGCATGGCAGGCAGAAATCCAGCTGATAAAGATTTAAAGGTTTGCCTCAGGTACGCCGGCCCCAACCCATATAAGGCCAGAACCTTAAAAGTAATCCGGTACTCGAGCAGAAGCCAGTGCAGTTGTTGTAGAATTGGGGTGATACGCCACCTCACCAGCACCCCGGCGAGAAGACGAGCCACCGCATTCTGCACCAGCTTCAGCTTCCAGATCACTGACAAAGGAAGGCCAATGTAGAGGGCATTACAGTAGTCAAGCCTCGAGATAACCGTCGCCTGGATCACCGTAGCCAGGTCGTTCCTAGATAGGTAGGGAGCCAGTCGCCTAGCCTGACATAGATGGAAAAACGCAGATCTGCTCACTGCAGAGACCTGGGCCTCCATTGTGAACAGAGGGTCCAGTAAGACACCAAGACGTTTTACTGAATATGACGGACGTAGTGTCTCGCCATCCAGGGTAGGCAGCTGGATCTCCCTCCCCCCTGGACGGCCCAGCCAAAGGGTCTCCATCTTTGCTGGATTCACCCTCAACCTGCTGGCACGCAACCATCCAGTAACGGCCTCAAGGCACTGATGGAAACTATCGGGTACGGAGTCCAGCCGGCCCTCCATCCTCAGAATGAGCTGAGTGTCATCAGCGTACTGGTGGCACTCAAGCCCAAAGCTCCGCACCATACGGGCAAGCGGTCACATATAGATGTTAAATAATAGAGGAGAGAGAATAGCTCCCTGCGGGACCCCACAAGCTAGGGGAGACCTCTCAGAAACCATCCCTCCCCTCACCACATGCTGTCCCCGATTCTGGAGGAACCCTCGTGGCTAAGTAGTGGGTCAATAGATTGTGATCGACCGTATCAAATGCTGCTGTGAGATCCAGTAACACAAGCAATGCTGATCCGCCTTGATCCCTCTGGCGGCGAAGTTGGTCTGTGATGGCAACTAGCACAGTCTGCGTCCTGTGCCCCCTACGGAAGCCGGACTGGAAGGGATCAAGTCCGGCTGTGTCATTAAGGAACTGCTGCAACTGTTCTGCTGCTGCCCTCTCAACCACCTTGCCCAGAAACGGAAGGTTCGAGACTGGGCGGTAGCTAGCGGGAACCGAACGATCTAAGTCTGGTTTCTTCAGCAGCGGAGATACCATCGCCTCTTTTAAACCCTCTGGAAAAACTCCTTGCCCAAGGGAGCTATTTATTATATTCAACAGAGGTTCACGTAATCCCTCTAGGCAAGATTTTACTAGCCAGGAGGGACATGGATTGAGGGAGCAGGTGGTCGGCCTGGTTGCAGTCATGATCCTGTCGACAGCCTCTGCATCCAGCAGGGTAAACCGGTTGAGGATGGGCCCAGCGAGTGGCCACGGAGTCTCAAGTTCACTTACTGTATCCATTGTGGCAGGGAGTTCCCGGCGGAGAAGCGAAATCTTGTCTGTGAGATAGCTCTGGAAAACCTCAGCAGAAGGGGCCAAATCATTATTGTTTGGGACAGAAGGGACTTTTGTCAGGGATCTAATAATCTTAAATAATTGTGCTGGGTGTGAGCTCGCAGACGCTATCAAGGAAGCATAATACGACTTTTTTGCCTCGGTGATAGCCTGCTCATAAGAGTCTCTGAACTTCTTATAAGCTGATTCCAATTCCTCGTCACAGCGTTCCCGCCACACGACCTCTAGCCGTCTCTTCTCCCGTTTCATTGCACAGAGCTCCTCAGTAAACCAAGGAGACCGATTCTTATGGGGTCAGAGAGGGTGTCTAGGGGCGATCTCATCGAGTGCATTGGATAATTTGGTGTTCCATGTATCCACTTGCACCTCCAGTGAGTCGCTGACAGGTTCTATGGCCTTTAGAGCATTCAGGAACCTGACCGGTTCCATAAGTCTCTTCGGGCGAACCCAAATAGGTTCGGCACCCAGGCTGGGTGGGGTGGTATGCTCTATAAGGATTCCTAGGGCGCAGTGGTCCGACCATGGAACATCCAGAACGGAGGTTAGTGTCACTTGGATTCCCACTCTGAAATTCAAATCTAGTGTGTGGCCAGCCTTATGTGTAGGCCCAGTATTATAAAGTGAGAATCCTAGTGTCGCCATGGTCGAAAAGGAGCCTGCATCAGCGTGGACATTGAAATCCCCAAAACAATAAGCCTGGGGAACCTCAAGGCCCACTCTGACATAACCTCCAGCAGCTGTGATAGGCTGTCCACTGGTGCATTAGGCACACGGTACACCAGTAGAAAGGCTATACTCTCCTGTGAATCCCACACAAGGCTGACACTTTACATACCAGAGATGTTCAGAGTGGGAGCCGCCCTAAGAGATAAATTATCTCGTGCAAGCATTGCCACTCCACCCCCCCCCCCCCCGTCTCCCGGTCCGCATCTGATGGGTGATAACAAAATCTGGAGATGATAATTCCTGAAGGAGGACCTCATCGCCCTCCTGCAACCAGGTTTCCGTAATACATGCTAAGTCCACTCCACTTTCAATGATGAAGTCCCTGATGGTATTGATCTTATTCCGCACTGACCTAGCATTCACCAACATCAGAGCAGGAGGGGAGCTATTTGGAGACCTGTCACCAGTGTGCCTAGGGATAGCACGCAGGTCAGAGGAGGGTCGAGTTGATCAGGAGGTCAATAAATTATTGAGAAAGAACTGAAATTTCCTCTCTAGATCATCTCATTCAATTCACAAATTAAATATTTCAATTACATCAAGAAAGGTATCACAGATGTGACACTATAAAATAAATATTTAGGCTGATGTTTAGTCAGCATTTGTTTGGAACCCAAATCTGAACATTACAAAACTTCTATTTATTAAAAAATTAAATATGCAAGCTTATATAGAGCTGCAATAACTATTACAATTTAAATTTTATTTTATTTTTGTTCTGTTTTAAGTGTTCTCCAACTAAAATAACAAATGAATTAGTTGCATGAATTTGAATGCATTTATTTTTCAGTGCTGCAGGAGGCTTCAAACAACATAATCTTTAAAGCTAGCACACTGCAGCCGATTTGTTTGTTTAGTGGACAAATCCTCTTCTCTGGAATATTATTGAACAGTCTCTTTATTTTGCTTGGCATTTCCTCTTGCCCAAGCTTAGCTTTATAATACAAGATTAGAACTGCAAATAGTAGGACATAAGCAGGGGATGGCATAATCACATCTCTATAGATGTATAAAACCAAAAGGCAAATTAAGAGCCTTTTGCTCCCTTACAATTTAAGCCAGTTCTCTTCTCCTATACTATCCTTCTAAAATATCTTTGTTTTAAAAAACAACCCTACAAGTCATGACCACTGCTCTGTTATACAGGGATCATCCATATTAGGCTGCCATTTTCAAACAGAGCTTCAGAATCATGTAATACTACCAGGATTGCATTTGACAGCTGCTCATATGGAAACAAGATGCCTAAGACCTCTTTTCAGGAAAAATGCAAAAGGACTGCTATCATTCAAAAACCTTTCCTCTTTTGTCACTCATTGGGACATGAAAATAGTAATAAATAGAATTGGGAACAGGGCTTGAAGACCATATTAAATGGCCTTATGGTAGAAATAAACTAAGCAGAAGTTTGATCCTTTTTGTAGCAGGTTCTTGTGGTAAGGTGAAATCTTGGTCAATTATCAATGAGCCCCATGGCATCATTTTGTGAGAGTTCTCTGGGTTTCTTCATGGATTATGGGATTCTGGGAAGGGCAAGAAACAACCTTTAGGACCAAAAAAATTGCCTCTCTCCTTTAGGGTTCAGGACTTGAAGAGACAGCCAACATGACCAAGCTTCCTGGAAATAAACTGGTGGGTGGGAGTAAGGAGCATGAGGGGTTATAAATCAGAACTCCACCCACTGCTACAAGCCACCCACCCTGGTGTTTTATACAGACTTTTGTGGGTCATCTTTTGGGGGGCAAATATGACTTTTTCTTCTCCCATGTTCTTCACAGGAAGGAAGGCATTTTGCTTCCAGATTATATCCTGATGTACACCAATACTTCTTAAATTGCAAGATGGCCCTCACTCCCTTCCCAAACCCCTCCATAAAAGCCATTAAAAATAAAATAACTTACCCAGCCACCATTAGGTCTTGGAACACACTTCCTGGAATATACCAATTATGTGCAAGGAAGTGGGGGAGGGGAATCACTCCTGCCTCCCCCAGCCTCCTCACATGTAATTGGTACATTCCAGGAAGTGTGCTACAAGGTCTAATTGTGGTCAGGTAATTTATTTTAATTTTGAAAGGCTTTTCTGGCGGGGTTTCTTTTGTGCCCAGG
Source organism: Anolis carolinensis (assembly GCF_035594765.1). Lineage (NCBI taxonomy): Eukaryota > Metazoa > Chordata > Lepidosauria > Squamata > Anolidae > Anolis > Anolis carolinensis. Next base: position 91,724,197 of record NC_085843.1, read on the forward strand.
TGCCTTGTTGGAAGATCTGGCAGGTTGTCTGGACTCCCTCCCCCCCAAGAAAGCATAGATTTTGAGGGAGGTGTCTGGACTTCAACCTGGGCACAATCACATTTAAGAAATGCAAGTGCACTTGAGTTAAACTGCTGTCTGGAACTACCCTTAGTTTAAGATCGGTGGAGTACACCAAAATATGCAGTGCAAAGCATACAGCAGAAAATGTGTATTAAACAATAAGCCTATCCCAAATAAAAGGGCTGTAGGGTTTATGTGTGTGAACAGTCACAATCTACATGCTTAAATCAGCCAAGATGAGGCTATCTTTGCTGAATCTGCAACCATAGACAATTGTTCTTTAAATAAGGATAGTTAATATGGAGAAGTGTTAATAAAAAGACAATACATGTTAATTAATACCTGAAGAGGCCTGTACTATTATCAATGTACGTGATCACAGTAAATGTGCAGCTTCAACTTCAAGATATATTTCAGCAAAATATAAACCAAGAAGCTGGTAGTATTAGGCTACAAATATGTAAGAAGGAGAGAATTTTATTTTCATTTATGCCTAGCAAAGGCCCCTTCCACACAGCTGAATAAAATCCCACATTATCTGCATTGAACTATAGCAGTGTGGACTCAGAAAACCCAGTTCAAAGCAGATATTGTGGATTATCTGCCTTGATATTCTGGTTATATGGCTGTGTGAAAGGGCCCAAAGATTCAGATGTGCTAGGACATTTCCACAGCAAGTATAATGTGACCTTTCTCTTTCTATCTCATTTAGCCTTTTCCTTATTACCATTCCCTAAATCTCACCAAGCTGTAACATTCAGGTGAAAAATTTAGATGGCTGAAAATGCAGCAGAACATGATATGTAACATTTTGTTACAACCCAAGCTTTTTAATATTTCTTACCTTATACCATAGAATTTCAGGCTCTCTATATGGTATTAAAAAATCCTGTATGTCAGGGCATGAGATTTCCTTGCTTTTGCTAAGTTCAGCCCTTTCAAAGTATTTCATTTTTGAATTGTAGCAGAGACCAGTGTCGTTTTCCCCCACTGTCAGCGAAATGGATACTTTCATACAGTAAGTAGAGTTTCTGTAATACAAAGTAACAAACAAACAAATAATATTGTATTCACTTAAAATGCCCCCATATAACAGTTATAATTGCTTTTGAGAATTTTCTATAGAATCTTCTTACATGTAATAAAAATGGTAGATTTATACCTGCATTACATATAGATTATTGTATACTTGTCAGTAAGAATTGATTTTATTCCTTCTAATTATAAACTAGTAATATTACATTTCACGAAATTCTTTTATTTCTGTACTTTGGGTGGGAGAACAAATTCCTAAAAGGATTTTGTCAATATTGAAAAGCTACATGCAAGAAGTAGCAAAAGCCATAAGTATCCTGCTGACAAGCACTTTTACAGCAGCTTTTGAGTTGAACAAATCAGTTTAGAGCAAAGCATTCCAATTCCAAACCTCAAGCATTATATCATGTACTGGAGTCCTAGCCAAGCCACCTCATTTCTAAAAATATAGCCTGCAAGAAAACATGGTTCAAATCCATCTTGAGCTTTTCATATTTTTAATACAAACTTGTAATTGCATTAGACACATCCACTCACCACAAAAAAACAACTAGGATCCTATGCATATTGGATTCAGTCGAACCTTGTTCCAAGTATGAAAGGCTGTAACTTAAAATGCCAAAAATAAAATAAAAAGGAACAAAGTAAAATAATTCATATTTTAAAATATTCTTTAGCTGTTATCATAAACAGCACACTTGTCCTGAGATTTTGTTTCAAGGTATTCACAGTAGTGCAATGACAAGCTGGGAAAATGTACTTGTTTTCTTCTGTTCTATATACTCAATTCTTAAAATTAAAAAAAAATACATGCTAGGACATTTTTATTTCCATTTTGGCTTTCTGCGTGGGTGGTTGTTAAGGTTGATCAACTTCTAGATGTACACTATTACAGAAGAAGATTCACTCCCCTACTGTTCTGCAAATGTCTTTTGACCTCTCATTTGAGAGAAGTGAATATACATAAAGCTTTATTTTTATTCTTGTCCTCTCAAATACCATAAGTGCAGGCAGTTGTGATCTATGTCTGCTTTGTATACGGAAATGGTCCTGACATGTTCAGATAGATAACACTATGTAGCAAAATGTGAAAAATTTTCTGTTTCTGGCTTGAAAGTGTTTCCAGTTTAATTGTGTGATACTTATTTGAAAGTAGTTGTTATACTCCTGAAACTTCATTTTTGTGGCTGCCACAAACTATGTTGAATTGGCTGAGACTCTATCAGACATTCATTGAAAAATTATAGCAAAATGTGCTGCAGGGTGTGCTGCAAAAACAAATAAACTTTTCCTACAATTTTATGATAGAACCAATTAGGAAATGACATATATAACCCAGGGACAAAAATCGTATTACATAATGTAATGTGTTGCCTTTGTACTGTTTGGTATTTAAATGGTAAATGGAAAGAGAAATTTGCTAAATTTTATCTTCATAAATAAGCAACACATAACCTGAAATAAAAATTTAAGGAGATGCCGAACAACACACATCCAGTCAGAAAGAGTTTATTTAAAAAACTCACTGGAAATTCTAAATCAAGTCATGAAATCTGCTAAGCCAATCAGTGTAAGAACAATGGAGAGAGGGAAACTGAAAGCAACATGTGGAGTGTTTGTGATTATATGGTATACACTGAAGCAGTTTGAGTAAAGAACTGGATACATAGCTTGGCCAGAAGGCAAAAAACAAAAAAACAAAAACAAAAAACAAAACAGCATTCCCATGGAAACGTTCGCTTTCACTTTCTTGCTCTGCTTCAGTCCACTGTTGATTCCCATCAATCAGGCTGATCAACATATCTTGCCAGATGAGCTAGGGAAAAATCCTTGGATTGGACTGATTCACATATCTTTATGACCACTGTACCATCTTGGTTCCTGGGGTCTCTGCAATTTAAATGGCTGTGTAGTAGCAGTCTACCTATACTATCTTTCTAATGCATAGTATGCATGTATGAAAGTAAATAAAATAAGAAAAGGAAGTCTCAACTTTATAATTCCTTGTTTAATAAAAAAAGGCAACAATTACAAGCTCAGCATACAAAAAAATATTTAAATTCTAAAACTGAGCCATTCTTAACGTTAAAAAGATGCTCACTCAAGTGAATCCTTTGGTGTTATGATTCTTCTCTTTCAAGTTTTCAAGTGTTATATGCAAAATGAACAAAGACATAAGAATGATCTTTAAACTTGGCATTCTGGTTGTATTTTTTCATACAGGAATAATCTTTCAAAAAAAACAAAAGTCCCATGGCAAATACTTAACATAACCGAATTTACATTAACTTGTCATATAAATGAGATGACATCATTTTGCTTTGACTGCAAATTCTCTTCTTTTTCCTTGCTTTTTTAAGATTTGTAAATGAATATCCATTAAAGAATGTGGCCAAAGAGACAAATTTTTGCAAGCAAATGGCTTAAAATGCTATTGAATATGTTTCATATACTAAAATGTTAAAAGAATCACATAAGTACTTCTGTGAAATATTATTATAGTCATATAGAAATTGGTGAAAAACACACATTAGTTTTTGTGGAAGTCTAAGCTTTCATAAACAATAAAAAATCTTGTTAAATGTTAATCATTGCTGAAGTCACAGTCTAAAGCAATGACAGGCCTATGAGGCAATTTCATTTCAGGAAGGCAAAACATGAAGAAAATACTGTTTTCATCAACTAAAGTAGTATATATAGGGAAAGGATGATGCACTTGTAATTTGTGCACAAACAGATGAATTTGCCTATTCACTTTGTCCCACATTCATTTTATTTCCACATTTCAAGTCTTTCAATTCCAATTAGCAATTTCTTATCGAGAAAACCAAGATGAGTAAAATTCTTCAACAATTACTCTGATCAAATTCAATTGATGCATTCACTCCCAAAACGAAAAGGTACCTGCTATACCTATTTGCCACAGAGTTCTTAAAATGAGGATCTACCATAAGCTCATTTACCACACTGTAAAGCAGTGGAAGTGTGGGAAATTAATTTGCTGATATTCAGACCATAATTTTCCTGGTCAGACCATCGCATGATTGGGCATGGCCTAATTTGCTTATATGAGACAGCCATTCACCTCTATCTGCCTCTTTTGAGTCTTTTTGGCCAACTCTCCCATCTCTTTTCAAAGTGTAATTTGCAGTGATGGCTTTAGGGCTGGGTAGGAATCCCCCTCTATTATGGGTCTTTTTTTTTGCCTACCCTACACTGTCATGGAGATACTCACTATTAGCTTAGGGAAGTGTCAATTTAAACAGTTTTCCTAAGCAGGTGTTGGGGGAGCTATGATTCTGTGATCCAGCTATGGCACATTTGGTGTTGGATGGAAATTTTGAACTTCTCCTGAGTTTAGGGTGATCCAGGGATTAATAAGAATCTCCTGTCCTTGGAGCTGGTTTCTGGGTGTTTGCCCTCACCAAGGGCCAAAGCTGCTCAGAGGCTTACACACTCTAGCTAGCCTTCCAGTATCTGAGCTGGACCTTTGAGCTGCCATGTTGATCAGGAATTTCTCTCAGGGGCTTTGATGTTTTGCCCAAGGGGAGGCTGGACACTCGGGTCACGGGTGACCAACTGCCTCATCCACTCTCATATCAAATCCCCCCACCAAATTTGATTAACCACCACCATGCTATCAGACAGGATGCAACATGATGAATCTCTTCACACACACACACACACCCACACACACACACACACACACACAAGACCTCAATGACTCCAGAACGGGTCATGTAAGGATGTCAAGTTGTACCTACTTGATATTACTTGAACCAATCCTGTGGAATCTTGGGATTTGTGGTATAGGAAGGCATCTAGGATTTTCTATTGACTAGCACTAGTACTCAAAGGAGCTTATCACATAAGGCAGGCAAACAAGCCTTGTAGTTTTCACCCCTTGCCATGAACATCCTGTTGTTGTGATCGGCCTCCCACCCTGAACCCTCTGCAATTCTGCTGCTTGCTGCTAGAATTTTACCACACAAACCTATTATTCCACTGCAATCACTAACTTTAATAATGAATACATACTGTTAAAGAAAGATGTGATATTGAGGATGTGACTGTATTGTAATAGTGAGTTCATTTGATAAAGTCCTAAGTGAGTTCTAAGCATCCCGCAAATGCACAAATCCCAGGATTCCTTAGGATTTAGCCAAGACAGTTAAAACAGTACTACAAAAATGTAACTGTCATTGCACTTAATTACCAATGTGGTATGGAGAGTTCAGTGCATTTCAAATCATTTATTACTTTTCCCACAAAATGTTCTTTTGAACTAACTTTGTTGTGGCAAAAGGTGTAGACTGCAGATGTAACAGGACACTCCCTCCCTGTGGGTGTGTCCAATGCCAGTGAAGTGGCATTACAACACTTCCAGTTTGATTTCTGATGATCATCAGTGAACTTCTTTCAGTTGTGGAAATGGCTATGCAGCTTTGGCAAAAAAACCCCCCAAAAAACCAAGCAAACAAAAAACCCAACAATATACGTATAGAAAAAAATAAATTGGGACAATCTGCAACTTTGGCAACAATGAAATGTTATGTGTGGCCCACAGACCAGAGTTTCCAAACCTCTTTCTCAAGACCTTTACATCTCTACTAGAAAAAAAAGTGAAACTGAGGAACATTTTCATGGAGTACCTTGAATTTTGCTATATAAATGGGTTTTCAGACATTCAAATATTTCAATATAGTAAATCCAAAGTTAGTTCTACATGTGAAACGTTTAAATAGCAACATAATTAAAACTCAGCTAAATGTGTTTTTTAAAAAAAACAAAAACAAACAAACAAACAAAAACTGTTCAATGGTTGTACAAGGGATGAGTTGTTTACAGATTTTCTGCACCTGCAAATCCTGCCCCAAGAGCAATAACGAAAGTTCTCAGACTGTTAGGAGGAAGGCAATGCTGCCAGTTGTAGAGAGAGAGAGAGAGATTACTGATGCCTGATATTCTGGAATAAGTGGAAGTGAATTCTATCTATGTATCAGGGTCCTTTGATCGAGGCATATACATTTGGCACCAGTCTCTGCCCATCATAGTGGGTAACACTCAAATCATGCAGCAAAGGATTTCAGGAGTGAAGAGTAAAAATACATGTGCATACTATTAGTTTTTCTATTTTGCTTAGTTTTGTGACTAATGGGGCTACAACACATAAATAAGAATTATAAGCAATTTGTCTCCTGCTAATTGGAGCCTCTGATTCAAGTGGTTCCAATCCAAATGGAATTTCCCTGTGGGAATTTCATTGTGAACCACAGAATAACCTCACAATCAGTGCCCTTTTCAATATTTTGCCATTACTAATGTAGCAGAGGTTCAACCAAGCTATTAGCTTCCCATGTTTATAAATTGAAGAGAGAGTCAATTAATTTAGACAAACTTTAGTTCATTAACAATATGGACGGATAATGAAGATAAGTGGCTCAAATTTTAATGCTAGGCTACATTCTAATATCTACGGTTAAATGAGCTGATCATGGGAAGCAGATTTACAAGAGAATATTATAGATTAAAACCCCAATCCAGAAGTGCTAGGAATTATTAAATAACCAGCTAGATTAGATTTAATATAATTTGTGACATTGTTTATACATTGAAATGGTTGATATATGTAGAAAATACCTGGCTTTATATTTTGAACTAGTTCACCCTAAGTATTACTGTCTTTAGGACCTCTACCTCTAGGTAGATGAAGTTAATACAATGCCTGAATGGAATGTACCTCAGTACTGAAGATAATTCATGAGTAGCCATATCCACTATTTTAATGGATAAATTAGTATAAATTTTGATGGCTATAGCAATATGATGACAATAAACTGTAGCCATGATCACAGCTTGTGCTTTTGCTGCCTCTGCCAATGGTTGGCACACTATTCTGAAATGTTCTTGCCAGAGTTGCTTCATCTGATGCCAGATTTAAGCACCAGGTGAAAAACTTTTCAGTTTTTTAAATGTTGCAAGTTGCAGTTCCTTGTTTATCTGTAGTGTTATTGCGGAACTTTATTGTATCCTACCGTTTTCTTCTTTACTATTAGGAAAGTTGATTCAATTCTGTAGGGGGCAAGGGGGAGCCATCCTGAGCACATCCCCTCTCTTTCCTATTTTGACTTATGTTGATGGCTAATTCGTCTCTCCCTTTGAACTACTTCCACAGTAAGAGGACAATGTGCATAGAGACTAATGTGCCTCTTTTTATCATCGGTCATTACTCCCATTGTAGATGAGCAATTGGTTGTGTTCATATTTTATTATGATATTTTAGTTTGGGACACCCAGTTTATGCATTTTGAAAATTTAAATATGTTTATCTTAATAATAATAATAATAATAATAATAATAATAATAATAATAATAACAACAACTTTATTTATACCCCACCACCATCTCCCCGATGGGACTCAGGGCGGCTTACACAAGAAAACAAGAACAACAGTATAGCATTATAATACAAACAAAATAATTAAACAATTTATAAACAATGCAATACAAGATAAAACACATCACCGTTACTTAAAACCTCAGCATAAAATTGTTCTGCACAGCAGAGGGAGACCAATGTAGCGTTCTGTAAAGTCCAAGAATAAAATCCAAGCAAATAAGGGTGAAACATGGGAACAATTCCATTATAGTGCTATAACAATAGAGTGAGAAGCAAGATAAAGTGCCAACTGGATTTGTAAACATAAAATAGATTCTGAGTCTAATGGGCTATTCATTCAAACACGTTCCAGAACATCCATGTCTTCAATTCTTAGTGGAAGATGGATAATGATGGAGCTAACCTGATCTCCCTGGGGAGTGAGTTCCAAATCCGGGGGGCCACCACCGAGAAGGCTTTCTCCCTCGTCCCTGCCAGCCGCCCCTGAGACAGGGGCGGGAGTGAGAGAAGAGCCTCACCAGATGATCTTAGGGCCCGTGTAGACTTGTAGGGGAGGAGGGGATTGCGGAGATAGGCAGGTCCTGAATTGTTTAAGGCTTTATAGGTGATAACCTGCACCTTTAATTGGGCTCAGAAACTTATTGGCAGCAAGTGGAGCTGCTTAAACAGGAGCGTTGACCGCTCCCTATAGCTTGCTCCCGTTATCAACCTGGCCGCTGATCTTTGCACCATCTTGACTTTACACTTGGAATCTGATATGCAATACCAACAAAAAGTGGGGTCTCAAAAGCACACATTTTAAAAATGCAAAAAAAAAATGAGAATATGCAAAAGTAGACACAATTTAAAGTAGTGTGGGAACATATAAAATGCAATCATTTGCGGGTGGGGAATGTACACTTATGAGGAAATAACATTCAATAGGGGAAAGACTTACAACACTATTAGAAGGTTGTAAAACGGAGGGACTGGAAAAACAGCCTATTGCAAAAACATATACAATATTCTTCAATATTGTGGTCAATATTTAGTATGTTTATAATACAGGTGTACATCCAATTCTTAGGCACATAGCATATTATCAATTTTTAAGAACTTCAGCAGTCACAGAATATTGATAGAGAATAGTTTGCTTCTCTGAAAAAATAAAATTAAAAAACAAGATATTATTTGGAAAACTAGCTATGGAATTAATTCAGCACTTGTGATTCTGGAAGACAATTTATCCATATAAAACCACTAACTGGTTATAGGGCAAGCACTCACCTATGATTTCTCTATGCTGCAGTTTACTTTGCTATCATAATGTGATTATGCATTTCATGCCTAATAAAAGTCTGGCCCTGCCCACCCTCGGAGCCTAAATCTTGTTTCTTGTGTTTCAGATCTCTCCACCTCACATGAATTTCATCCCTTTGAAAATGTAAATAAATTGAAATGTAAGTAAAGGAAGTGATGAACCAGGCTAAATGCCATTTAAATACACTTTTTGGCTTAGAGTTGTATTATACAAAAAAATATTTGACCTTCTTCTTTTTAAAGTTATTCAACTTTAAAACCATACCTGCCCAGTGCAATCAGAGAATGTACAATAGCATATACAATTCCACAAGATATTTCCTTTGGTTAGCTTAGCCAAGTTAATCACACGAGGAAGCAGTGATCTGGTTTAAAACATGTTTCATTTCTCAGAAGCACCGATTTTAAAATATATTCCATTGTAGTAAAATGAGTATACTTTACAAACTCTAATTAGAGAGGCTCACCTAAAAAAGATGTTCTGCTATGCAGGCTATGCCTAAGAATTGGTTCATTTTTGTATTTTTTTAGATGATTGCCTGTTCACCTGTTAAGCTCCTGGTGTATTGGGAAAGGAGGGAGGCAAAAAGAATTCCCAAAAAGGACTAAAGGATTGCATATGCCTAAGGGGGGGGGGGGCATTTATTGCCACAAGAACCTGTGGGGACCTTGTTTTTAAAAAAAAAAAAGAAGAAGAAAAAAAAGGAAAAGAAAGAAAAGCAGGTTACAATCCAACTATAGGCCCTAAAGCTGTCATGACCCTGAGTGAAAATGAGTTTGACACCCCTAGCTAATCAACACTCCACATATTGGTTGTTAAAATCTAATTCAATTTGTAAGCAATGCAGAGATGGATTTCCTGTTTTTAGGAGAGTGAATTCACACTTATGTTTTATTTTAAGCTTTGATGAAATCACTGAAGGAGCTATTTTGAATTCAGCACCTTGGATGGGTCATTTACATTTCAGATTAACACCTGGAGCAAAATCTCTGTTGTTCAAATGAATACATTATACTTAATCTCATCTTTTATATTTAGATTTTTATTCTTTCATGTTTACTTCTATCCCTGTCTCCTGCTGCAACTTTATTCTCTCTCTGTCATCTTTTTTTCCTGGCTGCAGGTCTGCTGACTCTCCTAGTGAATAAGACAGGGAAGAGATTACACAACTCTGTCTCATTTTATCTCTCATTAAAAGTCAGAATCAAATCCATTATTTCAAAGGTATGAAAATCAATACTACATTGGCATGTTCCCACATCTTAATCCAATTCAAACTTTTCAATAAAAGAAATGCTAGAGCAATTTATGACAACATACTGTGTTAAGAATCTGCACTTGCCAGAGGGCGCAGATGAATAAAATTAAGTAGAGTTCTATAACATCCTCACTGCACATTAAAGAAGAAAGTAAGGTGTGTAATAATAATGCAGAAGCAAATATCTCTGTCCCTTGAAATACATATAATTTCTTTAATCTCTAATACAACTGCTCTCTGGAAACTCTGGAGTGCACACAGGTAGCCTATTCATTTTGGTATGGATGAGGAAAGCACTGCATACAAAATAAGACAGTCTCCCTCGGGTCTTCCCAAGGTTGATATGTGTGCATAGAGAAACCCTCATCTTTGTGGAGCACATGAGTACACATGTCGCTATCACTTGATTAGGGCTACACTCCTCTGTAATCATAACAATCTCTGGAAATTCACTTGTGAGTCACCATTATGCAGAAATGTATATATAAGTTCCACATAGTGAAAAAGAAAACACTTCCCAATAGCAGATTGCCATCAAAAATGTTTTAATTGCAAGTTGCACTGGGGAATTGTATTGATGTCTGAGCAAAAGAAATTAATACATAACATTCCACAGGTATTACGAGGAGATAAATGGGTTCAAAAAAACCAAAATGCTTATGTCAAGAAGTTTACTCTGGGAAAGTCACCATCTTTCATCAGTCTTATAGAACTTTTCATAAGTTGTCCTTTTCATAAGAATCTCCTTTTTCACAGGGTTTTGGGCATTATGACTTTAACCTATTGGGCAATACCTCAAATAATTACCTCTGGTACTTTTTCCTCGCTCACTGTCAAATTATATCTTGAGAGAGGAAAAAGTTTAGTTTATAGGCATCCTAAAGCAATTACTGATTTTCTGGAGTATTATTATTTTCTGTTGTGCTTACAATCAAAAATGCTGTTTTATGGGCAAAATCACAAACACACACTTTCACAAGCAAATTTTGAATTTAGCTCTCCAACTATGATTGGTGAATGATTTTAAAGACTTCCTTGCAGAACAGGAAAATTGCTTGTACTACATGTTACTTCCTTCAAGAATAGAATTAGAGAAAAAGTACATCCCTACCTAGAAGTAGTAGCAGCAGCAGATAAAAATAATGTTTTCACATGCCAGATACACATTTTGTGCATACTTAGTCCTGAACTACGAACATCCTCATGAACCCAAGATTATGTTCATCAGAATTTCTCAATACTTAAACATATTCTGATCTCTCTCTCTCCCCCATCATATTTTGAAATAATCTTTCCATCTCTGCATATGAGCTATACAAAGACAGTGCTTTTTAAACACAGAGAAATTTACAGAGAGAGCAAATGTTGCCTAAAACTTCATGTCAACATAAAAAAGGAAACAGATATTAAAATAAGTCCTATTTATTATTGATGATAACAGAACATCTTTATCATTCAAGAAACAGCTATTTTATGTGTTTGATTTTATAACAGAACTAGCAGTGCCCGGCCATGCGTTACTGTGGCGAAGTATGGTGGTATGGGAAATAAAGTATTTGTGATGCCTCATGGGCCCTGTAGTCCTGTTCCTAGTACTATTGTGGCAGATGAAGATGAAAACATGGGGTTTTCGCCGGTGCAACAAGAGCCGGAGTCTCTTCACCTGCCGTATGTTGACGTTTGCCCTCAACAATTCAGTAAACCAGGCCTTGGGCAGTACTCCCCTCCGTTTCCCAGGAAGGAATCTTATTCTAGAGATAGGGGAGTTAGAGAAGCTAATCGGAGAAGCCTGAGAATCGCTGCCAAACAACTGGCTGATTAGGTCTGCTTCCCTTGGGAAATTCTAAGGAGTAATGCATCTGGACAGAGTGGGTTTCGCTTCTCGTTCTCTAGGGAAAGAGTTTGTTGGCGGGAAAACGAGACCCAATATAGGGGTTTGGCGCGAGGAATTCTTTGCGGAGTCAATTGATCAGCTTCAGGAGAGAGATCGTGTGTGGACTTCGTAACCCCAGTTCCTTGCTTCCCGGATCAAGCTTTCAAGCCTTTGCCTTGTCTTGCGGTTTAACCACGGACCCTGCTCCACGCTTCATGTTTTGCCTTGTCTCCAGTCACGGACCTAGCCAAGAACCAAGTTTATTTCCAGCCTTGTTGTCAAGCTTCATTGGACTCTAAGACTCTGTCATTTCCCCACACTATTGCTTGGCAAAAGTGTGTGTTTCGGTCAAGTGGATTAAACCTTTGAACTCTAATATCATTTATTGGACAATACATTTTTGGACTATATTTGACCTCATTTGAAAGGTCTGCTTCTGAACTATAATCTTCACTTGTTTTTATTGCTTTTATATATTTCCTTAATAAAGATATTAGATAGAGACTGGCCTCCGTGTAAGGTTATTGGTGCCCAGCAGCCAGGGTTCTGACAGTATTGAGGAATTGGTGGTAGTTAAAGTAAAGGGTAAACGTTTTCCCCTGACTCTGGGGGTTGGTGCTCATCTGCATTTCTAAGCCAAAGAGCCGGTGTTGTCCGTAGACTCCTCCAAGGTCATGTGGGATGACAATAATAATAATAATAATAATAATAATAATAATAATAATAATAGTAATGATAGTAATAAAAATGTCTTTGGTAATACACAGTGCTTCACTCCCTTCTCAGCTTCCTTTCTGGAAGAATCCTTTCTTGGGAAGTGTTATCTGCCCCTGATTGTTTCCTTTGTGGAATTTCCAATTTCCCTGTTTTCAGACTGTTGGTCTTTATGTACTGTCCTGGTTTTAGAGATTATATTGCTCTGCATTATTCTATCGCAGTAATTATTTCATATTAAAGTAGAATCTCACTTATCCAACATTCGCTTATAAAATGTTCTGGATTATCCAACGCAGTCTGCCTTTTCATAATCAATGTTTTTGTAGTCAGTGTTTGAAATTCATTGTGATATTTTAGTGGTAAATTTGTAAATACAGTACAGTAGAGTATCACTTATCCAACAGAAACAGCCCGGCAGAATGTTGGATAAGCAAATATGTTAGATAATAAGGATGCATTAAGGAAAAGCCTATTAAACATCAAATTAGGTTATGATTTTACAAATGAAGCACCAAAACATCATGTTAGACAACAAATTTGGCAGAAAAAGTAGTTCAATACGCTATGTAGTAATTACTGTATTTATGAATTTAGCACCAAAATATCACGATATATTGAAAACATTGACTCCAAAAATGCGTTGGATAATCCAGAACGTTGGATAAGCGAGTGTTGGATAAGTGAGACTCAACTGTAATTACAACATAGCATTACTGCGCATGGAACTACTTTTTCTGTCAAATTTGTTGTATAATATGATGTTTTGGTGCTTAATTTGTATAATCATTACCTAATTTGATGTTTAATCGGCTTTTCCTGAATCCCTTCTTATTATCCAACATATTCACTTATCCTGCCGGCCTGTTTATGCTGGATAAGTGAGACTCTACAGTATATTGATAATCTTATATTATCTGCTTAGAACTGGATTATATGAGGCCCCTTCTTCACAGCTGTATAAAATGCACACTGAAGTGGATTATATGGTAGTGTGGAGTCAAGATAATCCAGTGCAAAGCAGATAATATAAGATTATAAATGGGTTATATAGCTGTGTGGAAGGGCCTTGAGTCTACACTGCCATATAATCCAGTGCAAATTAGATAATCTGTGGAAGAGGCCTAAACCTGCCTGTCCCCTAACTGAACCCTGGCTGTCCTTGGCTGAGTTGGTTGCTAGGAGACTAAGTGGGCAGAGATTAGCCCTCTAAACTGGCAGCAATTGGATAAAAACAATTATTGCTCTCCCTCTAATTAGGACTTTATTTTTCTTTTCTTTTTGTTGTATCAACCTAGAGGCATGGATGATAGGTTGTGTTGTCAAATTTCGAGGTTGGGGAGCCTGTAGTTTTGCTGTTTTGTCCGGTGCCCTGATTCCATCACTCTTTTATATATATAGATAGACAGAAATGCCATTAGACAATGACATGACATAACATAGTGGGAAGAAGTCTCTCTCTTTTAGGATACACACTCTGAAAAGTGTTTGTCTTTTTAACATGGTTCCTAATCATTTCCAATATAGAGAAGTGCATTAAAAAACTTAGCTAAAGACCAGCTGCTATGATCAAGGTGGAGATAACAGTACTTCTCCTTAAGGTAAAATTCACTCAATATGCTATAAAAGATTCTTCAACTTAATCTCATTAAAGGATTATAGGTCTATTGAGTATGATGGGCCATTAAGATGAAAGAAAAATCAATGTCTGGGCAAGAGGTAGTTCAGCTATCTTTGATAGAATAGTATCTAATAAAAAAAACGGATTGTTAGTGATACTGGAAATCCCATTTTTGGGAATGTCAAAGAATAGGGTATATTGACAAATTTTACACAAAGACTGGCAATCTTCTTTGCCAGATAGTCTTTATCTGCACGTTAAACTTTTAGATTTTTTGTACTGTAATTGGAGGAAGAATGAAGTTTCCTAAACATATCATCATCAGTATGCTTACTTTGTGTGTGTCAGGAGCAACCTGAGTTGCTTCTGGTGTGAGAGAATTGGCCGTCTGCAAGGATATTGCCCAGGGGACGCCCAGATGTTTTTGATGTTTTTACCATCCTTGTGGGAGGCTTCTCTCATGTCCCTGCATGGAGCTGGAGCTGATAGAGGGAGCTCATCTGCGCTCTCCCCGGGTGGGATTCGAACCTGGCAGCCTTCAGGTCAGCAACCCAATTTTCAAGTCACGAGGCTTTAACCCACTACTCCACTGGGGAGTAGTAATAAACATGGAAAAAATGGAACAGATTTTACACATCCTTAAGATGAATGCAAACTAAACCCTAAGTTATTGTAGGAAGGGACAACATTATGTTTGTCAATCAGAAAACAGTGGGTGCTCATGAGAATGGAACCACATCCATAAGCTGAGTTATCTCCAATGTACATGGAATAAATTATATATATGTTTTTAAGGTTTTTATAATGTATTTTAACAATGTTATTAACGGATCTATATGTATTGTTTAGCTTTTATGATTGTATTCTTTGGGCATTAAATTTTGCCAAATTTTATAAGCCGCCCTGAGTCCTCTCAGGTGAGAAGGGCGAGGTATAAATGTTGTAAATAAATAAATTAATTAATGAGTAAGCGCTTTGTATGAAATGAAGGAGTCTGTGATGATGGGTTTTGTATACTTAAATATAAAATGTTAACATGTGGAAAGGAAGAAAGGTTCATAGTAATACAGGAAAAATATTTCAGATAAATGTAAGCTTTTATCCTGGATTCAGTGGACAAAAAGGAAAAACATGAATATAAATGATTGCACTAGAAGAGCTTCACTAAAATGAACATTAGGTGTAACTGTCATCAGAACAAAAGTAAGAAGTGCAGCACTACTAGTAGGCAAGCACCATGGATCATGAGACTCAGAGACCTTTGGGTCTGGATTTAATTGGTTTTTTCCTTTAGAGCTCAGGGTTTGAGGGGAAGGTCAATGGGTTTAAGCTTCCTGGAAATAGATCACCAGGGACAAGGGAGACTGATTAGCTTGCCTCTGGGGTCAAAGGTGGTTTGCTGGAGAGTTGGTAAGATTACATCTGCTTCAGTATATATTTCACTAAGCAGTGGCTGTTAGTTTTAGTTTATCTGTACATTCTGTTTCTGTTTCTTTCTTTCTTCTGATGGAGTGGAAAATGAGAATTAACACCAAGAAGACGTGAAGCTACCGAACACTTAATTTAGACGAACAGTATTTAACATCAAAACTAAGCCATTGTCAAGTTCTTCCTCCCTCTCTACATATAATCTCTGTTTGTATTAGGATGAATATGAGGGATGATGCATGATTGTTCCTGTTCTCTATCTTTCCCATGTTCACATATTCATCAGAACCTTTTGATATTATCATCACAGTCAGTCCCAGAAAGCGTTATTGAAGGTTTAATTGTGATGAAATTTAGTACTGAAATTTAGTACTACAATTTCACAACATTTCCAAGAGTATGACAGAATCTCAAAGGGCCCTTCCAAACAGCCCTATATCTCAGAATATCAAGGCAGAAAATTCCACAATATCTGCTTTGAACTGATTATCTGAGTCCACATGCAGATAATGTGGGATTTTCTGTCTTGATATTCAGGAATATAGGGCTGTTTAGAAGGGCCCCAAGTGTCAGTTCAAAAGTGATGACTCCCATCACTGGAATGTAGCCATTGAGGGCTATAACCTCTTTCACAGCAATAGAACAAAGGGGAGAGGAGGGGGAGTAGCTTTATATGTCAAAAACAGTTATGTTGCAGAAGAAATGCAGGACTGTAATCTGGGAAACCAGCTTGAAAGTATCTGGATAAGAATCAAGGGAACCAGGACTCGAAAAGATCTCGTCGTGGGTGTCTACTACAGACCTCCGAACCAGGATATAGAACTTGATGAAGCCTTTTGTCAACAGCTGACCAAACAGGCACAAAGAAGAGATGTAGTAGTCATGGGCGACTTCAACTTTCCTGATATCTGCTGGAAAACAAACTCGGCCAAGAGCACAAAGTCCAACAAATTCCTCACTTGCCTTGCAGACAATTTTATGGTCCAGAGGGTAGAGGAGGCAACAAGGGGATCAGCAACTCTTGATCTAATCTTAACAAATGTGGAAGACCTGATCAATACAGTAGAAGTCGTCGGATCCTTAGGGGCAAGTGACCATGTGCTCCTGCAGTTTGTGATACAATGGAAGGCTGAAACTAAGACAAGTCAAACACGCATTCTGGACTTTAAGAGAGCTGACTTCCAAAAAATGAAGGAAATACTGAGCAGCATTCCATGGACGCCAATATTAAAAGACAAGGGAGTTAACGATGGATGGGAGTTTTTTAAAAGTGAAATACTCAAGGCGCAAATGCAAACAGTGCCAACAAAGAAAAAAAATATGGCACATGCGAAGAAGCCAGAATGGATGTCCAAAGAACTTCTAACTGAGCTAAAACTCAAAAGTGACATGCACAAGAAGTGGAAAAGGGGAGAAATCACCAAAGAAGAATTCAAACGTATAGCCAACTCCTGTAGGGAAAAGGTTCGCAAGGCTAAAGTGCAAAATGAGCTCAGGCTTGCCAGGGACATTAAAAACAACAAAAAAGGCTTTTTTGCTTACTTTGGTAGAAAAAGGAAGAAAAAGGAGGCGATAGGGCCTCTGCGAGGAGAAGATGGGGTGATGGCGACGGGGGACAGGGAAAAGGCAGAACTGCTTAATGCCTTCTTTGCCTCGGTCTTCTCACAAAAAGAAAGCCATCTTCAACCTCAGTAACATGGAATGGACAAAGGATTGGGGGAAATCCAACCCCAAATAGGGAAACAAGTTGTCCAGGAACACCTGGCCACTCTGAACGAATTCAAGTCGCCAGGGCCAGATCAACTACATCCAAGAGTACTGAAGGAACTAGCGGAAGTTATTTCAGAACCACTGGCGATCATATTTGAGAGTTCTTGGAGAACGGGAGAAGTCCCAGCAGATTGGAGGAGGGCGAATGTGGTCCCTATCTTCAAGAAGGGAAAAAAGAATGACCCAAACAATTACCGTCCGGTCAGCCTCACGTCGATACCAGGCAAGATTCTGGAAAAGATCATTAAGGAAGTGGTCTGCAAACACTTAGAAACAGATGCAGTCATTGCTAATAGTCAACACGGATTTACCAAAAACAAGTCATGCCAGACTAATCTGATCTCTTTTTTCGATAAAGTTACGAGTTGGGTCGACACAGGGAATGCCGTGGATGTAGCATACCTGGATTTCAGTAAGGCCTTCGACAAAGTCCCTCACAACCTTCTGGCAAACAAACTAGTAAAATGTGGGCTAGACAAAACTACAGTTAGGTGGATCTGTAATTGGCTAAGCGAACGAACCCAAAGGGTGCTCACCAATGCATCGTCTTCATCTTGGAAAGAAGTCACGAGTGGAGTGCCGCAGGGCTCGTCCTGGGCCCGGTTCTGTTCAACATCTTTATTACTGACTTAGACGAAGGGTTAGAAGGCACGATCATCAAGTTTGCAGACGACACCAAACTGGGAGGAATAGCTAACACTCCAGAAAACAGGAGCAGAATTCAAAACAATCTTGACAGACTAGAGAGATGGGCCGAAACTAACAAAATGAAGTTCAACAGGGACAAATGCAAGATACTTCACTTTGGCAGAAAAAATGGAATGCAAAGATACAGAATGGGGGACACCTGGCTTGACAGCAGTACATGTGAAAAAGACCTTGGGGTCCTTGTGGACAACAAGTTAAACATGAGCCAGCAATGTGATGCGGCTGCTAAGAAAGCCAACGGGATTCTGGCCTGCATCAATAGGGGTATAGCGTCTAGATCCAGGGAAGTCATGCTTTCCCTCTATTCTGCCTTGGTCAGACCACACCTGGAATACTGCGTCCAATTCTGGGCACCACAGTTGAAGGGAGATGTTGACAAGCTGGAAAGTGTCCAGAGGAGGGCAACTAAAATGATCAAAGGTCTGGAGAACAAGCCCTATGAGGAGCGGCTTAAAGAGCTGGGCATGTTTAGCCTGCAGAAGAGAAGGCTGAGAGGAGACATGATAGCCATGTACAAATACGTGAAGGGAAGTCATAGGGAGGAGGGAGCAAGCTTATTTTCTGCTGCCCTGCAGACTAGGACACGGAACAATGGCTTCAAACTACAGGAAAGGAGATTCCACCTGAAAATCAGGAAGAACTTCCTCACTGTGAGGGCTGTTCGGCAGTGGAACTCTCTCCCCCGGGCCGTGGTGGAGGCTCCTTCTTTGGAGGCTTTTAAACAAAGGCTGGATGGCCATCTGTCGGGGGTGCTATGAATGTGATTTCCTGCTTCTTGGCAGGGGGTTGGACTGGATGGCCCATGAGGTCTCTTCCAACTCTACTATTCTATGATTCTATGAAATAATCTATATATGGCTCCATGAAAATAATTCAAAGTCAGTATACCACCTGTATTTACAGGGGATTGGTTCAAAGACCACCACCACCCTGTGGATACCAGTAACTACGGATAATATATTTTGATTATATCTGAGCCAGAAGCATCCCACAGAATAGCACTGGTGGCCTAGAGAAGTATGTGAAATCTTCCAGAGAAATGTGTTTTGGAGTATGGGTTAGTGAAATAGAGAACATTTAGTCTGTTGATGAGAAGGTCACAATATAATCACTTCCTTTTCATATAACCAACCTTATATCTTTCTCATATATATATATATATATATATATATATATATATATATATATATATATATATACACACACACACACACACACACACACACACACACACACACACACACTTATAATACCATACCTGAATGTATGCCAAGTCATTCTAGTTTTATTAACAATTTAATTTCCCATATGGGATCCCTAAATATGAATATTTTAGTCAGTTTACAATTATCCTATCAGTGTTTTAAATCTAAGAATTGAAAAGTAGCATTAAAATGCACAAACTACATCCCAGTTTCTACCCAGAACTAAGGCTCTATATCAGGCATTAGTCTTCAATTCCCACTGTGGGTGTTGAAGTCCAAAATACCTGGAGGGCCTAAGTTTGCCCATGCCTACTCTATACTAACATGTTTCAAGATCCAGGGAAGTCATTAGAACCATCAAATGTATAAGTGAGGACAAAACTGAAGCATACAGAACTATTGAATTTCTAGTGTGAGTTGTCTGATCAATGTTTTTGATATGTTGGTTATAAAAACAAAATAATGACTCTCTGGAGAGCTTCTGTACTACTCAAAGAACTTGATTTTGCTGCCTTGTTTTCAGGATGAAATTTGTAGATTTCCAATGAGCACTTTCAACCCAATTCTGTTTAGCCATGCCATATCCATATTAAAGGAGAGAAATCTATAGAATCCAGCCCTGTGAGAAGTCAATTTTAACACATTTTTAGGATACAGGATACTGTGTATCAACAGTTTCATAAAATTACAATTTTACATAGTTAGATTCTAGACATTGCTAGTTTCTAACACAGATACACAGGACTCATGGTGAGTTGCCTGGTATATACCATTTTTAATTGGACTCCTGTTTCTACCCATTCTTTTTGCATCAGAAAAAAAACAGTTCTTTGCTTGCAGGGCTGTGCAAAAAAATTGTAAGAGGATTGTAAATCATAAGTGTTTTGAGAAATCTGTAGTTTTGACCAGATTTATGACTCCCAGAACAACCCCTCGTTGAACACAAACAAATAAAAACACCTAACTCTGAGTTTTTGTAAAGAACTTTGTTTGGTTCGTATGCTCCCCCCTCTCTTTCTCCCACTCTCTGTTGGCCTCCACCTCATGGTGAGCCACATGCTTGGCAGAGGAGGCCCTGGCAAGGGCTGCCAGCAGGCCTTGCCCTGTGCTGGCCTGGGGAAAGCCTTGCACTTGATGGAGGAGGAAGCCCCACTGAAGGCCTCCTGCGCTAGCATAACCTCTCACATGAGAGCCTTGCATGGCTCGGCTTGCCCCAGTCCTGGTGCAGGACAGGGCCTGCTCACATAAAGCAAGGTGATGGATGGAGCAAACAGACCCTGCCCTGAGCCTGGTAGAAGAGGAAGCTCCACCAATGGCTGCAAACCTTGCTTAAGATGGTGGTTTCTCCTGCACCAGAGTCTTTGGCACGACTCCCTCCCTGTCAAGTGTGCACCTCACCCCTGGCTCAGTGCAGGGCAGGGCCTGCTCATTTAAGACTGGGTGGCATATGGACAAAGGCTGCCCCAAGCCCCACAGGGCCTTCTCCTCCACCAGGTATAGAATTAGCTTAGCTCTTTTAGATTTTTAAAATAACATAATGAAAAACTAACAAAATTTTTGGAACTCTGTAATAGATATGACATGGATCCCCTACAAAATTTTCAAAACAATTTATAATCAAAATGGAGGTCACACTAATTTCATTTTAAAAAAAACAAAGCTTTCTCTTTTTTTGGTTTCATGCACATGTCTAATAGCTTGTACTTTGTACAATTTTCTTCATATAGCCTAAATGAAACCAGTGAATGCAACTGAGTATCTCACATTGCTCTATTTGATAATAATAATAATAATAATAATAATAATAATAATAATAATAATAATAATAATCCTATACTATTACATGATTATGGAATATTATAAGTTTATGACACAATTAAAAAGTGGATTGATGCTAACTGGTTTACTAATTATACCTTTAGGGAAAAGTACAGAGAACAGAGAACAGAGGTCAGAAAGATTTGCAGTAAGAAAGAGAGAGACATAAAAACTGAGGGAGAATAATTTACAAAATATGTCTGAAACATTTTAAACAAACGCACCCTGAAAGCAAAATTATACTACTCTATAATGATTCAGCGTGACACTAATCAATTGTAGCGATACACTGCCTGATTGTATTTAAAAGAAAACAATTTCAAAACCAAACAGTTCTCATGTAATAAATAATAGTATTTCTGATGGGGGTAATTACAAAAATGGGAGCATGGTCATTGTTTGGCAATTGTTTTTTTATTATTGCAGTAGCACAGATATATGTGGAAGCTAACACATTTGATACTTCCAGTTCTATGAAATTGCTTCCTGCAAAATTTGTCTGTCAGCAGATATGTCAGCTGGATGATAATGACATATTTACAAAATGTATTTTTAGAAACTAGTCCTTACATATATGACAGCATCTTAACAGAAAACAGGAATTATTCATGAAAAATGCAAACCTCAAAAGCATTTCCTTTTCATCAATTATTTTTTTTTTGGAGGACTGGCAGGAAATGCATCATCAGAGTCTTGCAGTTCACAACAACAAGCAGTTGTGGCTGAATGTATATGCAGTAGGGATAGGTGTGACATTCATTTGTTTAACATGTTAATGCAAGCTTTGTTTATTACAAACTGCCAGATTTGTAATTCCTGAATTAATATGCCAACTCAAATAGTTGCACTTGTTTGAATTTTGCCAAAGATACAGTACATGTAAAATATTCACATTCAGGAAATACAGACAAAAGGTGCAAGTTAGTAGAAATAACATGCAAAAAAAGTCTCACTTTGTGGGGAGCTGTTTTCTAAAATATCTCTGATTTCTAAAAGAAGAGGCATATTAGAATAAAGTATATAGGAAATTGTGTAAGTTAGAAGACATACACATTTTTGCAGTGCATTTTGTGTTTATGTTAGAACCATGTATTTTGCACAAATACAACACAATTTTTCATCAGAAAATTTTGTATGAATATCAATATGTTTGTGTGTGTGTGTGTGTGTGTGTATGAACTGAAAGAGGAGATTCCCAAAAGATGGATAATTTCGCAATAGATTAAATCTATGTGAACTACTATTCTTATCATTAAAACCATAATCTGGTTATTGGTTCAATGAAAGATAAAATAGAAAAAAGTACTATAGCATTCAGAAGATGTCTAGTCTTTGGAAAGTACAGAAAGGAAGTTTAAGTTGATCGCATTTTGTTCCATCCAGTGTGTGTCTGTGCATGTTTTTATCCACATTAATTAAGATTAAATACTTCAGGTTTATTTTTATATGTGAAGAAAAACAACATGCCAGGTTGCAGCTTAGAGTGAATGTATACAGTGGTTATATAACTGTTAGCAAATAAAGGGTTTGAGAGGAAAGGCTGACAAAACTGAGATTGTATCTGAAGAACAATATCATTTCTTCATCATTTGCCCTCATTCCAGTTTTAATAAGCTCTCTTGGCTCTCTTATCGTTTTATGTTTTCTCCATGGCAATTAAACAAAAATGCAAATGTCACCCTCAATTTTGTAATAGAGACTTGTGTAAAGTGGCATCAAGGTCTGCAAGTAATATATTTGTAAAATGATCTATATACTTCTGTTGTATTTTGAATAAATTTCATGCAACATCAGTGCATACATATTGAATATATGCATGTGTTTGCATGCTAAATGTGGAAAGAATGATTATCCATTATAATTCTATCACAAATGCTGCAGAAGGAATAACATTAGAAAGGGATAACTGGCTTAATATGAGAACAGGGAACACTCATTGAATTTTGAATGTCTGTTTTAAATTATGGATGGAATAGAGCTTTCATACACCTCTTCCAAGTAGTCAGTGCATGGATTATGTAAATGATAGCAGTTTTTTTCCTATTCTAGTTAAATTAGAATATAAATAATATAAATAATATAAATAATAAATAATATAAATATAAGTAATATTACCTTTACTTTTATGTTAGTCACATGGGCTGATGAATTTTTAATTGGGCTTCTCAGTTTTTTCTTTCAAAAACAATTATGTTTTATAAAAAAATTGAATTTTCAGATATATATGTTATGAAGTGTTTATTTTTGTGGTCTTGTATTTTTTCAAACTTAAGCAACATTAGGCAAAACTACTGCTGCATATGCATAGATATCTCTATGGCTTTCCAGACTATAATTGGAAGAAAACCAATTTACTAGGTTCCATACATCAAATTTCATATTGAGTTTTGAAATGCCTCAATTTTTGTTTTGCATCTTTTGAATGAACCATGTGATAATCAAAAAAGATAAGGTGTCTTGTTATCCAGTACAAATTACTATTGAATGCTAGTATCTATCAAAAGCTCATGAAATAAAGTAATAGCCATATATTACTTACCACATGCTATCAAATTTTACAGTATATCAATATTACATATAGGGTGTTTATGAGGAATATTGTTTTTGTCAAAGGTCAGACGCCAGCCAGTTAGATAAATATGGTTTATTCAAAAATAACTCAAAAAAGCTCAGCACAAAGTCCTGAGAGCTCACAACACTTTAACTTCAGTGTGATTAAACAGTTAAGAGCAAAGAAACCTCAAAAATGCAAACCGGAATTTAATCCGGATTATCCGGAGATATAATCCGGATTAACATCAAAGTGCTTGAAAACAGCTCAAAATTGCAAGGCAGAGCCAAAACGGCAAAACAAATAAGGGCAAGGAATCCCAAAGGCTCAAAACCTCCCCAAAACCCAAAAGTACAGCAAAAAGCCCAAAACTAAAGAGAAAGCCCAAACCAGGGTTAAAGTTCTTCGTCAAAAGTGGCGCAGGCAAACAAAGCAGGAAAACGCTGAAGCAATAGCGATAACCATAGAATCATAGAATCATAGAATAGTAGAGTTGGAAGAGACCTCATGGGCCATCCAGTCCAACCCCCTGCCAAGAAGCAGGAAATCGCATTTAAAGCACACCGACAGATGGCCATCCAGCCTCTGCTTAAAAGCCTCCAAAGAAGGAGCCTCCACCACAGTCCGGGGGAGAGAGTTCCACTGCTGAACAGCTCTCACAGTGAGGAAGTTCTTCCTGATGTTCAGGTGGAATCTCCTTTCCTGTAGTTTGAAGCCATTGTTCCGTGTCCTAGTCTGCAGGGCAGCAGAAGACAAGCTTGCTCCCTCCTCCCTATGACTTCCCCTCACATATTTGTACATGGCTATCATGTCTCCTCTCCGCCTTCTCTTCTGCAGGCTAAACATGCCCAGTTCTTTAAACCTCTCCTCATAGGGCTTGTTCTCCAGACCCTTGATCATTTTAGTCACCCTCCTCTGGACGCTTTCCAGCTTGTCAACATCTCCCTTCAACTGCAGTGCCCAGAATTGGACGCAGTATTCCAGGTGTGGTCTGACCAAGGCAAAATAGAGGGGGAGCATGACTTCCCTGGATCTAGATGCTATTCCCCTATTGATGCAGGCCAGAATCCCGTTGGCTTTATTAGCAGCCGCAGCACATTGCTGGCTCATGTTTAACTTGTTGCCACAAGGACTCCAAGATCTTTTTCACATGTACTGCTGTCTAGCCAGGTGTCCCCCATTCTGTATCTTTGCATTCCATTTTTTCTGCCGAAGTGAAGTATCTTGCATTTGTCCCTGTTGAACTTCATTTTGTTAGTTTCGGCCCATCTCTCTAGTCTGTCAAGATCGTTTTGAATTCTGCTCCTGTTTTCTGGAGTGTTGGCTATCCCTCCCAGTTTGGTGTTGTCTGCAAACTTGATGATCGTGCCCTCTAACCCGATAAGCCGCTGCGGAGTCGAAAGCCAAGCCAGATGTCAAGGGAATGAAACGTCGTAGCAAAGTCAAACTGGTCCGGAGTCAGGATTGGAGAACAGCGTCGGAGTCGAAGGCGAAGCCAGCAGTCAGCAACGGAAGTCAGCCATGGAGATGAGAACGATGCCAAGCCGAGTTAAAGAGCGAAGAGATATGCCAAGTCGAGTTCCAGTCCAAGGTCCAAAGGGTGAAGTCGTCACAGCAAGGTCCACGTCACAGGATAACACAAAGAACCAAAATGATGGAGGCGAGCAGCAGCTAATGCAAAATAGTAATAACAATGCAGTCCAAGAGAAAACCCACACAGTTCCAGCCCTCCATCGTAGAATAACCCAGATTAATTTACATCAGTTGCAAAGTCCCAAGCCAGTCTTCGGAGTCACGTACAAGAAACCCAATGGCACCCAACAACACCTTGCCACACGCAAAAAACAATGGCCAAAAGCCCCTAATTTATTTAGGTTTCCTTGGGTGTCCAAACAACCAATGCCTTAGGATCAGGTGTCCCAAACTCCTCATCAGAATCTGAGCTCCAAACAGCCAACGCCCTAGGATCAGGCATCCCAAGTTCCTCATCAGAGCCAGAATCACCCTTCCCACAACCAACCCTGTCCACACCTGTGGAATTACCCTCACGCCTCCAGGCAGACCATGTGGGGTTTGCTTCTGAAGGAGCCCAAGCTTCTCCTGCGTCCTCAGCATCCATGGACCCAGTTTCCTCCCCAAGATCCTCCGGAGCCCGTGTCCCGTCCATGCCAACCTCTTCCATCACCACCGGGTCTTCAACAGTCATTCCCACCTCAGGATCCCCTTCCAGATCCCCGAATGAATCCTCATCTGAGGATTCCTCAAGTATTGCCCTGATCCTTTTCCTGTGTAAATCTTCCAATGAGCCTTCCTCGCAAGGCATCTTTCTTCCCCTCCTGATCCCACCATTAGTACTAACAGCTTCAGAAGACTCATTCACAACAGTTTTTACTATATGTTAGTGCAGAATATTTTCTGAACAAAAGTCTAAACTATCTCCAGGCAAGTATGCTAGGGGCTCCAAATAATGGTAGGAGCCGCTAATTAAATTGGGTGAGACTATCACTCTAATACTTGCAAGTATTTAACTTCTGAAAGTGATATCTGCATGTTCAAGTTAGACTTTTAAGAGACCCAATACTATACAAAATTTCAGGAAAGGTACTTTTTATGGTGTGTGTGTGTTGGTGAGTCACAAGACTGGGATGAATTAATCCTTCCCTTCTCTTCAATGGAATATCATCTCTGCTGCTCATGTTATTTAAAAGCCTCTATTGTTGTCTAATTGGGCCTTTAACCTCTTTGTTGTTGAGTGGGAATTTTTCATGGGGGTGGCATAGTGGAAAGAAGAGATAGATTACAATTTTTTTAATCTACCCATGGCACTAATGTGGACTTTCTTTAGTGCAGCATGTGATGTTTATGGTGACAGGTGCAAAGAATATGGAACATTAACAGATTTCAGCAGATAAATATCAGTTGAATGCTGTGAATTTTCAGGGCTGTATGGCCATGTTCCAGGACTAGTAGTATTCTCTCCTAAATTTTGCCTGCATTCATGGCAGGCATCCTCAGAAATTTGTTTAGAGGTCTGTTGGAAATGAGGCAGGTGGAGTGTATATATCTGTGGAATGTCCAGGGTGGGAGAAAGAAACCTTGTCTGTTTGAAGCAAGTGTGAACGTTGCAATTAGCGAGCTTGATTAGCATTGAGCAATCTTGCAGCTGCAAAGCCTGGCTGCTGTTGTCCGGGGGCATCCTTTTTTGGGGGGGGAGTGTTAACTGGCACTTGATTGATTGCTGTCTGGAATTCTCCTGTTTCTGAGAGGTGTTCTTTATCTACTGTCTTGATTTTGGTGTTTTCTTAAATAATGGTAATCAGATTTTGTTCATTTTCATGGTTTCCTCCTTTTTGTTGAAGTTGTCCACATGCTCATAGATTTCAATGGCTTCTCTGTGTAGTCTGACATGATGGTTGTCAGAGTGGTTAAACATTTCTGTGTTCTCAAATAATATCTTGTGTCCAGATTGGTTCATCATTTGCTCTGCTATAGCTGACTTCTCTGGTTGAATGAGACTGCAGTGCCTTTCATGTTCTTTGGTTTGTGTTTGGGTGCCGCATTTGGTGGTCCCCAAGTAGACTTGTCCACATCTTAATGGTATACGGTAGACTCCTGCAGTGGTTAGAGGATCCCTCTTTTCCTTCACTAAGCATAACATTTGTTCAATTTTCTTAGTGGGTCTGTAGATAGTTTGTAGGTTGTGTTTCTTCAGTTTCCCTATGCGGTCAGAAGTTCTCTTAATGTATGGTAGGAACACTTTTCCTATGGGTGGATCTTTGTCTTTACTGTGTTGTCAGGCGGCTTTCATGGCCAGAATCACTGTGTTGTTCCAGAAGCATTCTCTCCTGACGTTTCTCCCACATCTATGGCAGGCATCCTGAGAGGTTGAGGGGTCTGTTGAGAACTAAGCCAGTGAGGTTTATATATCTGTGGGATGTCCAGTGTGGCTTGTTCTTGGTTTTGCAGCTCTTTTGATGTCTGTCGTA
Organism: Anolis carolinensis; assembly: GCF_035594765.1. Classification (NCBI taxonomy): domain Eukaryota; kingdom Metazoa; phylum Chordata; class Lepidosauria; order Squamata; family Anolidae; genus Anolis; species Anolis carolinensis. The sequence continues at coordinate 91,751,927 of NC_085843.1, forward strand.
CCCACTGGTTTGCACAGCCCAGCTCAGGTGGTTCAGTTCACCTTGGAGGAGGTGGGGTTTGCAGATCTTGTTTGCACGGTCTACCAGGTCTTTAATGGAGCTTCATTTTTGAGCTGGGTGATAGTTGGAGTTTTTGTGTAGGTATCTATCAGTGTGCATTTGGTCTTCTTTAAACTGTGTGGCCCAGTTGTTGTTTTGGTTTGCGGATGACTAGGACACCTAGAAATTCTAGTTTTCCTTTGTTTTTCCCCCCATGGTAAATTGGATGTTGTTTATGTGGTCCAAGAACTTGTATATTTCTTCTTCTCTGTGAATCCAAATAGTGAAGGTATTATCCACAAATCTGAACTATATAGTGGGCTGTTTCAGGGTTTGCTTCTCAAAGTGTTCCATGTAGATATTTGCTATGATTGGGCTAAGAGGGCTTCCCATGGCTCATCCATCTTTCTGTTAATAGAATTCATTGTCCCACTGGAAGTAGCTTGTAGTGTGGCAATGTTGAAACAGGGTTGTAATGTCTTCTGGGAAATTCCGGTTGATGAGTGCAATGGTGTCTGTCTGCTATAGGGACCTTGGTGAATAGAGACATATTAGCTATTTATGCTAAACCGGACAAGATAGAGTCTGGTGTAGAAAGCTTCTTCTGGTGTTCTTATTAGACATCAAATACTGAAGAAGAGCCCTTCTGAAAATCAAATACAATTCTATAACAAACTCGTTTCTCACTGGAGAGTTTGAATAAGGAAATTGACTGAGCTTTCATTGTAACAAAAGGGTCACTAATGTGCTGGAAATTGTGAGAACAAGATGTCTACTTCCTAATAAAAGATGGTGGTCTTTTAGTTCTGTCTTTTTTAGCTTTTTGGTTTTAACTGGTTTTGTCTCCGGGGTGCAATATGTTTTTAAACCCAGTACAAATTTTTAAACTGTGTATTTTTTGTATTACTGTTATGTTAATTTAACCTGTTTCTAATTGTTGGTTATATATAATGTCCTATTTATTTGCATTGATTATATATGTGTTATTATTTAATTTTGTTGCAAGCCATCCCGAGTCCTTTTGGAGAGGGGGTGGGATATAAACCACAACAACAACAGCTATCTATAGCACACACTCAACCAATTCTGGTTAAAGATGCCTAATCATTAGAGCATTAAGCTTCAACACAGAAAAGATATAGTACTTGTCTCATGGTGAGAACTTAGCAATGCAGAGGGAGTTTGCTACAAGTTTTATGTGTGCACTCATTTGCAGGTCATTCCTTGGGCCATTCTTTATAGGGTGTCTCATGCTTGATATATAGGAAGTATGGAATTCTAAATAAAACATGGCATTTCATCTGCAAAATATATATGGTTTTACTAATACATAATAGTGTTTAAAAAGTCTCTTTCTCTTTCAGGAAAATCATGACCAGTCATAAAATCTGAAAATGGTGTAAATCAGTGTCTCCGAAACAGATCCGTGTGTTTTCGAAGGCTTTCATGACCAGAATCACTGCGTTGCTGTGAGTTTTCCGGGCTGTATGGCCATGTTCCAGAGGCATTCTGTAAATGTGGGTGAAACATCAGGAGATAATGCTTCTGAAACATGGCCATACAGCCCGGAAAACTGACAGTAATCCAAATCCCTATGTCTTTCCCACATGAGATTGAGAATACATGGAATAGAGTTTCTCTAGACATTAAAAATGTTGATAACAGAATTTCCAAGTTAACATTATCAGAAACCAGTGTTCTGTTCTGAATTTCTAACCACTCTATACTCCAGATTCCTTTTGAAATATGTAAGTACTAGGGCTGTGCAATCGATGAAAAAAAAAGTTTCAAAAATCATTACAAAATTAGGGGTCACTGGCGTTTAGTTTCTAAAGTATTTCTAAAATATCAATGAAAATTTCATTACTATAACAAGAGTAACAAAATTTTGTTACTCTTTCATTATAGTAATTGTGCAAGTGGGAAAACCTTAGGGGCTTCTTTCTTCCTCATTTTTACAGCTATTAGGGTGAAACTTGCTACAATGGTAGAGCATTGTCCATCAAGATTCAGAACTTATTCATGGAGTTTTCGGGAATTTCAAAGTTTTTATTAACATTTTATAAACTACAAACATTATTTCCTAGAATTCTCTACTCAATAATAATAATAATAATAATAATAATAATAATAATAATAATAATATTTATTCATTTCTATCCCGCTTTTCTTCCATAGGTAGGATTTAAAGTGGCATACAAGATAAAATATTCATACAAATACATCTGATGACCACAATACATAATCAGTTAAAACATAATCAGTTAAAACAAAGATAAAAGTAAAAAGGGTAAAGGTTTCCCCTGATGTTAAGTCCAGTCATGTCTGACTCTGGGGGTTGGTGCTCATCTCCATTTCTAAGATGAAGAGCCGGCGTTGTCTGTAGACACCTCCAAGGTCATGTGGCCAGCATGACTGCATGGAGCGCTGTTACCTTCCCGCCGGAGCGGTACCTGTTGATCTACTCACATTTGCATGTTTTCGAACTGCTAGGTTGGCAGGAGCTGGAGCTAACAGCGAGCGCTCAAGCCGCTCCCGGGATTTGAACCTGGGACCTTTCGGTCTGCAAGTTCAGCAGCTCAGTGCTTTAACGCACTTCGCCAACAGGGCTCCTAAAACACAAGATATCAGGGGATATTCCAGCAACCTTAAGAAATATTCATATATCTACTGATTTTGAAAGTTCTGACAAAAACATTTTTTAAAAAGCCACAACAGCTATCTCACTGAATGTCTCTCATATTAACTAATAGAACGTCCATTTAGGGATTTCTTCCCGGCCTAGCACAGAGATTTACTTAATAAACGTATCAGTCAGTCCTCCTTTTTGAAGATTCAACAATTTATTGGAACTCTGCCTGGTGCTACAGAGGGACCCATTTCTCCCTTATCCTGATTGGAGCTTTCTGATGCTGAGCTGAATTTTGGGAAATGTAGTTTAGGGCAGGGCCTTTTGAATTCTCTGGTATAGGACTCCTCACCTTCCCAAACTACATTCCCCAGATTCTGTTCTTTCTCAGTCTTTTTCCCAGCTAACTCTGCTTTCTCCCTGCTGCTTCCCTCTCCTAATGGTGAGATGCTATCAGTTTAAAGAAGAATGGCAGCCTTTTTCTTTGCTTGCTCATGCTGAAAATGAAACAGACTTTGGGAAGCTTCTGAGGTTTACAAAATTCAAACAAGAAAATATTGGGTAAGTTTCAATTAACTTTTTGGCACAAACCACGCCCACGAATATTGTGTCATAAGTACAAGTCTAACAAATTTGATCCGACTTATGAGGATGAACAATAATATTGCAATGTCTTAGTACCCATCCCCTGCACTGGCCTTGTAAGTGTAGTAGCAGTCAGTAAAGTTAAGTTTAAATATGTGTAATCTTTATTCTTGTAGAAAGCAATAGTAAACCCTTTACTATCAGTACTTTGGTCCACACAGTTATACAACATGCATTAATGTTGGTTAAACACAACATTCTAGAGCATGAGTCCCTTTTTGAGGAACAGCAGCTGAGCCAGCTGATCAAATAGAGCTGGAAAAGAGAAACATAAGGACAACCATCATTCAAGTAGGAGTAAACAAAGCTAGATCCATCTCAAGACTGTTTCCAGGATGCACTCTAAAAGAAGCTTTTACATTTTTTTTTCACCTGATAAGGCAGCATTGACATTTACTCAGAAAACCAGCTGCAACACTTGGATTTGATAAAAAGAGAGGAAAATAGAGATGCACCTCACAACATATTAATACACTTCACTCTGAAAGTAGAGATAAGTTTTACTCCTAAACAGAGATGAGAAAACATTTGATTAATTGTTTAAATAAATAATGGAAAAATAATGGAAACCTCCATAATTTTCAAAAACTTCATTGATAATAGACAAAATTATTAATTGCTTTCATTAAGAATAAGACTAAAGAATTGTGTTCCTACTTCTGAATCTGAGAGAGAATCTAATAAAAAATCTAGAGGTAATATTAAGAAAAATAAAATTTGGGAGGAAATGCTGCTACAGTGACATCACTGATGATAGGAAAATGCTTCTGAAATGTAGCTCACTATGAGTTCTGAAGAAATAAAATTATGTCCACTGCCATTCTAAATACTAAACAATACATCTAACAGGTATGTGTCATGGAACCAAGTCCCAGGGCTGAATTTCCAAGCCCTGGACTTGGAGTCATAACATAAATAATTCCGGATGTCTCATGAAGCACCTGGCAGAAGAAGATAGAAGAGCCTGGGAACTCGGGGTTGAAAGTATAAACAATTATAATTGGTAGAATGTGTGGGAATAATAGTAATGTGATACAGGGGGTGGGATTTGGTGATGATATTTACGTGTGGTGTGTCGTTACGACAGAGGTGATAAAAATGATTGTATGTAAACATTAGGTCATTCCCGACTTTTCCAAAGTCATGTATTCTTCAATAAAGATTGGATTTGAGAGCAGCAATCTTTGACCTGCGTTCAGACTGGTCCTTTGAAGTGAGCCTGACAGGTATGGACATGTAAAGTAACATCTTGAATTAGATAACTCATAATACATAAACTTCTATGGAAAAAATGTGGAAGAAGACTATAGGACCTTGTCACACAGCTGCCGGAATTGCCACACAAATCAAGAAACTTTACCGGGGGGGGGGGGTATCCCGCCACCCCAAGCACTGCCTCACCCAGCTCCTGATTTTCTTGATTTCCATGGGGAAAGTATCAACTGAGCATGTCGGAACACAGGCCTTAAAGAGCCACACACACAATACTCAGTCTTAACAAAAGTTTTATTGCAACTCAAAACCAGGCTCAGAGATACTTAACTGCAGTGTCTCTGTCCAAAAACTCAAAGTCCTGGCCCAAACTGGGCTTCAAAGGCAGAACGGAAAATAATCCGGATTAAATGGATGGATAATCCGGATTAAAACTTAGTTAATGGAAACAGGCTTCCAGGAAGACAGCGCTGCACAGCAAAGTAAACGAAACCAGTAAAAGTTCAACAAATAGCAGGAAAGAAGGTCTAAACTAATGTCATCTTCAGGTTGTTTACACAAGCCACAGTCGAGTCAAACCAGAAACCAGGAACAGGGGAAAGCCGCACTCACGATAGCCAATCCAAAGGTAGTCTTCTGAAGTGGGAAACTGAAGCTGAAGTCAAGTAAATCCAAAGCCAGGAAGGGAGAGAGCTATGTCCATGAAAAGCCAGTCCAAACGTCGTTACCGAAGGTAATCAAACAGAGCCGAAGTTGCCAGTCCAAAGGTCCAGGAAGGGAGAAAAGCACACTCACGATAGTCCAGTCCAAATCCAAGAATCACAGGAACCAGGAACGCCAAGCTGTAGAGCCAGGAACCAAAGCCCAGCAGGAAAAACAGGCAGGGACAAACCTACGCCAAAACGACACTTTGCCTTCTGCAAATGATCCCCATTTCAGACCCTATTTTTAACTTACATTATCTGAAGATGAGCTGGCTTCCACCCCACCATCATTCACCACAGCTGTTCCTGTCATTACACATGAACCCCACCCATCATCCCTCCAGTTCCTCCATCTCCTATCAAGACTTAGGTTTCCCCATGCTCCGGGTGTATCAGCTGTTTGCCAATCCTCCTGTCCCGAAAACCCCACAAACGTATCACCAGAAGTTGGGTCTGCAAACACATCCCTCATTTCTTGTACTCTAGTCCAGTCCGATGAGCCCTCCACATTTTCATCACTCTCAGGCCCATCATCCCCAGAGAAACCCAAAAACGATTCCTCCTCTGTGGGAGCAGTAAGTATATCCTGGAACTTCTTCCTCTCCCTTTCCTCATCTGATTCCTGCTCCCGAGTAACCCTTTTAGTTCCTCTATTCACATCCATCCCGTCTCCCTCTTCAATCATTGACTCCTCATCACTTGAAAATCCTTCAAACGTGACTTCCTCAGAAGGTGCCATAAGTATCTCCCGGATCCGTTTCCTTTGTTGTTCCTCATCTGGCAGCTGCTCAAAATTACCTCTTTTCCTCCTAATAGTTCTTCTACTACCATTTGTAATATTGCCAGCAGACTCAACTACAACAGAGCAGCTTCCCCCATTGCCTCCTATGGCAATACGGGGAAGCCTCTTGTGTTGCCACAGTGGCAGCATGTGTTGACTTCACCCTAGATCGTCCACGGAACCCTGCTGGAAGATCCTCTGTGTCATCTGATGAAAGTCGGTGGGCTCCATGTATGATTTAGGGTGAAGTCGGCTTATGCCACTGGGATAAGTGAGTGTGATTAGGTCATAAATCAGTTAAACACAACAAAATAAGCCAGAATCAAGAATTTGAATATTACAGGATCTCTGAAGGAGAGCTCTGATACTAACTTTTATCATTAAAATTTAAATATACTTCTAAAGCATCTCATTATAAAGAGAAATTTAAAATTGTAGTTTAAAAAGCTAGAAAAGAAAATATAATTTGGGCATTTAAATTTCATCAATAGGTCTTGTCCTCTATTGATTGCTAATTGTAATTCATTTGACAGTATTTATAAGTTGTCAACTGCCTAAGATCTCCTTGAGCTATGTGATGTGATTTGAAAAAAGAAAATAGAAGCAGATAGACAAACAAGAAATGATAAGGAACTAGGTCTTGAGTTTACAAAGAACCTCTCTTATAAAGACTATTATGGTTAGATACCAGTGATATATAAAAACATATGTAGTTCTTTCCTTTATAGAATTAATAAAGCAGCTGTTCTAAAACTGATTTAGGTTGCACTTATACTTGCATGTTACATTAAGCACTATTGAGAATGAACTATTTCATCATTGTATATTCACTAATGTTCATTCAATGTAATGGGGCTTCTGTTTTAAGTAGATAGTCATAGGGAGACATGATCATTGCACTGTTAGGCAATGAATTACTTGTATACCCAGTTTCCTATGAGCAAGAGCAGTTCACTTGAGAAGGCATATACGCTCAAGTGCTTGTTGCTAGACTGCTTTGTTTGGAAAAAGGATTATATATTAAAAAAATAATATATGTAATTAAAATATAACCCAACCTCCTGTTTTATGAATGTGCATTTGAGTATACACACTATATTCAAGAAGCTCAAGGAAGCCTAGATGAGCAACCCTATTGTGTGCACACAATGTGCCCCCTGAGGTATGCAAAGATGGGACGATATGAGCGGTGAATGAAAAGTAATACCTCCACCTTTGTAACTCCTCAACAGATGGCAGTACTGGTATGCGGCAGGTACAGGCTTATCCAGTAGACTCTTCTCTACAATTCCATTTGGCAGAAAGTCTTACTTACTTACTTACTTACTTAGGCAATCCCTCATAGTTCGAGGATGATAGTCCTCCATTTCTGTTGTCTTGGGGATGGATCCGTAGATGGCTGAAGTGACCTATTCTTTGATCTGCATGTTCTCCTGCAGTGAGGACATCGGTTTCCAAGTGGGAGGCGGTCCCGGTCAGGGTTGGCTTGATGATCCTTCCTCTTGGCACGTTTCTCCCATTCGTGCCTCTTCGTAATCCGCATCACTGCTGGTCACAGCTGACCTCCAATTAGAGCGCTCAAGGGCCAGGGCTTCCCAGTTCTCAGTGTCTATGCCACAGTTTTTAAGGCTGGCTTTAAGCCCATCTTTACATTTATTTTCTTGCCCACCAACATTACGTTTCCCGTTCTTGAGTTCGGATTAGAGTAGCTGCTTTAGGAGACGGTGATCGGGCATTTGGACAACGTGGCCAGTCCAGTGGAGTTGATGGCGTAGGAGCATCGCTTCAATGCTGGTGGTCTTTGCTTCCTCAAGCACGCTGACATTTGTCCGCCTGTCTTCCCAAGAGATTTGCAGGATTTTTCTGAGGCAACGCTGATGGAAACGCTCCAGGAGTTGAGTGTGATGTCTGTAGACCGTCCACGTTTTGCAGGTGTAGAGCAGGGTTGGGAGGACAATGGCTTTATAAACAAGCACCTTGGTATCTCTACTGATGTCCCGATCATCAAACACTCTCTGCTTCATTCTGAAAAATGCTGTACTCACAGACCTCAGGCGGTGTTGTATTTCAGTATCAATGTTGACTTTTGTGGAGAGGTGGCTGCCAAGGTAGCGGAAATGGTCAACATTTTCTAATGTTACACCATTAAGTTGTATTCCTGGCATTGCAGAGGGATTAGCTGGTGCCTCTTGGAAGAGCATTTTGATTGTCTTGATGTTCAGTGAGAGGCTGAGCTTCTCGTATGTTTCTGCGAAGGTGTTTAGAGTGGCTTGTAGGTCTTCTTCTGAATGTGCCCTGATATGTCATCAGCATATTGGAGTTCTGTAATAGATGTTGTGGTGACCTTGGTTTTGGCTTTCAGTCTGCTGAGGTTAAATAGCTTGCCATCTGTCCAATAGATGATTTCCACTCTGGTGGGAAGCTTCCCATCAACAAGGTGAAGTACCATAGCAATGAAGATGTAAAATAAGGTAGGGGCAATAACACATCCCTGCTTGACATCTGATTCCACCTTAAATGGGTCACTTTGGGAGCCGTTGCTGTCCAAGACTGTAGCCATCATATCATCATGGAGGAACCGAAGGATGTTCACAAATTTTTCAGGGCACCCAATTTTTTGGAGGATGGTCCAGAGAGCACTGCGATTCACTGTGTGAAATGCCTTTGCAAGGTCAATGAATGCCATGTACAGAGGTTGATTTTGTTCCCTGCATTTTTCTTGGAGCTGTCGTGCATTGAACATCATGTCTTTATGAATGTCTTATGTAAGTTAATTTTTTTAACTGATTTATAGTGTATTGTACAGTTTTTATATGTGTGTTTTATTGTAAGCCGCCCTGAATCCCCTCTTGGGTGAGAAGGGCGGGATATAAATATTGTAATAAATAAATAAATAAATGTCCACTGTTCCTCTGGAGGGACGGAAGCCGTTCTGGGATTCTAGGAGGGTGTCTTCTGAAACAGGGAGAAGGCGGTTTTGAAAGGATTCCTGCGAGAATTTTCCCAGTGGAGGTTAGAAGGGAGATACCACGATAGTTCCCGCAGTCTGTTCTATCCCCTTTCTTGAAAAGGGTGATGCTGGCGGCATCCTTGAAGTCTGCTGGGATTTTCTCGGTAACTCACACTTTTTCAATGAACTGGTGGAGTTGTTGTATCAGCTCAGGTCCACCCGCTTTGAAGATTTCAGCAGAGATCCCATCAGGTCCGCTGGCTTTGTTGTTTTTTTGTTGGCTGATGGCATTGCTGACTTCTTCCAAACTAGGCAGTGCTGCAAGCTCATCCCTGGTTTGTTGTTGCGGGATTTGTGAGAGGGTCTCTTCGCCCACACTGGAGCTGCGATTCAGAAGGTTCTGGTAGTGCTCTTTCCAGTGTAGTGCAATTGATGTTTTGTCCTTCAGAAGTTTGGTTCCATTTGTTGAGCGTAGAGGCTGTATGCCATGGTTTCTTGGTCCGTAGATTATCTTTGTGCCTTTGAAAAATCCCTGAGCATCATGGGTGTCTCCAAAGTGTTGGATTTCTTCAGCCTTCTTTGTCCACCAGATGTTCTTGAGTTCTCTGGTCCTTCTTTGGACCTCAGCTTTTGCACTAGCATAGATCTTTTTCTTAGCAACACACTTGGTGTCTCTCTGCCATGTTTGGAAGGCTTTCCTTTTGTTATCAATTAGCTGTTGGATCTCTTTGTCATTATTGTCAAACCAGTCTTGATGTTTCTTAGTTTGGTATCCAATGGTTTCTTCACAGGCTGTGATGATGGAGGTCTTCAGTTTGTTCCAATGTCCCTCAACATTTTCGGGGTGTTCTGTGGGTAGATGATCCTTGAGTGTTGTTTGGAGAAGGGCTCATTTGGAGAGCTCCTGAAGGGCTTGGGTGGTCACTTTGTGCCTTATTTTTTTTCCCTCTGAGTCTGTGTTTGGGGGCGATCTTGATAGCCATTGTGGATCGGATTAATCTGTCGTCTGTCCAGCAGTCATCGGCACCTGTCATGGCTTGTGAGAAGTACATCAGGGTGGTCTCTGGCATGTGTAATGACATAGTCCAAGAGGTGCCAATGCTTTGACCAGGGGTGCTTCCATGATGTCTTGAGCTTGTTTTTCTGGCAAAAGAGTGTGTTGGTGATGACAAGGTTGTGCTCTCCACATTTAGTGAGAAGCAAGATGCCATTCAAGTTGCTTTTTCTGACCCCATCTTTTCCTATGATCCCTGGCCACAGGTCGGAGTCCTGTCTGACTCTTGCATTAAAGTCCCCCAGGAGGATGGTTTTGTCCTCCTTAGGTATCTCCGATAGGATAGTGTCCAGCTGACAATAAAATGTTTCCTTGATGTCTTTGTCAGCATCTAGTGTTGGTGCATAGGCACATATGAGGGTTAATTCTGAGGGTTGAGAGTCATTCGTTGATGCCAGTGGGTGCTTCAGTGGGTGCAGGAAGTCTTAGCATTGAATGGTTGTGTTGTTAAAGTGCAAAGTATGGAAATCTGTGCAGACGGTTGGTCAATGCGACTTAAGCAATGTGCAATCATTGAATTCTTGACAGCAGAAGGTGTCATCTCAAAGGAGATTTATCAGGGAATGCAAGCTGTTTATGGTGATTGTGTTGATGTGAGTACTGTGTGTCGTTGGGCAAGTAGGTTTAAGGATGTTGAGGTGGAAACATCTGACTTGAGTGACAAGTAAAAGAGTTGGACGCCCCGCTACAGCAACCACCGAGTTTCAGAAGCAAAAGTTTTACAGATTGATTCAGGATGATCATCTTATCACTCATAGAGAAATTTCAAGCATAATCAGCATTTCACAAGAACGTGTGGGTCACATTATTGCTTTGCTTGGCTATCGGAATTTCTGTGTACGATGGGTACTGTGAGATGCTGGTTGTGGATACAGAGTGTCGACTTCTTCCATGATGGCTTCAGAAAACTTGTTCATCATTAGCAAATGTATCCAATTGTCTGGTGTTTATGTGGAAAAGTGAATAGTGGTAATTTAAGAGCACATTCTAAGGATTATTTCTGCGTTTGATTTATTAAAATATTCCCATCCAAACCCAAGTAACAAAGGTGGAGGCATTACTTTTCATTCAACCCTTGTATAATGGATTCAAGGTGTCATGGTTGAACTGAGGCAAATTTTATGTTGATCTTGTCCAAGTTCAAACCCTACTCCTCCAATCTCTGTAGTGAATCCATTGTATTCTTTTCAACAGTTCTTTCTCTGGTTATAATTTCTATTGATTTAAACTGAATAGCAGTGACTATGATAATTTAACACAAAAGCTAGATGAAATAACTGAGTTTACTTTTAAATTAGCATATCCTCGTCAGAAAGTTCAGTATTTTTCTTTGAATGACATCTCAAAGATAACATGCTTTTTGGTATCCTAAAAATATTGGCCACAGCCTGTCTTGGAATTACAGGTACTCACTGCTACTTATTACAATGGTTTGAAAAATGCCTAACTCTGGGTTGGATGCAGCCTTGGTGACACTGTAATACATGGAAGAGAAATGGTCATGGTTAGAATTACTGTACAAGAATGATAATTATATATATGACACTGCCTTGACATATCTCACCATAATGTTTTTGTGGGCGCAAAGCATGCATTTTTAACAAGTGTGTGAATCTATAATTTTAATGATATATAGTGTCATTGTGGTTTATATAGCACAAAATAAAATGTTTTAATTGTTTTTGTGCATGAAAAGTTACATGCCTTCTTAAACCCGACCATCATGCAGGAAAACACGAGTACGAGATTAAAGGAGTACTCAACCAATGTGAATGTAGGAATCAGTAATACTGCAATATTAAAAACACAAAGAACACATTCATCTATCTGTAAAATACATTCATCTATCTGTAAACAGTATCTTGGATAGTAAAGAATAATTGGATAATATTTGTAAAGACAGAACACTTTATACAAATATTAGCAGTGTGTTGTTGAAGGCTTTCATGGCCGGGATCACAGAGCTGTTGTGAGTTTTCCGGTCTGTATGGCCATGTTCCAGAAGTATTCTTTCCTGATGTTTCACACACATCTATGGCAGACATCCTCACAACCTCTGAGGACACCTGCCATAGATGTGGGTGAAACATTAGGAGAGAATACTTCTGGAACATGGCCATACAGCCCAGAAAACTCACAACAACCCAATATTAGCAGTTTTGTAATCATTTTTTTTTTGGTTTTTCAATAGCTACTTGTATATGCTTTCCAGGCCTTGCTAAACATTTTTAGACACTGTTAATGCTATGAACTCCTTTTCATAGACAGTATAGTAGCTTTATGCCATGAAATTATAGAGAAAAGTCAGAGCAAAGTATGTCCCTAACAGGAAGCAGCAGGTGAAATCCTTTTGTTGTCTGTAGCAAAGAGCAGACCTGACTTGGAAAGTTTTTAGATGAGTCAGACCTTGCTCAAAATATTTTTATAGGTCTGACCTAATCACGCTGTTCCATACTTTGAACAAAAGTGATACAGAGACATAGACATTTTTGGATTTGCTGTAGGCCAAGTTTTAGAAATACTTAATATAGAGAGCAGATGCAATATTTTATGTTATATACTGCTGTCTTAAGAAATGAACATAGTGAGGCATTGTCTACTGGGAAATTCATACATTTCTGAATAAAGAGTTACTTTTAAAATTCCCAGCTGTAAAAATGACTGACTGCTTTTTGGGTCTTTATAACAACTTACCTTTGTACAATTTCCTATTCCTGTTTTTCCTTCATAAAATTATTCTTGCATAATAATTCTTGCATTTGAATGTTTGGAGAATATTGAGAAAAAATCACAGGGTTGTTGTGTGTTTTCCGGGCTGTATGGCCATGTTCCAGAAAAATTCTCTCCTGATGTTTCACCCATATCTATGACAGGCATCCTCAGAGGTTTTGAGGTATATGGGAAAACTAAGAAAGAAAGGTTTATATATCTGTGGAAAGTCCAGGGTGGGAGAAGAACTCTTGTCAGTTGGAGGCAGGTGTGAATGTTGTAATTAATCACATTAATTAGCATTGAATAGCTTCATCTCCTGGCTTCTTTCTGCCTGGGGGAATCCTTTGTTCAGAGTTGTTAGCTGCCCCTGATTCATTCGTGTCTGGAATTCCTCTGTTTTTAGAGTGTTGTTCCTTATTTACTGTTCTGATTCTAGAGTTTTTTTTTAATACTGGTAGCCAGATTTTGTTCATTTTCATGGTTGCTTCCTATCTGTTGAAATTGTCCACATGCTTGTGGATTTCAATGGCCTCTCTGTGTAGTCTGACATGATGGTTGTCAGAGTGGTTAAACATTTCTGTGTTCTCAAATTATATCTTGTGTCCAGATTGGTTCATCATTTGCTCTGCTATAGCTGACTTCTCTGGTTGAATGAGACTGCAGTGCCTTTCATGTTCCTTTATTCATGTTTGGGTGCTGCATTTGGTGGTCTCAATGTAGACTTGTCCACAGCTGCATGGTATACAGTGGACTCCTGCAGAGGTGAGAGGATCCCTCTTGTCCTTTGATGAATGTAGCATTTGTTGGATTTTCTTAGTAGGTCTGTAGATAGTTTGTAACTTGTATTTCTTCATCAGCTGGCCTATGCAGTCAGTGGTTCCCTTGATGTATGGTAAGAACACTTTTCTTCTGGGTGGATCTTTGTCTTTACTCTCATGGCTTGTTCTTCACCTTACAACTCTTCTGATGTCTGTGGTGGAGTATCCATTGGCCTGTTTAGGTGGTTTAGTTCAACCTGGAGGAGGTGAGGTTCACAGATTCTTTGTGCTCGGTCCATCAGGACTTTGATTGTGCTGGGATTGTCATACTTTGGACATATCATGAGAAGATATGACTCACTAAGCAAGTCCATGATGCTTGGTAAGGTAAAAGGTTGTAGGAAAAGAGGAAGACTACATTCTTGCAATCACTTCCTAGTTTGTAAGACTTGAGAAGGTGGTTTGAAGATCTCTCATTTGTGAGGTCGCCAGAAGTCAAAGTCTTCTTGATGGCAGTTAACAATTACTACAACAGAGTTCCAGTAGTTAACACATAGAAATGTGTCATATAACTTTGTATCATCATCTTATGGATAGAACTTCAACAAAACAATTGGGTGGCTTCTCTTAGTGGCTTCATGTAGCTGTTAAAATTATAAATTGAGAGAAAGACCCCAAAGCACATCTAAGTCCATCAGCCTTGGAGAAGCAGAATAAGAATTACTTTTAATTGTCTAGCCACAACCTTCAGAAGAGAATGTGTATGATTGTAACACTGTCTTTCATTATTAATCCTATCAAGTGCCCTATGGTTGATACATAGAGTGTATATGTGGTGTTAAATACTACTTGGAATCCAGGACAACTTACTATATGCAATGACCTTGCCCATTTTGCAGCATAAATAAATACAAAGAATGACCAACTGCTATTTAGCCCCTAAATGAGATTGAAACCAGAGAGAAATTAAAGCAAATAATCAAACTTGCCCAAGGCCTTCTCCAACTGAGAATCACACTTTCCAATATCTTATTCAAACATTGTATACTGAATTATTATGTACATACTGTATTTATTCAAATCTAGCACTCACCTTTTTTGGCTAAATCACCTTGCCAAAATTACGGTGTTCATTAGATGGTAATCTTAATGCTGAGCCAAAGCAATAAGGGAAGCTGTTTCAGGTGCACCTAGAGCTTCTATTTGAGGGATGTCATCTATAATTTTATTGTCGTAGATCAATGCTATGTAATCCTGGGATTTGTAGTTTAGTGAGGCAGCTTCATTCTTTCGAAGAGGAGAGGCCTTGTAAAACTACAGTCACCATGACTCCATAGCACTGAGCCAAGACAATTAAAGTGGATTCATTCTACAGCATAGATGCACCCCAAGGTTTTGTTTTCCATTGCTGGAAGCTTTGGTGCTCGAACACGCTTGTTTTTAAAGAAAGAATTCTAAGCAGGCAGCAACTGTAACTGCCATATTTCAAATTCATATTGCTTTTGCAGCTGTGCATAACATTTGGCAGGGTTTTGAAATTTTAGGTGCACATTATATTCGATGGTGCATTAGAATCAAGTAAATACAGTTAAGTACACTGCAAAATAAATATTGACAAGGAGCAAAATCATCCAGCATCCATGTTTGGTTTTGAAAATAAGTTTAAAAACAGCTTTCAACTACCATTTTCAATGGGAACCAGATTCTTTCTAAGAGATAGATTAAACCTTATCTGTGCTGTTAATCTCACTAACATCAGGTTTTGATGGTAGAAAGTGTACAGATTTTGATGGCAGAAAGACTACAGATTCAAAGAGCAGAGTGGATCTCAAGATTTCATGTAACTTGCCCAATTTACTCGTTCTAACTTGTTGCTACATTTGACTCTAAATCTGTCAAAATAATGGCATCTTTGGTGGAACAAGGACATGCACATTTGTTTAGAAAATATAGTTCTAAGATTTTTCTTGCCACAGAGCAAGCCCTAAGATCGATTCTGATGACTGTGTTCATCACAATTTTCCCCACTTGTAGTTTCTCTTGTGTCATTTTTTAGCACTCAGCTCAGCTGAACACTTAGAAAGTGATATGCCTCTGCATTTAGAGTGGTAACATAGGAATGATTTTATCATTGGTCCAAATCAGGGTAGATTTCTTTCCGAGCATCTGGATCCCAGGATCTAAAGAGGCAATTCCAGATATCTGTATTTCACCCAAAGCGTGTTAAGGTATACATCAAAGTCATATTCTCTCTCCCGCCCCCCGCCCCCATTACCTGCCAATAACAGCCTATTTACAGATGCCACCTTTAGGAAATCATTATAATTCCTTAGATATAATATGGGTGAAATAAATACATAAATGGGATTGAATTCCCACCGAAGTGATAAGCCAAAACCTACACCGAATTGGAAGCAGAATGATGGGTTGCAAAGCAAATACCCAAAAATGGCACATCAAGGGGTGGACATGCAGCATCATGGTGTACAGCTCCAAATGCAACAATCTCTGGCCTCTACTAGGTCATCACACACACACACATCATTGTTTACATAACAGGTACAGTTCTGTGTACAGTATTTCCCCTCACATATAATTTGAATACCATATTGAAATGAAAAATCTACACACATTACTTATGGGGGCTGCTCTAAATAGTATTATTTGTAGTATTTCCAGTAGAAATCTAGGGAGGTATTATTGCAGGTTTAGCATTTCATTAAATTGTTTCCCTGTGAGATTATGACAGCAAAACAATTAAACATTCTTCTCCTAGGAGACCTGGAGGCAATGCAGCTAACAAAGCAATTTAGAAGAGTTTAGTTCTAAAGTAGTTGGTTTTCAAGAAACATTTTCTGTTTACCCAGTTGAGCTGTAGTCAAGACTGAAGCCACCCTATTAGAATAAGTATCAATGAAAATCTCACTATGCACTATTATTGTCACTAGAAGCGCCAAAGGCTGACTGGCACTGAAACATGCCCCTAAAAATTGCCAAATTATTAAACTGCATAAATAAGTTGTTACTTTTTAACAAGTCTTAGCTTTTCTTATAACAGAATGAATGGGAAATATAATCAACAGAAATTTGTCTCTTTCATCCAGCTTGAAAAGTTACACAACTTTAGGATCTGATATTTTATTAACCCAGCATACTTGCTACTTGGAAGAAGCATATTTGTTGGATTCCAATTAAAAGAGACCACATCAAGCCAGGCCAAGGAGTACCTACATTATGATGTCAAGGAGGGAAGTGAGAGCAGACATTATTTCAGGCTGTACAACTACTCACTTGGCTTCTTTGGGTCTCTCCATGTTTGAGCAAGCTGTTGCATGTCAGTCAATGATGGTGTTTGAGTGAAAATAGCATGTAGTTTAAACTGCATATTTCAGTAGTGTATGAGTTAATACAATAAAGGTGTGTAATACTGCCAGAGTGTCATTTATGGAATTTACTGTTCAAACCAGAGAAGAAAGACTGTGTGCCTCCTTGCCATGTGTTCTTCACCATGATTTGATGTGGATGTGTTTTAAATACTGCAATGTAAATAGGTTTTGCAAATAAAGTAGAAGAGCCACTTTCATTGAAAGCTGAATTTATGGAGTCAGTTTGAACTTTCTTTTTATCTTTGTGCTTTCAAAGTTCTTGTGAATTATGGAAGTAAAGAATTGAGATAAGAGCAGATGATTTATCTCAATTTTTCTGATATTGCATCCCACTCATTTGCAGATGCTAATTACTGACCTTCCTCCCCATCACCTTCCCTGCCTGTTACATCCCCTTTTGCAGATTGCCTTCCTCCTTAACTTACTTGCTTCCTTCTCACCTAGAATTGTGGCAGACTGATGCAGTGGTGCTAGGGCCTTTCATTGGCCTATGTTCGGCATGGTTCTGCCTTGTCAAGTGAGATCAAGGACAACAATGTGGAATAGCCAACAAGACATTTTAGTAGACCTTCTTCCCCCTTCTGGCTCCAAAGCCAGCGAGCAATGGCTATCTCCTTAGCTTTATTGTGCTCCTGCCTCCTCTCCATCTTTTAATCCCCCACTCTCTCTCATTCTCCCATTCCTTTTTTATCTTTCTCTTTTCTTTGTTTTTAGCTTAATTTCTCTTGTTTCTGTTTCTCTTCCTTGTATCTATTTTTCTTTTCTTTTCTTTTTGTTCTCTGACTTTCTTCTCTTTCTTTTCTCTTCTCTCCTTTTTCCTCTGCCTTCTCACTGATGTTATCTTCATCTTCTCTGCTTCCCCCCTTGCTTTTAACTCTTTCATCTTATCTGTTTTCTCTCATTTTTCTTTCCTCCCTCTAAGTACCAACGGATAGTCTGGGAGTGGAAGTTTGTGGACTACTTATGGAAGTAAAGTAAGGATTCAGTGTTTCCCAGACAAAGGTCCTGCAAAGAAAATCTCTTTGAAACATCCTTCTCCCTTGTGTATTCCATTTGTGGAGAGCCTCAGTTCTTTAAGAATTGCTTGAAGGGCAGGAGTTTCAGGATGGAAACCATGATCATCAGGTCTTTAAATATGGGTCTGGGAGGTCCCCTTCATCTACAAAAGGGGCACAGCCCAGTTAAACTGGCCATATAGTCTCCTTAGTTACAGTCACGTCTGAACCAAAAGACAGTCCATTGTCGCCAGTCCTGCATCAAGTCTGTTATGCAGTCACAGCTTTGTCTATTAAGCGAAATGCTAGGTCCTTATCACCATTTGGGGGCCCATCTGTGTTCTGTTTTTCCCCCCTCTGTGGATGTTCCCAACATGGCTTCCCTGGAGGAGTTGGGGAAAGAGTTGGGGTGACCCAAAGTTGTTGGTGGGAGGTAACAAGGGCAAGCTGGTCACGTAATCATTCCCACCTGACTCATTCTTCATTCAAAGAACTATGTTCTTTTCTTCTTCACTCCCCCTCCCCCCCAAAAAAAACACCAGTCTAATTCATTTATTTCATATTCATATATGCTGTCTTTCTAAAGACACTGAAGCTCATTGAAGAAACAGGTAATTCATTTCAGATAAATAGCAAATTCCCTACACTCTTACATTTATATTTTAAACAATGTACATTTCTGGAATGGCTTTTTTTAGATTGTTTTGAATTTACTACCTCTGTCTGATGTTAGAAGCAAACATTTTTATTGATAGAAATTGATCCTTACTTTACAATGATAATATATTACCATAAATATACTAAATAGACTTATTTTAATGACTTTCTTGCAGACTAATAATCACTGTTTCTATAAACCATTCCTGTAAATCATTTCAGACCAGATACTATTTCCTTGCATTATTTTTAAACATTTGATTTTAATTTTATTTTTCAGACAATACAAGAGTTTGTTTCATTAGCATCCTCTTGGTACTGACTTATGAAGGTGAGAAAATCCCTCATTTTATTGTTCTGTTTTATATACAAGGATTTCTTTTACTGTCATTCTAGCACTACACTGGAAGGTCATATTTAATCGGGCATCTTCGCGACTTATGAATCCCTTTTAAAGTAATGGCTTTCCAGGATAGATAAAGACTCCTATCTTGCAATTAATCTTTATTTTCAGATACATGATCTCGGATTTACCCTTCTTAAAATGCACCATGCTTTGTAAAAGGGCTTTTGAAGTATGCAGATCATTTTGACCTTTTATTAGTGAGTTACAGGAATGTTAAAGCATGCAGACTCTGCAAAGTCAACAGCTGTTACTGACACAAGAATTTTCTCACAATAAAATTTTCTATGTAAACTTTCCTGATTCATTACAAGTGAAACGGGAAGAAATTTTGAGTTTTGAATGTTGAGGGTCTCCCCATCTTTCCCTGTTGACTTCTAACTATACTCTTGTTGATAGGGGAAAATGTAGGTTACAAATTATCTGTCTGTAGAACCATAGAAGTTTTAGAAAATACTATTAAGACCACGAGACCATTCAGGCTAACACACCATCTATGTGTTTTCAGCAGCACATATATTGTTTTTCATAAGTAGGCTGCTAGCCTGAAAGTCTTTCCTAGAAAGTGCATGGAACCAATGAAATATACAGTTACACAGGCATTTCAGGAAGAGATTCCACCTAAACATCAGGAAGAAATTCCTGGTAAGAGCCGTTCAACAGTGGAATATGCTGCCTTGGAGTTCAGTGGAATCATCTTTTCTAGAGGCTGAATGGCCATATGTCGGGAGTGCTGTGGTGGTGTGTTACTGCATGGCAGGTGGCTAGCCTGAATGGCCTCATGGTCTTTTCAACTCTTTGGTTCTATTCTATACTTCCAATGCTGGAATTAGGTTTGCGAAGAGCCCTGAGTGTATAGGACATTTCATTGTATTTATTTACTTTATTTTCATCCCACCCTTCTCCCATCTTTCTAAAGGTGGCTATTAAAAGCTGAAAAATGGCAAAAAGACGCTTGGTCATTTGTATATTTCATATGATAACTAGGGTTCCTAGCCCACATTTTTTTTTACAAACTTCTAATCCTCCCTATATTTTGACAAATATTCAGCACTTTTACTGCTTCCACCTCTTTTTAATTACATTACACAATAGTATAAACACAAGAGTCATTTTGCTAACATTTACAGGGAAAATATGTGAACTTGAACATTATATTATAGACTACATAAACTCAAATGAATTTTGGGGTGGACTTCTTCCTTTTCATTGAAGGAATTGTCTTTTTTTCTGAAATAAGAATGCAAGAAGGGAAAGTATGAACAGTTTTCCTGATACAAAATTTATCAGGACCTCATAACTGACTTTACAAATCTGGCTCCAATAGTAAGATTTTTTAAAAAATCCAACAAACAATTCCAGGATACTGGAAAATAAAACACAAATCATGTCCATATCAAAATAAATATCTAAATGATTAGACACACAAATGATTTCAGACATATTGTAGAACTAGCCATCAACTGGTAAAACCCAAAATGAGTACTGACATGAGCAAATTTCCAGAAGTGCCAGCAAAGTATGATGAAGGCAGTTAATATAGAAAGCCCACAGGTCAACTCTGAAAGGCAGCAATCATAGATCCAAAGAGACAGAAAGAGATGCCCTAACTCAGTCCCAGAGCTGGTCCAAGGTAATTTTCAAGTGTAGGCAAAGAGAAATTTTGGCACCCCCCCCAAAAAAAAAAACCCCAACCACTGAACTACTAGGTTGGCAGAAGCTGGGGCTAACAGCGGGAGCTCACCCTGCTCCCCAAATTCGAACAGCCAATGAATTATTGGGTTCCTGACCTGAAGGTGGCAGTGGCGGTGGCTGTTATCTTCCTGCTAGACCAGTACCTATTGATCTACTCACAATCGAGCATTTGTTAGTTGTTTATATACAACTTCCAGTCTCATTTAAACCATAGTTATTTGTGTGAATTTTGGTTTGGCTTACTCTCAAATTCAGGATATGGAGAATTATTGACCAAGGCCCCTTCTATGCTGCCATATAATACAGATTATCAAAGCAGATGATCCACATTATCTGCTTTGAACTGGATTATATGAGTCTACACTGCCATGTAATCCAGTTCAAATCAAATAATCTGGATTTTATGTGGCAGCGTAGAAGGGCCCTAGGGCCTTTTCACACAGCCAAATATCCCAGAATATTAAGGTCTACTTTGAACTGGATTATCTGAGTTCACACTGCCATATAATCCAGTTCAATGTAGATTTTATACAGCTGTGTGGAAGGGGCCCAAGACAAGGGTGATACTCCAAGGAAGTTCATCTGGGATGAAATCTCACTGGTAGCACTAGTAAGCAGGAACTTAAGATCTTCTGGGGAGGCCCTGCTCTCTGTCCCGCCTCCTTCGCAGGCATGATTGGTGCAGACAAAAGACAGGACCTTCTCAGTGGTGGCCTCTCAGCTATGGAACTCCCTCCCCAGAGAAATCAGAGCAGCCCCCTCCCTCCTGACCTTCAGGAAGAAAGTAAAAACCTGGTTATGGGACCAAGCTTTTGGCTAGCAAGTTAGGGCAATGTGAATATATCGAATAGTGAAATGACTAATGGGTTGGCCTTGGATTTTGATTCTGGATGACGTGATTTTTAATAATTATTTTAATATTGTTGTTTGATTTTTTATTTTAATATGTTATTTTCACTGTGTATGTACATTCATGACATCAAATTGCTGCTTTTCTGTAAGGCTTCTCTGAGTCCCCCTTTTGGGGTGAGAAGGGCAAGATATAAATGTAGTAAATAAATAAATAAGCAGACACTGACCCGGATTATTGTTTGTAAGGAAATTTAAAGCAATGTCCTCTAAAATTATGCTGCACAGTCCTCTATTCTCAACAAGAAAATATATGATATTGGCAAGGCTCCACTTTGCAGCCTGGATTAGGGTGGGTTCCTGAGGCCCCTTCTACATTGGCCTATATCCCAGGATCTGATCCCAGATTATCTTCTTATCCCAGATTATCTGGCAGTGAAGATTAATATAATCAAGTTCAAAACCTAGAATGAGATCCTGGGACCATGCTCACCACTTGCACTAGATTATGACTGCAAGGATAATTTTTCCCTAAGGCCCCTTCCACACAGCTGAATAAAATCCCACATTTTCTGCTTTGAACTGGGATATAAGGCAATGTGGACTCAGATAATCCAGTCCAAAGCAGACACTGGGATTTGCTGTATTGATATTCTGGGTTATATGGCTGTGTGGAAGCAACCTAGGTCATCTGAGTCCACACTGGCATATATTCCAATTCAAAGCAGATATTGTGGGATTTTCTGCCTTGATATTCTGGGTTATATGGCTATGTGGAAGGACCTTCTCCGTGACCGCACAGGCGAGTGGGGAAGCCCTGCACACATGAACAGGACTATCAGCCATTTTTTTTTCATAAAAATGAAAAAAAAAAGGCATGGGCTGTGACACCTCAGGCAGCGTGAGCACTGGGAATCAGACATGAAGGCCAATAAACAGTCTAATATCTTTATTAAGGAAATAAAGGAGACAACTAAAAATAAGCAGAGTATATAGTCCAGCAGTAGACCTTTCAGGAAAGGTCAAATATAGTCCAGTAATATGGAAGTAGATGTCCAGTATTAGAGTTCAAAGTTTTAAATTCAATAACCGAAACACACTCAAACCTTTAGGCTGTTTGAGTGGGGATTAAGACAAGATTTGTCAAGAGCTCCAGGGCTCAATCCGAGGCTAGGATGCAAGGCAAGGCAAAGTTAGTCATGGTAAAGCTGAATCGCTGTCTCGGCTTGATAGGGAGATGAGATACAATGCCGGTCTACTCAAGAGTAGCGCGCTGCAGAACTAGAGTCGATGTGAATCCCTCAACTGACACGTTGAACACCGCAAAGGCCCGTTGGTGCCCAGAACTTTTATGGGACTTTGCTCTCCTCTCCAGCCAGGTGTCTGAACTCTTTCCCAAGGGAAAATGCCTAAAGTCAACAACTTGCCAGCTGCAATCCTTCCTGAGAACTCTCAAGGGAACCGGCTTAATTAACGCTTGCTTTCTCCGCTAATCGAGCGCTTCTCCTCAAAATCTGCTTTTCCGCGCGTGAAGCCTCCCAAAACAATTTGCAGTCAAACATAGCGTTCTCTGGAGAACCGGGCTGTGAGTCAAGGCCCTTTTTAATTAACTGTGGGTTAAAACTGTCAACAGGGGACATCTGGAAGGGAGCGGAATCGTGTGGAAATGGCAGAGACCCCATCTCTTCTTCGGTCTGCTCCGTAATGGTGACGGGGTCATGACTCGGAGGTCTCTGAGACACTACATGGGCGATCATCGGCGATGGACCTGGCGGCCTTCCTTCGGCCTGGTGGCGTGGCACCGTGGGCATGCGGGAGGACCTCGACTGTGCCCCCTGTTGCATTGCACCACAGGCAACCATGTAATTTGCCTCGCGGGTGGACCGCCTCTGCTCAGTACAGACAGTGTTAGATTTTGAAAAGGAGCAGTCCAGAAGTGAAGTGAGCTGACACCAGGCAACCCACAGAGTTGCTTCTCACAAGCTAAAGCCATTTCTCATTGGAATGACATTCATAGAAGAGAAGATACTATGGTCTTTTAAAGCAGACATTCTATGGTTTGGAGATCAAACATGTTAAAGAATTTGGAGCTTGTTCCTCCCTAAGGCTTTAGCGCCTACTCACTCCTTCAAGGTGGCCTAGCTGAAAGAATGAGAACAATTTAGAAAGTTGTAATGCTTCTTATGTGGTCAGTTAATTACCTCAATTCACAGAGGTGTCTTCAAAGAGAGTAGGATTAAACATTGATCCATATTATAAAATGGTAGTATTAAATATTAATCAGTCATTCTCTGTTCTAATAGTGCTTATCCAGGAGCAAGGAGAAAGTGTTAATGCCATAGTTCTCTGTTCCTTGACAGAGGCGAAAGCTGTAAAAATGATGGAAAGTAGGAACTTAGGGACAAAGAATTAAAGGGAGAAAACCCATAAAATCCATGTTCTTTCATTATACTTCATATAATTGCAATCATGAGATGGCTTGCTGCCCCCCATGCCCATTTCTGTCATTACTGCATTGTCATATGTATGCTGGAGGGATAACTTTTAAATCAGTGAATGTGCAGTACAAGTGGAGGCTTTTTATGAAATTTAGACTCAGGCACAATTGAGTGTGTGCAAAAAGAAAGCAAAAGGGCAGGACCAGCAATTGTAGTCTCGTTCTCACCATTCATATGGTCATAACTTGGTGGAAGAGAACAATGAACACACTTTATGTACTATTGCTATATCTGATCCTTGGAGAGTAAGAGGTTGAATGTATTATAAGGCAGTCCAGTCGGTTTACAAATATTTTATTAACAATATTGTTATTGATGGTATTAATTTTTAATTCCTGGTGTCCTTCTTCATGCTGTTCTCTTTTGTTTCATTTTAGCTGACTGAAAAACATTAGAGACCATAGAGGTATTGAACACCTACATGCACGACATGTTCAAACACAAAATCACTAGCAAAGGCTACTAGAGTGCTACATAGGCTCTTGATAAGATATTAAGAACTTGTTCCCTCTAATTCCAGATATTACAGGGGAAAAAAAATCTAATTTGCCCCTTCAGTTACTAATGATTGATATACCTCTAAACACAATATGAATTTTTATAATGATTAATGTTTTTAGCCTTCTATTCACTCTAGGTCCTTGCATGTTCATTATGTCTTATCCAACTTAAAAAAAATCCTAGTAGCTGATCTCAGTGAACTGGTGAATCCTGTCCAGGTTTCAGTCTGAAGTTTGAAGAAGCCATTAAAAATGCTGGCTGTATTTGGGAAGTAAAATTCAGCATTCTGGACAGTTCCTCTAAAGTCTGAAAGAAAGTTCAGAACAACCATGCCATTGACACTGAAATAATAAACCACTGATGAGCAAAACAGCAATGTCCTATTTGTAAGAACTGTTGCTTTTGTGTGCTGATTGCATAATTTGATATTATTGCTATTTTAAAATTGCTTTGCATATTTTAAACTGAAAGGAATTCAATAATTGTCCAATATAAACTAAACAAGTATATGTGCAAGGCATCTTCAATGGAAACTGATGGACTGGATGGAGGAAGAGAACATGATGGACTGGATGGAGCAAGCCAGCTTCAGGGAAGATCGATCCACCATCAACCAAAGCATAGTATGGCAACACCTCATAGAAAAATACTCCTCCCACAGGTTATCCTTTCTATATGTTGCATTCATAGACTTCAGAGCAGCTTTTGATTCCATCTCCCATACTAAACTATGGGAAAAACTTGGGTCAATCTCAATAGATGACTCCTGCAACTAATCTGTACACTCCATGAAGGGACTACACTTAAAATAAGATGCAGTCCCCAGGGCCATCTTACCAAAACAGTCAAAACAGAGAAAGGTGTCAAGCAAGGGTGCATTTTGGCCCCATTATTATTCAATTTCTATATTAACTCCATGATAGAACACCTCTACAACTTGTATTTCCACCCCCAAAACTAGCAGGAAGGCATCTATCCGCCCTGCTTTATGCAGACAATGCAGTTCTACTCGCCGTAACTCATGCTGGACTGAGAGCATTAATGAAATACTGTAATGCAGAACAGCTTCATCTCAATTTTCAAAAAAACTAAAATCATGATGTTCACCAAATGACCCAAAAACCACAAGTGGAGAATAGATGGACAGCGCAAATCCCCAAGATCAGGAGCCAAGCTGGGCTCCATACAGCATTTGTGTCATTGGTTTAGCTTCAAAGAGCTTAAGTGCTGCTGGTATAAAATGGCCTCTTCCCATCTTAAGGTATCTCAAGATGTATGGAGCCCAGCTTGGCTCCTTTTCAAATTATGCCCCACTAGAGCATGTTCAATCAAAATTCCTAAGATCAGCTCTACAGACTCCCAGACATATCTCTAATGCCACCCTGTGATTGGAGACAGGCTTCATGAAAGTGGAGGTGACTGTATGGAAAGCCATTCTCAACTACTGGCTACATCTGTCCTCCCCCCCCCCCTTAACTATGAGGGATGACTTCCAGTCCACATGGATTAAAGCAGTGGCAGGAAAGATCACAACACCCAGTTTCTCCAAAGGACAATTAGTTGCTAAGCATAGAATGGGACCAAGCCGAGGATCTCATTAAGCAACAAATCTTGGACCTAGAGCACCAATCGGACTTAGCCTATGCCCCAGCTTTTATCATTAGTGAAGCTAATAGATACCTCACAGCTTATCTAACAAATCTGGAGGTGCCTAAACATTGAAGGGCTTTTATCCTGGCAAGATGCTATGCCCTTCCATCAGCTGTATTGGAGGGGAAGTATCGAAAGACCCCCTTCAAAGAGAGATTATGCCCCCGTGAGTCCGGACACATAGAAACAACTGAGCATGTGCTCCTTCAATGCATGTTCTACAGAGACCTTAGAACTAATCTCATTACACCATGGCTTCTAAAATATCCAGGGCACCCTGATAAATATTACTCCAACCTGCTGCTTTCAGACTCTGGCATTACAATAACTTACAGAGTTGCTAAGTTTTATGCTGCAGCAATTAAAATTATGATGATGATCAACCCCAGTAGGCAACATCCTGTTGGAAATGTAGCCAGAGCAACCTGTGACAGCTGAAATGTCATCCCCTTAAGTCCCAGTGCTTTGACCCCTCTTATCAGTCTCTCTCCCCCCCCCCCCCACCTTGGTTCCATATCTGCTACATTAACCTGTGTTTTTAAACTGTGACTTTAAACAGTTGCCTAATCTTTTTTTAGTAACTGCTTAACTAGGGAACTGTGATTCCCCTTCCCAGGGTGTTTGCGCCCCACTTTGTGCTTGTCAGGGACCATAATAAAGAAAGATTGATTGAACAAGTATATGTATTATCATGTTAATGAATTAAGTGATAACAATTAAGGGCCATGTTTTCACTTGTAAAAACACATTTTTAATGACATAGTGTATTTATTACATCCATCTAACTCTTTTGCTTTACCTCTCTGCCTGTATGTAACTGATTTCTAACTTGGGGGTTATTAAGAAGACAACTCTCGATGGGACAAAAATATATAAAGTATGATACTGTATATTTTATTAAATTCTTTCTGATTCCTTTTCTAATAATCACCAGCTACATGATGAATTTAAGTTTCATAATTTGTCTTTTGTGTTTTTATATTTTGGATGTCTTTTTTGCCCTTTATTATTTGGTTTTAATTCAATGTTTATAGAACCTGGGATGGTAATACAAGTCATACAGGGCAGAGGGAGATATGGCAATGGCAGGGTCACATGTCATTATAGAGGAAAGAGGAAAATGTGTTTAACACCTATCTCATCATCCAGTCACCCTGCCAGCCTGAGGAATCTGGAGAGTGAGCCAAACCACCCACAAAATCTCACCTTGCTCTTGGTAATGCCAGGTAAGTGAAAATTAAGACTTATATCTATGATCTTATCAAAGATGAGGGAAGTGAGCCTGACATACTTTACTGAAAATTGGCTGGGAGATGATAGTTCCCCAACCTGGGCCCAAGCCCTCCCAACTGGATACTTCATCAGTGAGCAGGTGAGGGAAAGTGGGCAGGGCAGGGTAGGGTAAAGGTTTATAAAGACCATCTTAACCTGATTAGACAACCTACTAGGGAGCTGAATCACATTGAGTGTGTGTAACCGAATCTCAAAACCAGGGCTAGACTGGGTATTCTGTTAGTGTACCATTCACCCCGCTGCCTAACAGACTCCCTGGCCAAGCTCACAGAAGTGGTCCCAGATGTGTTCTTGGAGTTACCCAGACTTTTGCTCCTGGGTGATTTCAACATACCACTGGAGGTTGGTTTGTCAGGTTCCACTAGGGAGTTCATGGTAACCATAACAAATATAGGTATATCCCAATTGGGACTAACACATTTGGCAGGTCATGTCCTTGATGCAATTTTCAGCTCGGTACATACGCATCTGTGGGCAGAGGTGATCAATACCTCTGAGTTGTCATGGACAGATCACTTTCTGGTCAGGGCCTCCACCCCTGCATAACCCTGCAGGGGTGGAGGACCTATTGAAATGGTCCACCCTTAACTGCTAATGGATCCTTTGAGATTCCAGGTGGTCTTAGAGGATTCTATGGCTGGCATCAACATCAATTCTGTTGAATCCATGGTCAATAAGTAGAATAAAAATCTAACATAGATCATATTGTTTTGACTCATACTTAGCATCTGAGCACTTCTACCAAGTAGTACAGGCTGGACATCATTCCAAAACATATTGAAACAATCACTCCCAAACATCCTTTCTGACCTGTGACAAAACAGGCTCCCTGGTATACAGAGACTCTCAGGGAAATGAAACAGGAAGGACAATGATAGAGCACAGATTGTGGGATACTCAAGTTTTATATGATCGACACGGTATGGAGGGCACCTTTACTCCTATAGTTTTCTTCTTTGCATGCATTGCATCTACAGATTCACATCTAGCTGATCTGTTCAGAGTGGCGAGAGTCTTAATCCATGTGCCTTCCCCTCCAAACCCAATGTTAGAATCTTCAGAAACTCACTGTGATGCTTTTAACAACGATATTGTAGAGAAAATATCTTGCATAAGAGCTGACTTAGATGCTGTCATTGGAACAAGGGCCAACAATAAGATGTCCAGCAACCCTGTGAGTGGGATAACACTGGATCAGTTTCAATTGATGAGTACTATGGGTATGAACAAGCTGCTGGGGATGGTAAGGAGGACAACCTGTTTTCTTGATCCCTGTCCCTCTTGGCTGGTTGTCCAGGGAAGAGATGCAATTCAATTTCAAATACAATACATTATGAATGCATCTCTCAGGGAGGGGAATTTTCAATTCTGATTAAAACAAACAATAGTTAAAGACTACTGCTGGATCTGTTGGACATTAATAATTACAGACTAGTGTTTAACCTCCTTTTTTGGACAAGGTGATTGAGAAGGCAGTTGCCCTCCAATTTTAATGTAAAGATCAGATTAATAACTTTTACATTTGAAAAAAGTGCATGTCATGAATATATTATATTAAAACCTTTATGGTTATAAAGGTTATAAAAGCTACACAATGCATGATATGGAAACATAGATCATATTGGTTTGACTCATACTTAGCATTTAAGCACTTCTACTAAATAGAACAGGCTGGACATCATTCTAAAACACATTGGTTACTATTGTAATGGGAATATGAATGGCATTTCAATTTTTGTTTATGTTACACAAATTTGTTTATGTTACAAAAACATAAGACACAAAAAAATTAGATATGAGATCTATTTGGCATTCAATTATTTGAATCCTGATGATCACTTACACTATTATACGTAATTTCCTTAACCATGATGTCGTAATGCAACCACCCAACCCTGTTAGGAACTAGCAGCTTTATTCCTGATTGGAATATGTTCACTGAACCCCCCTGTGGTTCTAGTGCCCATGGCCTGTTTTCCTTGGCAACTTAAATGCTAGCACCACCATGGGGCAATTTAAATATTATTTATTTATTTTGACCAAAGAAGTTAAGTCAATGTTATGGGCAAATAGAATATTAACCCATAACATTGCCTTAACTTCTTTGGTCAAAATAAATAAATAAAATTTAAATGGGCACAATCTTCCAATCTTAAGCTAATCTTATTCTAAAGTTATGAGACCACTGTCATCCGAAAATATTAAGTTTGCCAACAACCAAGACCATGTCTACACTGCTATATAATCCAAATTATCAAAGCAGATAATCAACATTACCTGCTTTGAACTGGATTAGGTGATTCTGCTATATAATCCAGTTCGAAGCAGAAAATCTGGATTTTATATCACAATGTAGAAGAGGCCCAAGATACATTAGACACTCAGGTAACTGGAAGCCAAGCAATCAGAACTCTCAAGCAACTGGCGAAATACTAAGAAATAATGCTTTAAAATAAAATAAAATAAAATGATTTTACAAGAAATTTAAGTGCTAAGTTGGTCTTTATTTGTTCTCATTTGCTTTTTATTACTGAATTTCCATATTATTATCAAATCAATGCAAAGTTTATGGTATGGTATAGTTTAGGTTATAGTATTAATTAGGCCTATTTTTAATTACAACTCTCAAGCAACCAGAAAATACATTTATCTGGCACATACCAATCTGCATGGGTCCTGACTAACTGAGAGTCTACTATAATTGAATTATCAGGACAAGTTTTCACATGCAAGATCATGTGATAAAGCAGGCTGTGGGTGGGGCACGGGGGTCTTTGATGGCTTCTGCGAATGTGAGGCCAGAGTTTTAAAAGTGCCTGGTGCACAATCAAGGACTTAGCACTTGAAGGAAGTGGAGCTGTGACACTATTTAAGCCTGTCCTTCCCCCTCACATCTCTGTTTTCACTCTGAATTTCAAGGATTCCAGGAGGCTGCTCTGTGTCAAATCTGGATTGCTAGATTTACTCTTTCACTTTCTACTGACATAATATTTTAAATAAAATGGTAAATAAATAAAACAATTTACCCGGTCTCCCATTATTACTCTAAAATTCTGAGACCGCTGTCAGCTGAAAACATCAAACTTGGCAGCAGATAAGACAGTTGATTTCCTGGGACATATTAAGCAGAACCAACTTAAGTTTCATTGAGTGCAAAGCATAAGCTCAGCTAATTTTAGTACTGCAGCCACTTTCTGCAGACAAAATGACAAGATTACCGGTTTATCTTTTGTCATTTGACAGATGGGCTGATAGGCAAAAATCTAATTTCATGCTACTTTTTTGAAAATAAAAGTTGGCTAACTAAACATCATGGGGAGGTCACCATTTATATGAAACAACCAATAATGAAATAGTATTACATAGTATAAAATTATAAATCCAATTGATAATACCCTGTAACATTCTTCATGATGTATAGTTAATCATGACTAAGAGCTTGTGAAAATGTAATTTCATTATTACATGCATGGCAGAATAAAGAAAAGGAGATATTCAAATGAAAACTAACTGAAACTGAACTGATTATAAGCACATAATTTCTTATTAACACTTTTAAAGACCAATTTGTTATTTACACCATGTTTCAGTCAAACAGTGGTTCAACTGGATAAGAGCAAAATAAACTGTGCTTTAAACAACAGCAGCAAAAACAAAGCAGGAAAAATAACTTTTAGAAAATGAAAGGAAGAAGTAGTACTATCTGCAAATACTTTTAACACTTTTATAAGAATTTTTTACTTTTTGGAACAGATGGAAAATATTTTAAAGGAAGCTGATAATTGCTATCCAAAATTGTTTTGTATGACTCACTGGAATCAGTTCCTATAATCAGTTGTACAGAAAACAAATTAGAGTAACCTTACAGTAAGTGGGCATACACTAAAACATTATCCACCAGGCAGATTTCTCATCTCAAAAAGGTGGGTAAAAGAGAAGGCTAAATGAAGAGGCAGTTACTAATATTCCCAAGGTATGCTTTTTCTAAACTTTCTCAGAAAATGTTTAAATAATACTTACTTCAGAAAGAAAACCATTTCTGATGAGGTTGTTTTCTAAAACAAATTTGGTATAGGTACATCAAGGGAAGCAAGGTTCAACTCTCTTTCAAACCCCTTGGAATAATCAAATTTGATTTGAATTGGTGACTCTATATAGGTCCATTTGGAAGCAAAATGCTCCAACATACCATCTAATGGGCATTTGGGAATGTTCACTACATTTGCCCCTCAATTTTAGTATCAGGAGAAGCATTTAGAATTCGAATAGAAAGTGAGTACCTAGCCTCATCTGCTACAGGAGCCTTAACATGTGGAACGCCCCCTTCCCCCCCCCCCCCCCACACACACATCCACTAGAAGATATTTGGAAGTCATTTTGGGGCACATATATTTGGCAGGGCAGGTTTTCAGCCTTCCAAGATGCACTCAGGTGGGGGACAAATAAGACCTCCTAGACGAAAATAGTTATGAAGAAATCCAGTAGAAATTAATGTTAAAGAAGTGGTGGAGTTATATAAACCAAGGGAAAAACAGCAGGTCAAAAAGGGTTAAAATGCACAAAGGATTCTCAACCTGTGGGTTCCCAGATGTTTTGGCCTTCAACTTCCAGAAATCCTAACAGCTGGTAAACTGGCTGGGATTTCTGGGAGTTGTAGGCCAAAAAACCTGGGGACCCACAGGTTGAGAGGTCCTATCCGTAAGTAATTGTAAATAAGCTGTAACAATAATATGTTTTAGCAGAGAAAGACAGAGGTCCAGTGTGCTTTTGATTCAGAGCTAGCATGGAGGCAGGAGGGAAAGAGCAAGCAGAGAAGTACATCACATATGTCACAGATACAGAGGATTTTTGACAACAGGACAGGGGAGGGAACTACAGTCCCACAGTTTTTGGGGACACCCCCTTCACAATTTGACCATCACTAATTATAAACTTGTATAATTTTGTCTTTCCTCAAATAAGAGGCATAACTTATGTAACGCCTTTAAAACTATCCAGAATCTGGACTAGAGTCATCATTCGCTAATATGGAATCTACCAGCTGCCATTGGTCTATCCTTCAGTTTGCTGTCAAGACCTTTTCTGGCGGAACCTGCCAATCAGTTACAGCACTATTCAGCTTATCCTGCTGCTACAAACATCTCCCTTTAGTTGTAAACTGAAAATAAAGGAAATGACTTGCCTTAAGACCTGTAAATACCAAATGACCTTTCTAGAGGTAATACAAGTGATGTTCCACAAAACAAGAATGCTCATAAATCAAGTGTTGTTTAACTAGACAGCTACAGTCTTCTTCACCCTTGAACATTCTTTCCACTCGCAGAAGAATTCTTGCCCAGGAGCATGCATTCAGTTAAGTGATCCTTTAATATTTCAAATTCATGCTTGGTTAAGCATAAAAATTACAGATGCTTGTATCCAATATCCAAGTCTCACAAGTGAATCAACATTTTCTGGGAAACCAGACATATGACTTTTATCATCAGTCACCATGTTTTTTTTGTTTTTTTTTTGTTTTTTTAATTTAATAGCATCAGCCTATAGAGCTTCCACATTGTGTAAATAAATGCTGTAATTCCTGGTTTAAGCAAGTAGGTGCTGTTTATAAAAGTCATATTTCATCAAACCATTTTTCATTGCAATTTGTGCACAATACTCTGGTAGCCCAGCCACTCAACAGAAGCTTTTGTGGATTACAGCACGACAACGGATAAACACGTTGCCAGTATTATCGAAATAGACATCTGTGAAAAGTATGTTACAGCTTCTGTTGCATTTTGCAATCTCTATCATTGCATTTGGAACATTCTACTTGTCCAGAGCTATGTGCCTTTCTAGTGCCAACTACTAGCCATTACTCATAATTCTCCCTCTTTGCTTTCACTTGTTTTTCTGTCCTGAAGGGCCTCACTATATTACAAAAACAAAAGGAAGACATGACAGCTTTTTCATAAAAATCTTGCATATGTTTGTTTGTGAAGGAAGACACTGTTATGCTTGTAGAGAAATACATATATTGATATATAAATATATAAGCACAAATCAGAGTTGGGCTATTAAAATATATCTGAATCTGACTCTGTCCAAGAGCACATTATTGTAAAGTGGAAAAATATGTCTCAATTGCAATTCTGACTAGAAAAGACTATCCACCCAAACCACAGTTATTGAACAAGGATGTCATTTATCAGAGAAACAACCAAGAGATTTGTGGCAAATCTCAAGGAGCTGGAGTGAACCAAAACTGAAAGCTATGTACATATAATACTGCTACCTGTATGTTCCACAAAGCTGCCTTTATGTTGCGCGCCTAGGCTGCGTAGGCACCTCAAAACTATACTGAAGCCTCATAATATAGCAAGCAAGCTGTTTATTGAAGATTACATATAAGCAATATCAAAATCAAAGTTCAAAGTCAATAAAAAGGGTTTGAGTCCACAAGGACAAAGTACTTGAAAATCTTGAAGCAAGAGTCTATAAAAGTCACTCAAAGAACATAGTCCAAACCAGATATCAAAGTAATTCCCAAGAAAGGTATCAAGAATAATCCAAACCAGATATCAAGGATTAATTCCAAGGCATGAGACAAACTGGAAACACAGGAAACAAGGCTAAAATGCAGGATCAAACTCCAAGGTAGTCCAAGGTACAATGTCAATGCTGGACCACAAAGCAACAGTCTTGGCTAGAATAGAGATCCAAACAGCAAAGTCACTGGAACATTCAACTGGATTCACAGGCAGAAGTGAGGCTGGAACTTGAAGCAAGATACAAGGCTGCACAGGAACATGGAGCAAAGATCTTTCTCTCTTGGATTAGCAATGTTACCACCTCTGGTTGTGTTAGAGAAAGCAAACCTTTTTAAGGGAAATGCAAGGTCTTTTTTCTGTGAGAAGATTGCTCATTATTTTGCTTCAAAGACAACCGTCTACTTCTTCTCACAAACTCCTGTTCCTCCTCTGGTAAGTTATCGCTTTCTTCCTGTCAAACTCATTATCCCTCTCCACTTTACCAGCTCCTACATCCAAACTAGAATGTGCATCTGGCACCTGGAGATCTGACCTTGACTGCTGTGAGGAATGTGATTCAAACTGCCTGCTTGCAAACACTCTGTCTCTTGTCCCAGAATCCAATGGGAGAAACTGTGGCTGCATCTCAGGCCCAAAACCAGAGTCCTCTGGCAAGGCAGGTGCAGGGACAATCACAGGCTGAATGGGGCCAATCTCAGGCTCACCTGACAGCTCAGATGGAGGCTGGACTACAACACTTTATGGAAAAAGGTGACAAGGCAGCCATGACTGGAATATACCCATGTCAAAGATTTTATAATTTGCAGTAAGCCATGTGGAAAATATTGCAAGAATCTGGATAAAAATTATCTGGTTTGATGACACCAAAATTAATTTTGATTTCCCCATAAAATGCAATGTGTCGGACAAGACAAATACTGCTCATTACCCTGAGAACACCACCCATGGTTGTGGCAGCATTTCCTTAGGAGTGGTTGAAGTAACATTAAAATTTTAAAAACAAGAACCTGAATGGCTTAGGATCTCATCACAGAATGAAACTTCAACCCCCCCCCCACTGTCAATTATATGATGTAGCCTCACTTCCGGCGGGGCTCTGTGGGTCAAAAAGTGAAGCAGCATCATGGGACACTGTGCTGCCAACATGGGAGCCTCCCTGTGTTCCATTTGGAACAACAGAGCTACTGCAGGGGAAAGCCATGTGGCAACTGGGCATGTGTTAGATCCCAGCCAGCCAGGGCACCAAGGCCTGCAGTGTTTCAGGACTTGCACTTTGACACAGATAATGCTGAGGATTATACTGACATTTCACCCTCCACAGAGGAGCCTTTGCAGCTGCAGGTGCCCGAAGATATTGACTCTGGAGACTTACTAATTAGGGAAGATTCTTCAATTCCTCCCTCATGGATAGAGCCAGATGTTGCTGAGACACCTGGGAATGGGGTTTTTAACCGTAGAGATTTTGTAACCAGGGACAGAAGTGCAAAACAAGGGGTTCGCCGGAGCCAGAGACTGGCAAATAGATGGGATAATGGTTAGTGTTCTCATGGGAAAGTTTTGGGAGTTTTTACTCCCTAAATTCTGAACAGTCCAGAATCTGTTAAAAGTGTTTTGCTCAGTAGATTTTCTTGTGGTGTCAACGTTGCTTCTTGGAGAGAGGTTTTTTCCGTCTCCAGCTCCTGTTTGTTTCCAAGCCAAGTTTTCCAGTTCCAATCGGGCCGTGCCGTAGACCTTGACTTTACTTCAGTTGTTATTCCTTGTTCCTGTTTCAAGTTTTGCTTCAGCCTTGACAACCTTGCTGCCTTGATTGCTATGAAGTATTTCCAGTGGATTAAACTCTGTTTCTGCCAGCCTTGTTTCTCTGTTTCAACTCATGAACACTTTGATTTCTTTGGTGAGCTATCGAGTTCTCATTGTGAATTATAATATCAGACCTTTCCCTTTACCCATTTGGAACCATCATTGACTTTCTAAAAAGAACTATTCCTTACTCAGACCCTATGAAGAACAAATGGTTTTCTGACTTCCTTCTACTCTTCAAAGCTGTTGGATTCTTCTTACAACTGAGGAGCTTGAAGGAAGGTTCAAAGTATCTTGTCAAATACTATCCTAACTACCTTTCAAGCATGCAAGAAACAAACAAATACTGATAATCTCTTGCTTTCTTCTCTCTACATTTTATTTCCTTAAGTGGCAATACTTGACCTGCATAAATTATGAATAGTTTAGGAAAGGGACACATACATATGGAAAGCATGGAATGATGTCTCTACTTCAGAAAGGAAAGCTGCAGGGAGGAGGGGTGTGAACAGTTTATCACAAATTGGGACCATATAATACAGGGGTCCCCAAACTAAGGCCCGGGGGCCGGATGCGGCCCTCCAAGGTCATTTACCTGGCCCCCGCCCACAGTTTTATAATATAATATTTTATATCAGTTTTAATAATATAATATATTGTATATACATATAATATTGATAATAATCTTATGTTATACAATATAATACTAGTAGTAATACCATATAATAATATTAATGATATGTTATATATTACATATTATATAATAGTATAGTGGTATAGTTCAATATAGTAATATATAATGCTAATATTGTGTTACACTTTCCATTGAAATCCTAATAGGTTTATGTTGGTTAAAATTGTTTTCATTTTTAAATATTGTATTGTTCTTTCATTGTTGTTGTTGTTGCACTACAAATAAGACATGTGCAGTATGCATAGGAATTTGTTTGTATTTTTTTTTCAAATGATATTTCGGCCCCTCAACAGTCTGAAGGATTGTGGACCGGCCCTCTGCTTAAAAAGTTTGGGGACCCCTGATATAATACAACAATGCTGTGTATAACATGCAAGAGAGGAAAAACGTAAGGAGAGATGTGCACCTTTGTATTTTGAACATGTGTAACTTGTTGGTGGGCATTTGCAGTTTGGCATAATGGGACTCAAGGAAAGACAGGAGAGGAAATACATTTTTGCCTTTTTTCATTCTACAGTTGATCATTTCAATGACTCCTGGAATTAACAGCTAATTAACAGGGATGGCAGCAAAGCATTTTAGAAGGCACACTGCTAGTTGTGGGTATCCAGTAGAGATAAGTGGACACATACAATTTACTAAAAGAACTAAAATTAAAGTTTCACATTGAAAACTACTGAAGTCTGCCTGCTCTTAGGAGTTCTATTAATTGTATGCCTCTGGGTTACCTTGCTTTGAAATACAAGGTATATAAGAACACTAACAAATGTTACAGACATGGTTCTTGGAAATGCAGCAAAACTGCCCTTTTGAATATACATGCTAGACAAGAACCTACAGAGACTTAGTGAATAGGAAAATAGGAACTATGGCAACACAGGGGCATATTAGAGAAATATTCTTAGAGAATTTTTTTCTTTAAAATGTCTTGACAAAACCTCTTTCCTTGTATATGATGATGTCAGAAAGCCATTATTGCACATGTTCAAATTTGAATGCCAGAGCTCTTTCTTCAGGAAGCTAAAAGGATTCAAAAGTTTAAAACTGCCTAAATTTTATTCTCTACAAGTCTATGACAATTTCCTGGAAATGTGGGAGGTAGGGAGAGAAGGTCTGATCTGAATATATTTTGCTAGGGAGGAGGCAAATTTGGAGGCTGTTTGTGTGTGTGAGAGAGAAAGAATTTAAGAGAGCTCAAAGGTTGAATAAAATATGTGAAGAATCCATCTAAAGCCATATGGTTCCTATCTTTATTTAGATATAAGTGCATCATTTTTGCATTGAAAGTAAAATATGATCACTGTATCCAAAGCGAATACATTATCAGACTAACACCCCAAAGATACTGAAACCCATGGATAATAGTGAACCCTACATTTTGAATATACTTGGAATAGAAGCATACCATAGAATATTTTAGTGCTGTTTGTGTTTAATTCTATTTTAATTTTTCCATATTTATATATTTTAAATTGTACACTAATGTTTTTATGTCAAACCACTTTGAGCCCCCTTTGGGGAGATAAAGCAGGGTATAAATAAATATAATACCTTAAAGGTATCTGGGGAAGCTCATCAACTTTAAATCCTGTAAAATTCAACCAATTTTACTGGATATTATGCACAATTTTTAAGATGCCAGCAATGTTGGTACTAATGTTTACAATAACATGAATTAGCTATAACTAATCTAATCATTGAATCCGAACCATAATCAGTGTTAACATTTCACTGTCAAACAGTTGAATTAAAACTAGATCAACATAAAAGGAGAGAAGCAGCCAGGATCGGCCAGGGCTTGCAAGCGCTTGCTGCTGAGCAAGCTCCGGAAAACGGCCTGGAGGAGAGCGGCATAGGATCCTGAGGAGATGCAGTCAGGATTGGCCAGGGCTTGCAAGTGCTTGCTGCTGAGCAAGCTCCAGAAAGTGACCTGGAGGAGAGCAGCGTAGGCTCCCAAGGAGAAGCAGCCAGGATCGGCCAGGGCTTGCAATCCTGGCTGCTTCTCCTCGGGAGCCTACGCTGCTTGCTCAGTAGCCAGGCTGAGCAGGCCTTCTTAGGTAAGCCCACGCCTTCTCCTTGACCTGGCAGGAAGGGAAGGGAAGCTGCACTGTTTTGATTCTCTCTTGAGATCTTGCAAAAGAAGCAAGAGCAGGGTTCTTCCTTGCTTGCTTTTGCTCCTCTCTTCCTGGTGCATTCATTGTTTCATTTGGATGTCCGGCCCCATGCGGCGGGTCACACACTGTTGAGGAGGGAGGCGGCAGAATTTAGTGGGGAAGGAGTTTCCAAACTGATTCATCGCTATGTGCCTAGATTTGAATGGTGACTATGTTGAGAAGTGGTATTTGGGTGTGGCTTTCGACTGCATATGGTAAATGTTTTCTCCTATACTTTGTTCATTTTTAATTCCAAAACGTAATCTACTTTCTTGATAACCCTCGTACATTCAAGTATAAAGTAGGCAAAAACATCACCAAGAAAAATAACAAAGGCAACAAATAAATGCATAATTAAGTAGTATTGCATTTGGCATCAGAAAAGCTAATATAGAATGCGACATCAGAAAAAGACTAAAGTGGATGAGATGAGGCAGTAAAACCTTGTTCACCTGCCTTTGCCCTATACAATCACAGCAAAAGAGAGTTTGTTGGGAGTTGAATCAACCCTGTGAAATAGACAAAGTTGAGAGGCAGTAACTCCAAAGTTTATCTAGTAGGTTTTCTGTTGTTGTTGTTGTTGTTGTTATTTTATTGTATGACACAGCAAACAAGATAGACATGCTGGATTTCATATCACAAAATCACAAGTTGAACACTTCCCAAACGTTTAGGACTGTGTGGTGCATTTTCGGATGATGTGTGCAGATCCCAGTAGGGTGGCCTTTTGCAGTTGGCAGATCATAATTTTGTCAATGTCTATTGTTTCCAAATGCCAGCTGAGATCTTTTAGCATGGCACCCAATGTGCCCATCACCACCGGGACCACCTGCACTGGTTTCTGCCAGAGTCTTTGAAGTTCAATCTTGAGGTCCTGGTAGCGGCTGAGTTTTTCCTGTTGTTTTTCGTCAATGCGACTGTCACCTGGGATGGCAACATCAATGATCTAAACCTTTTTTTCCCCATAATTGTGATGTCTGGTGTGTTGTGTTCCAGAACTTTGTCAGTCTGGATTCGGAAGTCCCACAGTATCTTTGCATGCTCATTTTCCAATACTTTTGCAGGTTTGTGATCCCACCAGTTCTTTGCTGCTGGGAGGTGGTACTTGAGGCATAAGTTCCAATGGGTCATTTGGGCCACATAGTTGTGCCTCTGTTTGTAGTCTTTCTGTGTGATTTTCTTACAGCAGCTGAGGATATGATCAATGGTTTTGTCGGTTTCCTTGCACAGTCTGCATTTTGGGTCATCAGCTGATTTTTCGATCTTGGTCTTAATTGCATTTGTTCTGATGGCTTGCTCCTGGGCTGCAAGGATCAGGTCTTCTGTCTCCTTCTTCAGGGTCCCACTCGTGAGCCAGAGCCAGGTCTTCTCCTTATCAGCTTTTCCTTCAATTTTGTCAAGGAACTTTCCATGCAATGTTTTGTTGTGCCAGCTGTCAGCTGTAGTTTGTAGTATGGTTTTCTTGTACTGGTTTTTTGTCTGCTGTGCTTTGAGGAGTTTCTGATTTTTTACTTCAATCAAAGCAGGTTCTTCACTTTGCTTTACATATTCTGCCAGGGCATGTTCTTCTTCTTTGACTGCTTGTAAGAGTCCTCTGCCACTTGATCTTCTAGGCAGATATAGCCGGTCAACATCACTGCAAGGGTGCAGTGAATGATTAATGGTCATGAGTTTTCTTGTTTTTCTGTCCAAATTGTCCAGTTCCACCTGTGTCCAATTTATACTGCCAGAAATATATCTTATGACAGGTATGGTCCAGGTGTTTATGGCCTTGATGGTGTTGCCTCCATTGAGCTTGCTTTTGAGAATTTTTCTGAGCCTTTGTGTGTATTCTTTGCTGACCACAGTTTTCACATGTTCATGCTTGATGTTGTCCAGCTGTAATATGCCCAGATATTTATAGGCCTCTGGCTGGTGACACTTTGTTTGGCCATTAGGCATATTTATGCCCTCACTTTCAATGATTTTTCTCTTCTTCAATGCCACTGTTGAACATTTGTCCAAACCAAACTCCATGCTGATATCAGTGCTAAAAATTCAGACAGTATTAGTCAGAGACTGGATTTCAATTTGCATTTTCCCATATAGTTTCAAGTCATCCATATACATCAAATGCAAAATTTTGTGAGATTTTTTAAATGTTTGATAGCCGAGGTTTATTTTTTGTAAGATTGTTGACAGAGGGATCATGGCAATAATGAAAAGCAGAGGGGACAATGAGTCTCCCTGGAAAATTCCTCTTCTGATGTTGACATGTCCATAGCTTTCATTTCCAACAAACAGTTCAGTTTTCCAGTGCTCCATCACGTTTTCAATAAAGGTGCCAATGTTTTTACAAATCCCAATGGCGTCCAGGCACTTGATGATCCAGCTGTGTGGGAGTGAGTCAAAGGATTTTTTGTAGTCAATCCACGTCATGTGAAGATTAGCTTTTCGGCTTTTACAGTTCTCTAGAATCATTTTGTCAATCAATAACTGGTCTTTTGTGCCCCAGCTTTTCCATTTATTGCCTTTCTGTTCATCTGGCAAGATGTTTTTTTCTTCAAAATAGTCTTAAATTCTGTCAGCTATGATGCCAGTCAGTAGATTAAACATAGTGGGCAGACACGTTATTGGCCTGTAATTTCCTGGTGCTGCTCCTTTTGCTGGATCCTTTTGTATCAGGTATGTACTTCCAGTTGTTAACCATTCACTGATACTTCCTTTCTGCAGCATCTCATTGAATTGTTGGGCCATTTTTCCATGTAAACTAATCAGATGTTTGAGCCAAAATCCATGAAGTTGATCACTACCAGGCGATGTGCAATTCTTGACTTTTTGCACTCGTTTGCTGAT
Organism: Anolis carolinensis; assembly: GCF_035594765.1. Taxonomy (NCBI): domain Eukaryota; kingdom Metazoa; phylum Chordata; class Lepidosauria; order Squamata; family Anolidae; genus Anolis; species Anolis carolinensis. The sequence continues at coordinate 91,793,350 of NC_085843.1, forward strand.
CATATCAGTTGTTATTTCCATCTATTCCATTTTGTTCTGTGAGAATTTTCCTTCAGACTCCTTTATCCACCCAGCATTTTTATGGTAGTTCTTATTATTTTCACAAAGCTCTTTCCAGAACTTCGTTGCTGCAGTTTTATCTGGCTTTATGGTTACTATGTCTGTTGTTTGGTTCAGACTCTGGTAGAACCATCTTTATTTATTTATTTATTTACAGCATTTATATTCCGCCCTTCTCACCCCGAAGGGGACTCAGGCAAACATTCAATGCCTTTTTAACACAGGACAAAGACAAACAACAGAGCTCCGAGCGGGCCTCGAACCCATGACCTCCTGGTCAGAGTGATTGATTGCAGTTAATTGCAGCTGGTTTGCTGCGCCACAGTCCCGGGCCTGATTGAAACAGTTGATTTTGTCTGTACTGGATGATTCTGGCTTTATATCTTTCAATTTTTCTGGCTGTTGCTGTAATTTGTTCTTTCACAATTTCCAAAGCTTCTTCAATTTTTCTGGTGTTCAGCCAGTACTTTCTGGTTAGGTATTGCTTGATTTTGTCATTCTTCAGTTTCTTCTCTTTCATATTTTTCAGGTTACTTGCATCTGATCTAAGTTTCTTGATTTTCAACTCTAGCCTGGACCTTCCACTTTGGTTTTCCAGTCAATTTTCTTTGGGGCTACCTTGGTTGTAGGAACCCAAGCTCTTCTGTTACTATCACTGCTGCACTGTAGGCATACTGGTTTGTTTGTTTGTTCAATTGATGTTATTTGGACAGTGGAGAGTACTGTATTCACATCTTTCATGAGAGGCGCCAGGTATCTCTTGGGCACTGTTTTTAGAGTTGGGAGCCGCTTTCTTATTGCATTTGCTGCAGCATGAGCCATGGTCTTATCCTTGAGCTCTTGTTTCCATAGCTGATGCATCCCTTTTGGTAGCCACGCTTTTTTTTTTTAAAAAAAAATAATCTTTATTGAAAGTTTCATACAATACTTTAAAATATATAGAAATAAACCGGTGAGGTTTGGAGCAGTGGGAGAGTGAAGAGATAGACGTGAGGAGGGGAAAAAAAATAAAAAGGTAGTAAAATGGAGGAAAGGTAAAGGGGAAAAAAAAAGAAAAAAAATATTAATAATAGTAAAAGAGAGAAAGAAAGAAGAAAAAAAAATAAAAATAAAAATAAAAAAAAAATAAGATAAAATATCTGGGGCTTCCCAGCTTTCCCGATGGGGCTCTTTCAATTGTTTCTTCTTTCTTTGTCTTCATTCTTTTCTTCTTACGCTCCTTGGAATTATTGGTGAATTCTTACTTAATTGTCTCTTTTTACCTATTACATTATTAATTAAATTATTGTTTTTCTTATTATTTTATTTTATTTATTAGTTTATCTATTTATTTGTTTATTTATTACAGTATCTCATATTTTTTCCTTGTTTTTCCTTTTTTCCTTTCTGTTAATGTAGTTATCCACTTGTTGCCAGTTGGTCTCTCTTCTAGGTTTTCCCTGTTGTTTTGCTAATAGGAATGTTAGCCTGTCCGAGTTTTTTATCTCTGCTACTTTTGTTAACCATTCTGTCACGCTTGGGATTTCCTTCTGTCTCCAGTATCTTCCATAGACTATTCTAGCCGCTGTTGTCAGGTAGGTCATTATTTTCTCTTCATTTGAGCCTGGGGGGAGGTCCGTGATTCCTAATAAATATATTTCTGGAAGTTTTTTAAATCTTTTTTCTAGTATCTTTGTTATACTTTGGTGTATATTTGACCAAAATTCCTTGGCTTTTCTACATTTCCACCACATGTGGAGGTATGTACCCTCTTTCTCGCCACATTTCCAACAATTTGTATTTCTGTTTTTATTTATCAGACCTAATTTTTTTGGTGTAATGTGCCACCTATAGAGCATCTTCATCCAATTTTCTTTTAAATCGTATGCGTATGTTAGTTTTAGTTTCCTATTCCACCCTTCCTCCCATTCATTCATGTATATCACCCTCCCTATATCTTTCGCCCATTTTGTCATACATCCTTTGACTGTTTCAGTCTCTGTGTCCCATTCCAGTAATACTTTATAAACTTTCGATATTACCTTTCCTTTGGTTTCTAAAATTCTATCCCATCTATTATTCTTTTCCATAAATCCCAATGTTTTGTCTTTTTTAAAGGATTCCCTCAATTGACCATATTGTAACCAGCTTAAATTTGGATATTTAGTTTTTATTTCTTGTTGTGGAATTAATATGTAATCTGCTCCCTGTTTCCTAATTAAGTCTTCATATTTCGGCCAATTTGCCCAACCTAATAATCTTCTTTGCACAGCCTCTAAGGGTGATAACCATCTTGGTGTTTTGTTATATATTCTTCTCTTATATTTATCCCACGTTTTTAATAGGGCCGATCTAATTAAATGATTACCGAAATTTTTTTCTATTTTAATTTTGTCATACCAGAGGTATGAATGCCAACCTGTGCGCAAATCGAAACCTTCTAAATTTAATATCTTCTTGTTTTTTAGTTGTATCCAGTCCTTTATCCATAGTATATTACTTGCCTCGTAGTATAATTTCAGATTGGGCAACGAAAACCCCCCCCTGCTCCTGTCATCTGTTAGATGTTTTATTTTAATTCTGGGTTTTCTTCCGTTCCATATAAATTTACTTATATCTTTGTTCCAATTTGTAAAGTTCTTCTGATTTCTTAAAATGGGGAGACATTGAAATAAGAATAATATTTTGGGTAGTACGTTCATTTTAATTGTGGCCATTCTACCTAATAGTGATAGCTTTAGATTTTTCCATATCTCAAGTTCTTTTTTTATTTCATTCCATGTTTTGTCGTAGTTATTTTTCAATAGCTGTATATTCTTTGATGTTATATTTATTCCTAAATATTTAATTTTTGATATAATTTGGACCCCCAACTGCTCTGTTATCTTCTCTTGTTTTTCCTTTTGGATGTTTTTTGCTAATGCTTTGGTTTTACTTATATTCATCTTAAATCCTGCTAGGTCTCCATATTCCTTGATAATCTCAATCCATTTTTCCCCTTTTGTTACCGGGTCTTCGATAAAACAAATTAAATCATCTGCGTATGCTCTTACTTTATAATGTGTCCCTTGGATTACTGTACCCTGTAATTCTTTATCTTCTCTAATCTTATTAAGTAAAATTTCTAGAGTCATTATAAATATTAATGGGGATAGAGGGCAACCTTGTCTTGTCCCTTTCTGTATTTCGATTTGATCTGTTTCTTGGCCGTTTATTATAATTTTAGCTGTTTGATTTTGGTATATAGTTTCTAGTATGTTTTGAAAGTAGTAGCCCATATCTAATTCCTGTGCTAAAAATTTAAAAAAGTTCCAATTCACCCTGTCAAACGCTTTTTCGGCGTCTATTGCTAAAAATATCATTTCCCTCTGATTATTAACTTCATAATATTCTATAAGGTCAAGAACTATTCTAATATTATCCTTTATATGTCTGTTTGGGAGGAATCCGACTTGATCATCTTTTATCCATTTTGATAAAAAAAAATTTAGTCTGTCTGCTATAATATTTGAAAAAATTTTATAATCAATATTTAATAACGAGATGGGCCTATAATTTTTGACTTCTTCTGGATCATTATTTTCTTTGTGTATTACCGTGATTGTGGCTTCTTTCCATGTATCTGGCATTTTCTTTTGGTTTCTGATTATATTCATGATCTTTTGGAGTTGTGGGGCTAATTCTTTTTTAAAAGTCTTATAATATATTGCGGTTAGGCCATCCGGTCCTGGGGCTTTTGATCCGTCTATTTTTCTGATTGCTTCTTCTATTTCTTTTATTGAAATTTCCTTATTTAGGAGTTCTCTTTCCTCTGTTGTTAGCCTTTCTAATTTCATTTTTCCTAAGTACCTTGTGATCTTTTCTTCATCTATGTTGTCCCTCTCATATAATTTGCTATAGAATTTGTGAAACTGATCCATTATATCTTTGTCCGTATAGAAATGTTTCTCCCCAATTTTTATTCTGTTTATAAAAGTTGCTTCCCTTTTTCTCCTTAACCTCCTTGATAACCAGCGTCCCGGTTTATTCGCATTCTCGAAGTGGTTTTGTTTTATATACTTTAATTGTTTCGCCCTCTGTTCTAGTTCCAAGTGTTCTCTGTTTCTTTGTCTCATTATCAATTCCTGCAAAAGTTTATTATTCTTGGGATTCTTTTTTAGCTTGTTTTCTGTTTCTATTATTTTTTCAATTGCCTGTTTTATTTGTTCCGAGCTTTTCCTCTTTTTTTGAATGCTTTGTTGTAAAAAATAGCCCCTCATAGTAGCTTTACTTGCTTCCCATACTATTGTTGGTGAAATTTCTTGGCTATTATTGATCGTAAAAAATTCATCTATTAGTTTCCTATTTTTTTCTATGTCCTCTTCTCTTTTTAGTAAGTTTTCATCTAACCTCCATCTCCATCTACCTCTTTTTTGATTTAATATTATCTCAGTTGGGCAATGATCTGAATCTAACATTGGTAGGATCTTTGACTTTGTAACTTTAGTACTTAGCGATCTAGATATCCAAATCATGTCTATGCGGGACCAGCTTTTGTGTCTGGCAGAGAAGAAAGTGAAATCTCTATCCTTTTCATGTTGTGATCTCCATACGTCTATCAAATTGTATTCCTCTTTTAATATTTTGAATTCTCTAGAGATTGTTTCTTTATTTTTCCTGTTCCCTCTGATTTTGCCAGGGTTTTTATCTATTTCATTATTTAGAACCCCATTGAAGTCGCCCATCAGAATAATCCCATCAAATTCCTTTTCCCTCCAAAATTCTTTGAGTTTTTTCACAAATTTTGATTTCGAGTCATTTGGTGCGTAGATGTTGCAAATCAGAATTTTTAAGTTTTCTAGCTTTATCATTACCCCTAATATTCTACCTTCGTTATCTTTAAAGCTTAGCTCTGCTGAAATGTTAGGGCTTATATAAGTTACTACTCCTCTTTTTTTTTGGGAATCTAACGAGTGGAATTCTTGGCCTAATTTTGGTTGTGTTAACAATTTAGCATGACCTTGTTTAATATGAACTTCTTGTAGCGAGATTATATCATATTCCAATTTTTTAAATTTAGTAAGTATTTTATTCCTTTTCCGGGGTTCATTTATTCCGTTAACATTGTTGCTATATATTTTTAGTTTTCTACTCATGTCTGGTCTTCTTCTCTATCCTTGGGATCCCTCCCTTCTTCCTCTGAATGATTTAACGAACTCTCTTCCACCTCTCCTTCCGACTCGCCTTCCTCTTCTGTTTTGTTGTCCTCTATTGAGTGCTCTTCTCTTGCCTGTTGGTCTCTGTCTGCTTTCTTTCTTCCCTGAGGTATTACCTGTTGTTTCTGTCTGGGTTTTTTTCCCGTTGTTCTGTCCGTGTTATCGAATTCCTCTTCTTCTTCCATCTCCTTTTTAATCTTTCTGTAGAAGTTTTGTGCCTTTCCTTCTGATGTTATCCAGTGTTTCTCTCCTCTATATGTCGTCATTAGTCCTTCTTTCTCCCAGCGGAACCTTAAGTTATGTCTCTTCAGTTCATCTGCCAAGAAAAGATATTTTCTTCTCTTGTTTATTGTATCCATTGGGATTTCTTTCAGTATTATCACTTTTTTCTCCTTGTATGTGATGGAGTTTTCACTATTCAGTTTTAGCATCTCATCCCTGTAAATTTTCTTCGTAAAGTTTACTATTACGTCCCTTGCTGTTTTGTTTCTTTTAGCGTAGTTAGTATTAATTCTGTATACTCGATCTAATCTACCTTCTATGTCCTCCTTTGAGCTTTGGAGTAGATTTGCTAGAATTTCTATCACCACCATCCTTATGTTTTCTCTTGGTTCTTCCCACACATTACGAAGTCTGAGTTGGTATTCAAGTTCTTTTGCTTCTAATACTTCCTGTTTGGCTTCTATTTTGTTGGATTTCTGTTCTAAGATTTGAACTTCTCTTTGTAGTTTCCCGTGGAGGTTTTTTAATTCCACCTTGTCATTTTTTAATTCTTTTAGCTCTTGACTTAAAGTTCCTATATCATGCTTCATTCCCTTCAATTCATTTTTAATTTCTTTTTTAAACTCTGCCATTTGCTCCTGTGCCAGTTTTTGATAAGCATCTTGCTTCTCTTGCATTCTGTAAAGTTCTTTGAGGATCATTTCCGTCATGTCCTTAACCTGAACTTCTTCCGAAATTGAAGCTCTTTTCTGCGTGGTTCTTGAGTCCTTTGTGTCTTTCTCACTTCGCAATCTGTAAGCCATTTTTTTTTTCCCTCTATTTTATTCCTTCAGTCTCTAAGGTTTTCTTTTGCACTTCTCGATTTTGTGTGGTGGTGAATCTCTATTTTTTCTGGGGTCTATATAATGAGATTTCAGACTCTCTCTGGAGTCTCTATAGTTCCAGGTATGAAAATCATCTCCCACGCTTCGCGGGCGTCCGCGTCGTTTCTTCCTCCACACCGTCAGGCTTTAGGTCACTTCCTGACCCTGTACATTGGCGTTTTCAAGGTTAGTGTCTTGCGGGCGCCATGTTCCCAACTCAGCCTTTGTTATTTGCTCTTAGTGTTTTTTTTTTTTTTGTTATTGTTTTTTTTTTTCCTTCCCGTATGCTAGGTTTGATCAGTTCATGCAATTCCTTGATTCATCCGAAATATCTCCATATATCTTAGGTCTCTGTGTTATATTGCCCTATGAACCGCTTTCTATCTTCCCAATAGATCGGTTCATTCACTCCATCCGCTTAATATATTCTCTTCCATCCAATTTGAGCTGCTCTTGTTATCGATTGTTCGAATGAAGGGTTCTTACCCATCGGTAGGCTTCTTTCTTCGTTCCTTTCTTTCCTTTTCTTTTTCGTCTGGCGTGGTGTGGTGGCGACAGTGTGCTGGTGATCAGCCCGATCCCCAGCTCGCTTCTCCTCGGCTCGCTATACCCTGTGAGGGTTTTCCCGGACCTTTCTAGGCGCCCCTCCTTGTTGGAGGAGCCCCTCTATAGGCCATCGGGTACCCTCGTGGGTTATGCAGTCTCCCCGCTTCAGTCCGCGATGGGAGAGGGAGCGTTAGCTCTACCCAGCCGTGAGGGAAGGATGGTCCTCCGACGGAGTCTCAGAGGACACGTCCTGTCGCCATTCTTCCACACCGGAAGCCCCGGTAGCCACGCTTTTGAGGTTCAGATTTGTAATAGCATTTCATAACTGTGCGGTTTTCTGGCATTGTATATTTCTGCCGCTTCTGTGACTGTTCATTTGTATTTTGATTCCGTAGCCCACTTGTCGATGGATGTCCAGAATCAGCAGCATCCACTGCGGTCCTTTTTATCCTGGGCGATGACCAAGCCAGTATAGACTTTGTTTTGGTTTGATTCTACATAATGCTAATGAGTTAGGTGCTCTTAGTTCTGCTCCTCAGCTGAGACCTCTCTGGCTTGGTTGGACCTGCTGGTAGTTACACTACCACCAGCACAGCTCTCAGTTATCATTGGAGTAGTTAAGCCCCCCACCACCACCACCATGACAAGGTGGCACCTACAGGGAGATGATGATGATGATGATGATGATGATGATGATTATTATTATTATTATTATTATTTCAAAGGCTGGAAGGACATCTGTTGAGGGTGGTTTGACTGTGCTTTTCATGCCAGGCAGAATAAAGGGGGTTGGATCCTCCTTTGTGCACTCACTTAACAAAAAGTAATGAAGAATTTGTTATATCGTTAAAGTTATGATTCATACCCCTAACGATATTTTAGAACAATTTTAGGAACAATTTTCTGTGACCCCCTAACATTGATACTTTTTTTAGTGTTCACACAGGCCTACTAAATAACTATGCCTGTCATGACTTATATTCATCCTAGTGTTCCTACCTCGTCCTTACTTTCTTCCATTCTCAGTTGTTTTTCGTTTTGTATGAAAACTTAAATTGTAAAGACCTGACAGAAGAGAGGTTTTTGCTGGGGGTTTTTTGGCTGTGTTTTGACTACAAAGTAGTCATGTGCTGGGAAAAGAAAGATGAAGAAGGAGATGGAGGAAAAGAGAAGATAAGGTAAGAAGAAGTAAGTTGTTTGTATGACTTCTGCTAATGTTTGAGATATTGTAATTATAAATGTTATGTCTAGATGTTCTAGTCATCTGAAAACCCAATCAACAATTGGGCCACACCGTTTACAGAAAACCTACACATAGAGGTAGATATTTCAATAAAAATGCCAACTATCACTGAAGTAAAAAAGAGGCACAGTGCAAAAAGAATATGTGAACCCCACCTCCTCCAAGGTGAACTAAACCACCTAAACTAGGTTCTACAGGCCAATAGATACTCCACCACAGACATCAGAAGAGCTATAAGGCCAAGAACAAGCCATGAGAGTAAAGACAAAGATCCACCCAGAGGAAAAGTGTTCTTACCATACATCAAGGAAACCACTGAACGCAAAGGAAAGCTGATGAAGAAACACAACCTACAAACTATCTACAGACCCACTAAGAAAGTCCAACAAAGGCTACATTTAGGGAAGGACAGGACGGATCTACTCACTTCTGTGGAAGTCTACCGTATACCATGCAGCTGTGGACAAATCTACATAGGGACCACCAAACGCAGCATTGCTCAAATAGGAATCAAGAAACATAAAAGGCACTGCAAAGTAACTCAACCAGAGAAGTTAGCCATAGCAGAGCACTTGATGAACCAAACTGGACACAGTATGTTATTTGAGAACACAGAAATGCTGGACCACACTAACAACTATCATGTCACACAACACAGAGATGCCATTGAAATCCACAAGCATGTGGACAATATCAATAGAAAGGCGGAAATTATGAAAATGAACAAAATCTGGCTACCAGTATTAAAAAAACTAAAAAATCAGAACAGTAAATAAAGAACTACATTCTGAAAACAGAGGAATTACAATATGAATCAATCAGGGGCAACTAACAACTCAGAACAAAGGATTCCCCCAGGCAGGAATGAAGCTTGCAAGACCATTAATGCTAATCAAGGTGATTAATTACAACATTAACACTGGCCTCCAGCAGACAAGAGTTTTTTCTCTCACCCTGGACCTTCCACAGATATATAAACCTCCCTTTCTTAGTTTTCCAATGTACCTCACAACCTCTGAGGATGCCTGCCGTAGATGTGGGTGAAACATCAGGAGAGAATGCTTCTGGAACATGGCCATACAGCCCGGAAAATGCACAACAACCCAATGTTAAGTCTTCCTCAAACTGCAGAGACTGGCAGGTATGACAAAAGCACCTGAACCAATGTCAAAGGCAGACTGAATAAGAATGTTAGGGGCATATCATATCCATTTGCTACTTCCCAAGTGCATTGGTCGGGAGGGGAGGCAGACTTTTTGCCAGCTAAAGGCTAGAAAATAAAGGTGGCTTTAGTAGAGAAAGGCCAGAAGGTCAGTATATTTGTGTCAGTCACTAATAAACATAGCTCACTTAACATGCTAATTTTCTTAATTATATCTTGCAATCCAACAATCAATAACCTGTAAGCTCACAGGTGTTCACAGCCTGAGAGCATGTGATACATGATCAAAAAAAGTCTTAAGCTTTTTACAGTGCACAATATGTTTTATATCTGAAAGGGAGTAACAATGATAAGGAAAAGTGAGGCTTTAATTTATAAAGGGACCTGTGCTTTGCAAGTAGCTGGATCATATCTAGCGATATGTGTCAATGAAGAGCAATCAGAGCCTTTTACAGCCTTTCTGCAAAGAGCAATAACTGAAATGTTACAACCCATTTAGCAATAAACTGTGCATTTTCTCTGCAAGGCCTTTCCAATATTTCTATGTGCATCATTTAACCTCTCTCTAAATTTAATTCTATATTCTCTGGTAATTTTCAAAATCTAAGTGGGATTCATCTCAGGATGAATCATTTCAGTGATGCAGAAGGATGTGGAACAGTAGAATGTGCATTTCATAAGCTGTGGAAGATATGCTACACTGGAGAATATGTTTGCGGGCGTATGTGTGTCATTTAAAACATGCTGAGTTTAATCTCATCCTGTTGCACTATGCAGCTGTTAAGATTGCTATGAAATGATATCTATAATAAAAGTTAAAGGGAATTTTTCCACCAAGCCTTCCCTTCCTTCAGGTATCATTTCTGTACATATTCTAATGACTTATGTGACAATCATGGCTGAACTGAAATAACAGAAAAATGCAGGTAGCAGGGGAAAAATGGAATCTGCTAATCTTAATGCTCCCAGTAGGTAATAAAATATCTTTCCTTCCTCAGGGGACAGCAGAGTCATAAATATGGCTTATATGTCTACTCAAAAAATAACATTTCAGAGATTATATATTCAAAGCAAACTCATTCAAAATGTATGCATGATGTAGGTTTTTTCATAGAATAGGAAACAGAAATAGGAACAGAATAGGAAGGCCAAGCAAAACTGACTGAGCAACATTTATAAAACACAATTATTTTCTATTAAATATAAGAAAATAGATCAGCACAAATACACTGAAAAAGCAAAGGCACCATTACAAACCCATCTGAGTCAAAATGAAGACATGATAAAATGAAAAGATTCATGAGGTACTGTAAAGAACATAGAAACTTATCAAATATACATATCAAATGTTATTTTCTTAGTAATCTTAACCTGGCTGATTCCACCTTTATCTCCCACTTGTGTCTATCGGTATTTTGCCACTCCCCCCTCCCCCAGTCCTTTCCTTCATTCAGATATTATTTTAATTGATCAATCCTAAAAAGAGAATGGTTAATTTCTTTATATTTTTCTTCTCCTTTCACTTTATCTATCAGTCTTCCCCATTTCAGATCCCAGTTCTTTTTTATATGGCCTGATGTATATTTGTTCTCCTTTCAAGGATGTAATCTTGGAGCATAAAGTCAGCTAGGTATCCATATAATTTTTTTTAACATTCCATCTTCTTTGCTCTTTTCAACCCAAGGCAACAGTTGCTTGAGCAGCAACTATCATGTATTTTATAATTTTCCCCCAATCCTTAATGTTTTCATTCTTGTCTAATTTCCAGTTGAAGAATTATTTATTATTTAATACCAATTTGTATCCTATTAAATCTTCCATTTCCTTCTTTACCTTGTTATAAAATTTTTGTACTTTATCACATTCCCACCACATTTGCATATATGAGCTGAATTTTCCACATCCGTGCCAACACAATTTTGTAATTGATTTAGTTATATGAGCTAAATGAATTGGGGTTGTATTCCATTTAGTATTTTCCTTTGTGTTTTTCTAATCCTTATGTGCTTGATTTTTTTATTTTTATTTTATTTTTTTGATATTCAAGTCCTCTTTCCATATCTCAATGTTTGTTTCAATTTATATAGTTTTTCAACTAATTTCTTGTATATAAAACGCATAAGGCCTTTCTCCTTTTCTAATTCCATTTGAAAATTTGGTCAAAATCTGTTTCAGGATCTTCCTTTTTCCTCCAATTCATAATCCTCTGTTTCAGTCCATTCCAAAAAGGCCAGTTACATTGACCACAATTGTCTTTAATTGTTTCGGAATCCTTAATTGTCCCATCTGGGTTTAGGCGGTCTCTTATCAATTTCATTCTGTTTTGTTTTAAATTTGTTATCACTTTACAAAATATCTGTTCCTTTTTATTGTCTAAAAACCCTATTGAGAGTATATCTACTTTATTTATTGGAAATTTACCTTGCCATTTTTTTCAGCACTTTATGGATGAGATTATTGTTTCCCCTTTGATTTCTTTCAGAATTTTATTGTCCACTCATCCTTTTAAACATAGGCAATTATACAATCCATTTATTGTTTTTTTAAAAAATTCTGACCCATCTTCTTGTATCATCAAAATCTAATTCTAACAATCTTGTTATTTGGGCATGCTTCAAAATAGTCTTGTAGATTAGGTGCCCCCCATACTCCATTTTGTTCTGGGAAGTAAAATACTGACTTGGCAATCTATTTTTATTTCCTCCTGCTGTCTATGTTTTTATGGAATTGTCCCATTTCTTAATTATTTTGCTGGGAATACTATATGGAAGGACTTGGAACAGAAATAAAATATTTAGGGAGAACCATCGTTTTAACTATCTTAATTTTGTTTGACATATCTCAGTTCTGATTATTCCTATTGTGAATTTGATTATTTCCTTTTTTCCCCATAAGTGGTTACAGTTTGATTGAATTATATTGTGTAAATTTTTGGAAATATAAACCCCTAAATATTTTAACTTCTTCTAACCTAATTTTATCCCGGAGATGGTCTGTATTTCTTTTAACTCTTTCAAAGTCAGATTTTTATGTAAAAATTCTGATTTTTGAATGGCCAACCCTGATAAATTCTGAAATTTCTTTATAGTATTAATAACTTCTTTTATAAAATCCTCTGGTGATCCCATTAGAACCATGGCATCATGCATGAATAAATTAATGTTAATTAATTCTCTCCCAATTTTATATCCTTTAATTTTATCATTATTCCTAATAAAATTTGTGCTAAAGGTTCTATTGCCATTTGCCAATACAAAAAGGATAGGGGAGATAGGGCAACCTTGTTTAGTCCTATTTTAATCTTAATTGTTCTTGTTCTGGTTTCATTGATAAGTAATTGCACTTGATTATCTTTGTAAAGTTCCTTAATTACTTTACAGAACTCTCTCCCCAGATTAGATTCTTCACAGACTTGATGGAGATATTGATGGTTAACCATGTCAAATGTTTTGTAAACATCCCATTTTAATAATAGAAGTTTTTTCTTTTTTCTCTCGTAGCTTGATTAATTGCATTGAGTATATTTTTGATTGGGTCTGGTTTTTAATAAAACCATATTGGTCGTCCCCTATTAATTTTGGGATTATGTCTGTCAATCTATTACCTCTAAATTTTATAAAATATTCCAATCAGAAATTATCCCAAATTTAAAATTTTTATTTAAGGAGATATTAAATAATAAAACCATCCCTGAAACATGGAAAAGATCCGAAATTATCACAATTTAAAAACCCAATAAAGAGGAGACCAACCCCAATTTTATAGGCCAATTACCCTATGTAATGTAGATTATAAAATCTTTACAAAACTCATTTTTATAAAGCTTCTCTAGTGATTTGTTGTTGGTTTTGGGAAGGATCAAAGCCACTTACCTTATGACACATGCATAAAGTCCACTGTCCTGTGCCAGTGTTGGGCGAAACCAAATTGCATCTTCCTCTTTGCTCATTCTAGTTCCATCAAAAGCTATAGGTTCCTCAAAATCTCCAGGTCCAGAACTTTTGTACCACATCAAACTGAGTCCAGCACTTTGTGCCAGGGTGTAATTTGCTCTTATATATCCATAAAACAGTGCACATTTTATGCGAACAGGTTCTCCCACTAAGACTTGATACTTCTTGTAATCCACTGACCAGTCAGTACATCCATCCGCTAAAAAAACAAAAGAAGAAAAATAATTTAGGATTTTGCATACTTCTGAAAGCAGAATATAGTCCCAGTCTACTCTTGAATTCTACCTCTTATGTGACCATGCAAAGGTTATTTCAAAATAGTTACATTTCACATTGGTTTAATTGGATATGGAAATAAGACTGGACACAATAAATTGATATCTCTTTTAGTACTACAAGTTGAGTATTCATTGTCTGAAATGCTTAGAACCAGAAGTATTTTGCAGTTCAGATTTTTCCAGATTTTGGAATACATGTATTAGCATATGCTTCTGATCCCAAGCCTTTTGGTACGTAATATATTTTGGAGATGGGATCCACGTCTAAACATATACTGTACTTTGAACTGTTAAATGCAGGTCATCTGCATTCTGAGACTGCATTATATGGCAGTGTAGCTGAGACCTAAGTTAGGTTTTAAAATAGGATAAAGAGAAGTTCTTAATGTAGTGTCTAATTGCACAGCAAAATAAAAAATCCCAATAGAAATCATTCATATATCAACACTAGATATTTGGTGGCAAACTGTAAGGGTGTACCTGAACTACCTAGCTGTCCTTATTACGAAGCACTATAGTTTGGGGGGGGGGGATCAAAACAGTATTTTCTAGGATGCTTCCAGGTAAAGATGAGAGCACATGTTCCCACAGACACAAACTTAAATCTTATTTTGATATAGGTGAAATGATATCATACTTGGAGAGAACCACAGACTAACTTAATGAGTGCACATTATCTGTTTTCAAATGAAAAGGAGCAATTAGGGATCTGTCATTGCTACCCTCTGCATATTTGACAGCATTTGCTGTCTCCTCTTTCTGCTCAGTGTTGGGTCATGACTTTTTCATTTCTCCTTTTGCAGAAAACCATTTCATATCGACAAAGAGGATTAATTTGACTACAGTTCTCAGTCCTCCTCCTCAAGTGGGTGGAGGAAAGAAAAAATATTACATCCATTGTGCGATGCTTCAAACTACAGCCCAGCCAAGGTTAAGTTATATAACTTTGATTGCCAGCTAGTGATGGCCAAATGTGTTAAATTGCTTATTTTTCCAATCATGAATTTGTTTCTACTATTTTTTGTAACATGGAAGATTACAACTTATATTTTCAGGAAAACAGTAACTTCAATAGGCACAAAACAAATTTGTGTATCATAAACAAGGAGCAGGAATGTTATCTGTCTCTTTGTTACAGTCACCATGAAAAAGAAATATGGTTGAATCTCTAAAGTCTTTGTCTACTTTCATTCATGATTAATAGGAGTTTGGCTATTCAGCCTTCAGACAGTTGAGTTTGAAATTCATCATACTATGCAATCTCAATGACTATCCATTCTTTTGTGTTAGTTGAAATATATATTTCCACACTTATTTTAATTATGCAAATAAGTATTGGTAAGTTTATAGCTTTTAAAACTAAACCACATTCCGCTCAAGATTGAATACATAGACTATTAAAATCATCAAAATAAATTTAATATATTACAAACACTACTGCACTGAAAAGCCATGTTTGTGACAAAAATTGGAAAAGCTGGTTCAAAAGAGAAGTACTATCAGGCTTTTTTTTATATATAAAAAAATAAAGACCCTACTAGCCCTTGATTATTCCAGGTTAATCCTAAGAGTTTGTATGGCCAAGTTGGAGTATTGCTGCCTCTGCCCTTTTGAGCCTGAATACTTATTACATACATTACATTATGGAATGACCTCATGTGGACACTGGCCCCATCTATACTGACAATTTAATGCATTTCAAACCAGTACTGAAGAAAGTTATTTCACTGTGCAGACGATTATATAGGAAATCCTGGAATCCTTTTGAGGCCGTAATGGTAATTAAACGAATCACAGTTTGAAACTTCGAGCTAAATTAAGTGGTCAATATAGGTGGGACCATTCTCTATCTATTGTGAATTTTGAAGGGAGAAAAGACTATAGGAAAGAGTACAGAGATATAATATTGTCCACCCTCAGGATTCCATTGTTTATCACTTCTTATCTTTCTGCCATAATTTATTTATATTAGATTTACATAAAAGTCGGTTTACATAAAAACCAGAAAATCATCCACTCCTAACGTGTATGTAAAAGAGAGAAAAGCAGCCAGTGACCCCTGCATTCATTTGAATTTCACTTTTATTTATTTTTATTTATTTGCTAACTAGCTTGGGGACTCGGTGGTGCCTGGGTTATTTGAAAATGGAATTGTTTGCCTTTGTTCCAAGTTTAGTCTCGATCCAGTGTCAATTGGCTTTAGTTGGTGTGGGTGAACTACAACTCCCATATGCAAGTCCATGGTCCATCCCCCTCCAAACAACTTCAAGATGTAAAGTAGGTCATGGGGACTCGATGTGTCAAGTTTGGTCTTGATCAGACATTGGTGGGGGTCGCAGTGGTCTTGGGAAGTGAGTGAAGGTATTGTAAATCCCATCATCCATGGTCCATTGTTCTTCAAACCGCAGCAGGACATAAAGTGGGTGATGGGGGTATGTGTGCCAGGTTTGATCTTGATCAGTCATTGGTGTGGGTTGCAGTGGTCTGAGGAAGTGAGTGAAGGTACTGGAAATCCTATCTTCCCTGGTCTGTTGTTCCCTCAAATGACAGGAGGACGTAAAGTGGGCCACATTGCACCTATATGGCAAATTTGGTACAGTTTCATTATTCATGGGCATCAGAGTGGTCTGTGGGAGGTGAATCGGGTGAGGGTACTGCAAATCCCATCATCCATGGTCCATCCTGCACCAAACAGGACCAGAGCGTAAAGGGGGCCACATTGCACCTGTGTATCAAGTTTGGTACAGATTTGTCATTCATGGGAATCACAGTGGCCTGTGGGAGGTGAATTGGATGAAGGTACTGCAAATCTCATCGTCCTTGGTCCATCCTCCCCCAAACTGCTGCAACATATAAAGTGTGTCATTTGGGATACATATATACCAGATTTGGTTCAGTTCTGTCATTTGTAGCAGTTGCTGTGGTCTCAAGAAGTGAGTGAAGGAACTGCATGTCCCATCATCCTTGGTCTATCCTCCCCCAAACTGCCCCAGGACTTAAAAGGGTTCATGGGGGTTCTGTGTGCCAAGTTTGGTCCAGTTCCATCACTGGTGGGCATTGCAGTGGCCTGTGGGATTCATAGTGATTGAAAGTACTATATATCCCATCACCCATGGTCCATCATCCCACAAACGGCACCAGGACATAAAGCGCATCATGGGGTAGACTGTCTGGAATTGTGGGAGTTGGAGTCCAAAACACCTGGAGGGCCCAAGTTGGCCCGTGCCTGGTTTAAAGGCTTTCATACAATCCTAGAGTTAGAAGGGGCGGCCAAAGGCCATCCAGTCCAGCCCCTTCTGCTGTAAAGGAAGACACCATCCAAGTCCTCCTGACAGATGACCATCCAGTCATAAATATGATTGGGAGATAGATAGAGTCCTAGATTTGAAAGGGGTCTCTGAAGGTCATCCAGTCCAGCCCCATCTGCTGGAAAGAAAGACACCATCCAAGCCCTCCTGACAGATGACCATCTAGTCATAAATATGATTGGGAGATATGGAAAGTACTGTCTTACCTTGTAGGACAGTACTGGCAATAAGCCAGGCAGAAGCTGCCTTCTTTGGAGTTATCTTGAGGAGGCAAGATGGCATCCTCTTTTGGGGCCTAGGAGGAGAAAGCCAGCCTGCAAGGCCTTAAACATATCAGGAGAGGGGCCAAAGGGGCCCAGTGGTGGGTGGGTAAGGTGGGGGGGGGGGGGGAATAAAAGTTTTCATAAAGACAGCCAAAACCATCCTTAAAAGGAAAGATTAAAAAGATAGTCATTTTTTTCCCCTTCAGTCTGTTGTGGAAAGTAGATATAGTAATGTAAATCTAAAGTTTTTTATTATCAGTATGCACAGTTGGCCATGTTGGGTGTATTTGGTCCAGATCTGTTGTCAGTGGGTTCATGAGTCCTAGGGGTTATGTGTGTCAATTTTGGTCCAGGTCCGGCCTTCCTGGTGGTCCCAGTGGTATTTTTGATTACAAAAGTGTTGGCTGAAGGCTGTTAAGTGTACCAAAGCTAGCGTCGTTCTGAGGAGATAGAGTAGGCCGAAGCCTGTTGGTAGTAGTTTTTGACTCAGGGGTCCCAGTGGCCTGTGAAAGTGGCAGCCAATCAGAAAGCTGGCACATATATGGCCTGACCAATCAGAAAGCTGGCACTTACACAGATACATACATACATACAAACACTGACTTTTATTTTATATATATATATATATATATATATATATATATATATATGTCTATGTTAATCTAATAGGAGCCCCAGTGGCGAAGTGCGTTAAAGCACTGAGCTGGAGACCGAAAGGTCGCAGGTTCAAACCTGGGAGCGGCATGAGCAGCCGCTGTTAGCTCCAGCTCCTGCCAACCTAGCAGTTCAAAAACATGCAAATGTGAGTAGATCAATAGGTACCGCTCCAGCGGGAAGGTAACGGCGCTTCATGCAGTCATGCTTGCCACATGACCTTGGAGGTGTCTATGGACAACACCAGCTCTTCGGCTTAGAAATGGAGATGAGCACCAACCCCCAGAGTCAGACATGACTGGATTTAACATCAGGGGAAACCTTTACCTTATGATCATCTAATCAACAGACAGATTTGGGCTAAAGTAGTAATCATATTTTCATATTATAATTCTTCCTAAATTGGGCCATTTGGCTGAAATCATGATCATCTCCTGCAACCTGTAATCCTTGTCCTTCTTTGTAATCCACAAGACAGCAGTACTAGTATTGGAATTCAATTCCTCACATTATTCCAGAAGCCTCTGAATGACCAAAAGTCCAGGGCACATTTATACTGACCACTTAGTATGAAGGGCCAGCGGATCAGCTCTGTGATGGTGAAACAATATATGAAGCTGATTCAGGTTAATGCTGGACAAAGCTGCTTAATGTGACCTTGAATCTCATGCTGCAATTTGCTGCAACAGATCTTCCTGTGGCAAATTACCCAGAGGTGTTCATGACAACGCATAAACAATTAAGGCAAACTACCGTCCACCAAGTCTCTGCCAATGCACCACAAAAAGTACAAGTATGTGATTGCATCGGACTGTGAGAACCAGACAGTGGTAAGATGCCCTATCTGTCTGTGGTGTGGACTCCCATTCCTTGGAGATCCTTAACTGCAGGAATGAGATGGAGACAATGAAATAAAAGTTTGATGCTTTCTATGGACAATCAGCCAGTCAGCATGGCATCTACTTGGGGTCAGTTCAGCCCATCTTGTGCCATTTGCTGGAGGGGCAAAATGCCAGCTTTCTAGCTTATATCCTCACTGGAGCAGGCATGACACATACCATGTTGGGAAATCCAGACCAACCAGAAATGATACTGTGAGCTCTTCCGAACATCTTGCAGAAAACAAAAGATGCCTCAGTGGATGGGTGGGAATATTCAGTTTCTGTGTTCTATCTTGGAATATACCAAGAGAAGGGTTTGGACCTCCTTCAACCATCTGTTTAAGACTTGCCAAACCAGGAGGATAGTAACCACCACCTCCTGGTGCCAGCCTTGACCCAGCAAGAAATCATGAGTTTCACTGACTTTGAGAGCCACCTCTGGACTGCCAGTTGCAATTAGGCAATGGCACCCAAGCAGATGGATCAATGCTCCAATCGGAGTCATGCTGTGTTGCTAGTGCTAATGAGCAGAACAGAAGGCTGGCCACAAGATACATAGACACAGATGGATCAATGAAGTTCAGAGAAAAGAGCTAAATACTATGATGAATGTATGAACTCACAGGTAGTGTAAAGTGGTGAAGGAAGTGCTGCAAGAGTTGAGAAGCTCTGCTCAGCTGAAGCAATGCTGCAATCGGCGTCATGCTGTGTTGCTGGTGCTAGTGAGCAGGACAGAAGGCTGCCCACCATCCAAATGCTAGCCTGTCAAAGTTTGCCTCATTAACTTAGCTGGTTGGGAAAAGTGGGCTACCTTTGCTGCTGAAATTAGGGTTCTCACTCTTAAAAAAACTCTGAGGTTGGGGAGGAAGCACCTTCAGGATGGCCTCCCAGTTATGATCAGCTGAGAGGTGCAGTGAAAAAAAATTGGATTACCTTTGGGATCTTTAGTGCCCATATGTCCTTGGAATTTGTCAGAAGAAGTGACATGTGGCCCAGGGACAGTTCTCACTAGGAGGCTAATATACCATGGAGCATGTCTTACAGATTAAATCCCCTAACTATGTTTTTTCCTTCACTGCTTATTTTGGAAGTTTTTATAAATAAATAGGTCAAGAAATGGCCTTTTAGATCAATTTTCCTGTGTCTGGTATCTTTTATTTCATTGTGGGAATTCAAATTGCTAGATCAGGTACTGTTCAACTTGTCCATAGATTATTTTGTTGGGGAGGAAACCGTATATGTGAGAAATAGAGAAACTAGAAAGCAAGGCAAAATATAAAAAGAACATCTAACCTACCTGTATATATATTTTCTTTAAGTACCCATTTGACTGTCTCATATAACTTCCTTTTATCTAAATGTTTCCTTTCATAGGTGTCCATGTGTGGTATAATTTTCATGGAATGATACATGACATGATGCTGGCAAATATGTGTATTTACAAGACTTAAAACCCCTTTCCTATGTTTCTCTTGCCATGTATTTCCCTGTCAATCATACCACCATCATCACCTCTCCTGCTTGTTCGCTTTTATCATTGGGAAGATGCTTGAATTGGTATCAAAAGTTTTAAACTTCAGAACAACATTCAGTGAAGCAGCTGTAGTCTCTAATCTCTATTTTAATATACAACCAGTTATTGAAACTGATAACAGCACAATGCAAGGAAGAAGATGAGTATCATTTACCCAGTTGTTTCTTTGAATAGCTTCTGGGGATCAAGTAAAATACAGTACATCACTGTTCTCATAACTCATAATAAGATCGTTCTGCTGGATAAACAAGCTCCCTGCTGGATATACATTCTGCTCAGACCCAGTGAACCAAATTTTTAACAATTTTTAGGGGCCCTTCCTGCCATTTTCACAATTGGACATACTGTTTTCAATGAAAACATTGATTTAAGAAAGCAGATATTAAACTGGTAGCTCCTGGTTTGTTGCTACAATCTGGCTTAATAGTGGAGCTTTAATTCTGTTTCAGGGATCTGTGAATTAACAGTTTCCAATACAGTACGCACACACTCTAAATCTCTGACCTATTTTACTAATCCCTGCCATATACTACTTTTGAAGGAAAACAAACCAGGCAAGCAGAAAAAGACAATAACAACTTGTAAATTAACAGCAGCAGAGCAACAATTCTTCACTATGCATTTCCACCAAAAGGAAAATATTCCTGAATTTAAGTTACCAATACAAAAATCATTTCCATCAAATTACACTGGGACTGCAAAACATAAATCTTCACAAGCAGCATTATATGTTGATTGTGCTTGTATTGAAGGGCAGTTTTGTACAACTGAATATGCAAACAATGCACAATCAATCTGTTCATAGTTCAGACCAAATTTATTTATTTATTTAATTTATAGACCTCTCTTCTCCCCAGGGGGACCCACAGTAGCATCTTTAGTTTTCAACTAATGCATAATATGTACATTTTCACTAAAGAAATCAAATATTTAGCAGCAACTTATCACATTACGAGTAACCAATCTACTGTTTTATTTTATGCAGCCTTGTCTCCCAAGAGTGAAACTCAAGGCAGCTTACATTTTAAAAAAATCAAACAAATACATCTAGGTTGCCCAGTTATAGAGCTAATGCAAAGCATTAAAAAGAATAAGTATTATGTCCACACTCATGTTGCAAGGGATACACAAAGATTGTAAGTGTCTATAGAATGGTGGTATCATATAGTGGAGTATCACTGTAGTATTGCAAATACAATTTTGAGATATAATAATAATAATAATAATAATAATAATAATAATAATAATATAACTTTATTTTTATATCCCACCACCATCTCCCCAAGGGGACTTGGGGCGGCTCACATGGGGCAAGGCCCAACAACACAATTAAAATAAAAATTACATAAAAATGCAATTAACAGTGTATTCACAGAATAAAACAACAACATTGTAACAATAAATAATAACATCAACCGGCAGTCAGACACAGTTTCTGTTATCAGTGAAACTGTTATACATTGAAACTGATACTATATGATACAAAAAAGTACTACAACACTACAGACCACTACAGTCTTTATGTATCTTCGCAACATGAAAGTGTACATATTACTATGTATTACTTTTAATGGTTTGTATGTCTCTCTAATTGGGCAATCTAGAGTGGCCGATTGGTATATTTTACATCCTTGTGCAGTGTCTCTGATGATAGAAAGTCTGACAACTTTAGGAGTATTTTGAAGCTACATTTTTGACTTTCTGTGCAGCACTGAGGAGCCCAACAAAATTTCTAACCTGTGCTCAGTATCTCTAAAACGTAAGACACATTTGTGGTGATTATGGTTCCGTGATTTATAGTGATGGTAGTTACTTGCAAACCCAGGGATAGGGCTCCGCAAGCATACACCAATTTGCTCTGAAAAGAGTTGCTATATTCTTGTAATGCTACATGAGTTCTGAGCTGAAGCTTGTGTCCTCTGCATAATGCCCTTTATAGATCATGTTAAATCCTAAGGAGGAGCGAGGCTTTGCTCCATCATCTTGTCTTCCCAGTGGGAAAGGGAAGGCATCAATTATATGTAATAAAATTAAATGTCAGCAATGAAGTCTTTGCAACTCAGTGTTCAGGGGATTTTGGAGGGGGAAATTCAATTTGAGATTCATTGAGGGAAGGTCAGAAACTGTAAGATGTTGTTAACACACCTTTTAGACATACATTCTTTTGTGACACAGTAATCCAGGTTTTACTAGCAAATCGGAGGTTAAAGCAACTTCTTATATGATATACAAACACATACATAAATTCTGTGACAGAAATGTAGGGGGACACAACATATGAAAACCTTTCATTTATATTTTTAAAAATATATGCTTTATTGTTTATTTCACATAGACTCTGAGATTTCTCATTAAGTTTGTGTGACACACCTCCACACTGCAGACTCTTATGCTCTTATTGAGTTTTGGCTGACAACAAACCTACACATAATCAAAATCAAACATCAACCAGATATAATTAAAATAGCCACTCTATTCAAAATATTACTATAATAAATCTGTGATTTTAGTCTACTGAGTGGCCAGTTTCTGAAAGACACAAAGGAAGTTCAAAGAACTGTTGGTGAAACAACTTTATAACCTGAACATCCCAGTGAGAGGGTACATTATAGAGTGATGGTTCATTCTGTTTGATCTCGGTGCACCTTTACAATCTTTACAATGCCTCAAAGTGTGGAGATATAAAAAAGGTATATATTTTACCCTCAAATCCACAAGACTGAAACAGTTTTTGATCTGTGATTGTTTAGAATTTCCTTCAGGGATGAAATTGCTAATATGTCTTCTTTCAGACACTCTTAACCTCACATCTATTATATTCTGGCAACTTGTGTGTACTGTTGTTTTTCTTTGTACTTTCATCTATTGTTTTTTCTTTATACTTTTTATAGGGAAAGAACAGGGGTCCCCAAACTAAGGCCCGGGGGCCGGATGCGGCCCTCCAAGGTCATTTACCTGGCCCCCGCCCTCAGTTTTATAATATAATATTTTATATCATTTTAAATAATATAATATATTGTATATACATATAATATTGATAATAATATAATGTTATACAATATAATACTAATAATACCATATAATATTAATTGTATGATATATATTACATATAATATTACAGTATAGTGGTATAGTTCAATATAGAATTATATAATGCTAATATTGTGCTATGCTAATAATATAATATATTGTATGTACATACAGTTGCTCTGAGTCCCCTTCGGGGTGAGAAGGGCGGGATATAAATGTAATAAATAAATGTAGTAAATGAATAAATAATTAATTTTAGACTTAGGCTCGCCCAAAGTCTGAAATGACTTGAAGGCACACAACAACAACAATCCTAATTAACTTGACTATCTCATTGGCCAGTAGCAGGCCCACACTTCCCATTGAAATCCTGATAGGTTTATGTTGGTTACAATTGTTTTCATTTTTAAATATTGTATTGTACTTTCATTGTTGTTGTTGTTGTTCACTACAAATAAGACATGTGCAGTGTGCATAGGAATTTGTCCGGTTTTTTTCTCCAAATGATAATTCGGCCCCTCCACAGTCTGAAGGATTGTGGACCGGCCCTCTGCTTTAAAAGTTTGAGGACCCCTGGGAAAGAAGAATGTTCTGGCATGGTTTGACACTTCAGAAGTAGTAATTCTAAAACACAGAATGTATATGAAATATGTATCTCATTATCTATTCCTATATATATGGCAACACATAAAACTTGTTAGGATACATCTTACTAAAAAAAAACACCTTGTAATTGACATTACTAAGAAATGTTTACAATGTCTTTAAATGGAAAAATGGGTGTTATAGATGTATCACAGGTCACAGGCCTCTCATTTATAGTAATCACAAAACCAAAATTCAAAGGTATACATTTGTTTTGGGCGAACAAAAAATTGAACCAAATGGTTCAGTTTATTCTGCATTTAATGCAAAGTCACACCCCCCCCAAAAAACAACTAAGTATCCTTCTGAGTGAGATAACGCTACATCTCTAGTATTGTAAGCAACCATAATGGGAGGTGCTTCATGACCATGATCTTGTTTTTCACAAAATGTTCCAATGCAGCATCATTTATGGACATATTATGATAGTCCATAAAGGTATTTTCCATATTCTACTATTACAAACTTGGTAAGTCTGATGCTTTGCACCATCTCCAATCAGAAGGGTTAATTTTCAAATACATCAGGAGATAAACACCTGGAAAACAGAAGAGGGAAGAATACACACACTCCTAAGTAGGTTTCCCTCCCCACTTTAGTGCAATGGTGAGGAGGGGAAATCAGTTTGCTGGCCTCCACATGGGAGAGGCAAATATGTGTATCTTTGCCTTTACCAAGGGTTATGTAGCTTTGCAACTTACACCCTCGGGCCAGCCTTCCAGTTTGTAGCCAGCCTGGGAGCAACCTTGAATTTCAGGGATTCTATTCTGCTATTTCCTCTAGTATAATAATATATTTTATCAGTTTATTCTAAGTTATTCTGCGGCTTAGTGAGATAACAAATGTGAAATGCTTTGAACATTCAGGAATAATGCGATATAAATACTAAGGTGGTGATAAATCTCTTCCTTGTTGCTTAGCAACCAGAAGAGGATTATTTCCCATTTTCTAGTACCTGGCAAAATGGCTAAGATGGTGCCTGGAAAGGTTAAGAGAGAGGAGAAAAGGATGGAGACTATAATGAGAAGGACTATAGTAGTGTTTCAGGAGCAAAATTTCCTGCAAGTCAGAAGTTGCATATCAGTTTGAAGGGTTAGGCAACGAGAGAACAAGAGTTCAGGTAATAGACTTAACCAACAGATGATATTCTTTTCTTTTCTTTTTTTTGCCATAGCCCCTATAACATCTCAGAATATCCATGGGCCAATACATATTGGGATTTTCAAAGAATCCATACCATCTCCTAATATCTTATGATATATCACCTTTTTCTTGTGTGGTTCACTTTGGGATCTCTTTGGATTCTCTACCAGTAAATTTTCTATTTTTCTATAGAGTTTCTTGGGTTATCATATTTGGATTTTTTTGTTTGTATTTATCATTCTCATATGTCTTCTTGATCTAGTATAGAGCTAGAATGGCAAAGTGCTTTGATTTTAGACTTTGAATCTGAGAGATCATTGTTTGAATTCATACTTAACCATGGAAATCCACTGGGAGATCTTGAGCAATTCACAATCTCCCAATAATATATGCAACAATACATTTTTTTATTGGGAATATTAGTTTCAGTACCAGCTACTGTGGGCACAGCAATGAAACTCAGAAGAAACAGGAAATCTTGGAGGAGGAAGCATGTGATGTCACAATCCCTACTAATTAAAGAGCTTCATTTTGATTTTGTAAATTTGTCTAGATTAAACAATTTCATCTTACTTTATATCAGCCATGTAGCCAATAATAGCCTTTCCATTTTCCAAAATTAAATTGGGATTGAGAAGAGACATATTCATCTTCAATATTCATATGAAGATATTTAATTCAAATTTTTTGAACCTATACACAAATTAAAGTGCCTATGAATGCAAAATTTTAAATTTTTGTAATTTTCCAATGCAGTTTCTAGCACACACAAGTGTGTTGGAAAATCATTCACACAATATACTATATATGGGGGGAATGCAAAACAAATATGCATACTAGGCAAGGAATTCACAGAAAAACGCTCAAGACTCTGACTTAATTCTTGGATCCATCCAAAGTCATGGGCCAGTTTGTTGATGTCTATTAGTATTCTTGGGTTTGGGTACTAGATGCACTGTTCATGAGATTGTTGGGTATCCATCCCCCAGGTTTTGCCGATTCCTTCATAACTCTCTCCTCTAACTCAGATGTACTTTACTTATTATTTATTTATTTATTTATTATGTACATCCGGCATCAAATGGCTGCCATTTTTTGCTGTGAGCCATGTTGAGCCCCCGGCGGAGAAATGAAATGGGATAGAAATAAAGTTTATTATAAGTTTATTATTTATCAGGTCTTTCTTGGTTCCGCCTTTTTTTGTTTCTTAAACAAGCTAGTCATCTAGAGGAATCTATTCTTCATGAAACTCTAACAGAAACCTCACTGTATGTTTTATGGTCTATTATTTTATGCATATAATAGACCAAATAATGTCTTCAATCACATGATTCTAACTGTCATATTTAAGAATTTTCCTGAAGTTTGGTTTAAAAGACCTGGGTTCATTAGTGACCAAGTAAACACAGTATTTTCTAAATCTAAGAATTTCAGGTTCAATATTAATTGAAGTCTTAATGCTTCTTTTTGGAGCTTTTCACATGATTATCTCTGTTTTCTGGATGACATGACATTTTATATTACAAAGACTTAGTCAGAGTTTCTGCAGCTAGGGTTGCATTGAGATTTGCACTTCAAACAGGATTAAAATCATTCTATTTCACACTTCAACGATTGAATCCATTTTCCCAATTTAACACAATAACTTTTCAGAGCACAACTGAATTTCCCATGTTATTTTTAATAAAATATTTATTACCTTGTACAGCAAACACATTTATATTTTACACCTTTGTGTTGTATTTTTTCTTCATCAGAGTCTCACATTTTGTCCCCTTCTAATTAAATAAGCAGAAAACTTCTAAGCAAACAGCAGGAAAACATGTCAAACAACACCTTCAGCATATTATTTGCAGTTCTGGATATTTACCTTGCCTGCCGTATGGCTGCCATATGCTAATTTATCAGAATATCCAAGAAAATATCCAAAAGGCTATCTTGATCTAATGTTTGTTTGTTTGTTTTTTTAAAAAAGTTTATCAATAGTCACTATTATTATCATTAACATTGAAGAAAACTGTTAGAAGAGTTTTTCATCCAAGTGTTAATGCATGTTTTACCTAAATATTATTTTCATTTTATTGTATGCTTAATTATACTTTCATTGCTTTTTCCCTCACAACAATGCCATAAATTATCAATCTATTCATCTATTTGTGAGTTGGAGTGCCACATACCTCAAGTAGCTTAAAGAACAATTGGCCAGCAGATTTGGAAGCTTTGGAGAAAGTCATGCTGTTTCTGATGACTTTGAGAAAACTTGCACCACTCACCATGAAATAAAGAGGCAGACAACATATGTATGGTAATAAAGGGTCATATACCAATCTATTTATATATGTATGCATGCATTTATTTAACTTCTGCAAACCTCCAGGTATAAAAAGGGGGATTTAATTCACCTTAGGGATGTAGTTAAGAGACAGGTGTCAATTCTCTGACCACCTCCACAGACCACCGTTGGGCCAGGGGGTGGGGGAAGCTGGGTGTGAAACACTTCTGGCTCTGGAGCCAGGGCCAGAGGAAAGAGCCCAAGAGGCCACATTCAGCCCAGTTCTGTGTTTACCCATACCTTCACTAGCACAAGAGTCATCATCTAAAAATTCCATGCAAATTCTAACAAAATTACGAAGCCTTCCATTAAAAACTTTCCCCATCATCCTTCTTTCCACACAATTCAGAAATGGTTTGTTGTCCATGACAAAGTTCTTGGAACAATTTCTCCTAATTGTATTTCTTCTGTATTATCGTAATCAATTTATCAATTTCTGTCATTCTAAAAACATTCACTATCCATTTTCTTTTCTTTTTATCATTCACCATAAATCATTGTCCTTTCGCTTTCCTGCTTTCTTTTCTCTAATCTTACATTTATTTCTCTTCTTACATCTGGTGATTTATCTAATTTAAATATGTTTCTTTTGTAAAATCATATATTAATGTCTTAAACCCAGGGGACAGGAAGTCACTTCAACAGGATGAGTGGGAGCATGGAATATTACAATGGGGAACAACATTTAAAATAAAAAAATATGTAATAATAGAAACCCACTGGGGATTGTGGTAGACTTCTAAACTTGGAATCCCCCAGCCTCCCTCTTCCTCTTTTGCATTTAACCATTTGTCCCTTATTCTGGGCCTTTTTCCTTTGACTGCCCATTTTCTTATTCTCCTGTCCCATGTCTATAGTGTCTTCCTATCTACTGTGTTCGGTAATGTTTGAAATAAATATATCAGTTTTGGTATCATAAACATTTTTAGTGCCCTTATTCTGTCCACTCTTGTTAATGTTTTCCCTTCCCAATTCTTAAATTGTTTCTCTATTACTTTCCATTTTTGTTTATAATTCCACTTGACTATACTCTTTGGGTTTTTATATATCCATACTCCTATTTCAGCTTCTTTAATCCTAATCTTAACCCTGATATTTTCCTAATCTCCAGTTGTTCCCTTGGTGGGGTATTAAGATATAGTATCTCTGACTTTTTGATATTAACAAATAGTCCTGATACATTCTTAAATTCTTCCAATTTTTTAATAATATCTTTTACCATAATTAACAGTTGACTTGTAATAATCATTGCATCATTGGCAAAGAAATTACGCCTTATTTCTTCCTTTTGCCCTCCTTCCTTTTCTATTTTGTACCCTGTCCAATTGGTGCTATTCCTGATACTTTCAGCTAGCATTTCTATCGCTATTACAAATAAAGTGGGGGATAATGGGCAACCTTGTTTTGTACCATTTAAAATTGGTATCTCTCTTGTCCTTCCATTATTCACCCTTATTTTTGCTTTACAGTTGCTGTACAATTGTTGCAGTGTTTTGCAAAAGTTTTCCCCATATTCAACTGTTGATGTAATCTTAACAGATAATTGTGATTGACTTGGTTTAATAACTCTCTGTCTTCTTCTGCAATTTTTTCTTTGATATTTAAGTTCCCTTAAATACAGTATACTAAAAAAATGGGCAAATATGGAGAAGGTAATAAATAATACTAAAGAAAAAGAAATAATATTTAGGGAATGGAGTAGGAGAGAAGAAGCAGAATTTAAGGAACCTTTTAAAGGAACAATAAAAGTATGGAAAAAAGAAAGAAGAAGCTAAGTCCAGGCAATGAGAATAAGATGGCAACTATATGGCAAATTAATTACAATAATAACAAAATTATAGGCAGAACATTGAGATCAATTGAAAGTAGAGGGGAAAGGTTAGTGGAAGATTGTATACAGTAGATGGAGACCCTGTAGAACAAAAAGAAATTCAGAATTGGATAGGATCAGGGAATTGGATTCAAAGCTGGGCTATAAGACAGGAAATTTTTAGACTGAGGGAAAAAAAATAGAGAACAGGACAGTCCATTTGAGAAGGTGATTAGGAAATGTTTGAGAGAGGAAAAGAAAGTGGCAGGAGATCTGTATGAACAAATTATAACGGTAAAAGAAGAAATAATAGTGGAAATTTTCTAAACCTGGAGAATGGACATGGAAATTGAGAGGGAAGATATACAAAGGGAAATAAGTAATATAGCAAAAGAAAAGTACAATGTATTAAGGGAAGCAAGAAGGAAAATGTTATAAAAATGGTACAGAACTCCTGCACAACTTTCACGTTTTTTACCAGGGATGAAAGATAGGTGTTGGCACGGTTGTGAACAAAGAAGGGTGTTTAATCATATGATATGGGATTGCGATCGGGTGCAAGAATACTGGAGAATGATTGAAGGAGAAATCAATAGAATGCTAAATCTACAAATAATAATAGTTAATAGAAATGTACTACATGCAAGGATAACGGGAGTGAAGACTATACAAAAAGAAAAAAAAGATTGACAAATTAATAGCATGTGCACAAATTGTTTTAGTGAGGGGTTGGAAAGATAAAACAAAATGGACTCTGACTAATTGGTATAAGTTTATAGTTGATATGTTAAATGTAGAAATCACAAATTGCAAATGGAATAATATAGATAAAATTGAAAATATTGCAATAATCAAGGGGATGTAGGAACTAGTTAAGAACTATTTAGAGAACGTACTAAGATGTGAAGTGGAAAAATTTAGATTGAGATTGATATTTCAAATGTAACTTCTGTAGTTTGTTGTATAAGGTGTATGTACAAGGAGGGGAGGGTGGGAGGGTGGGAGTGGGATAAAATGACAAAACAACAATAAAAACATTTTTTTTTAAAAAAAGAAACCCACTGGGGATGATGATGATGATGACGATGACGATGACAATCTAGTGGGCTTATATACAACTTGCATAAATATCTTTCCTTATTGCCCCCCACCCAAAAACCACATACATATTAAGTCCCAAATCTGTCTCTGTGTCAGAGATCAGTCCTGCACATGTTCTATGGCCAATATTTCTGAATATCAAAGGACCCAACGTTTTTGAAATATGTGAATGCGGTAATTCTGTTTCTGAAGTCAAAAGGTAGCTGGTGAGGAGCAACAGACAGTGGAAGGGGTTGCTCAGTACCTGGTTTGCAGTCCTGGTATGTTGGGGCTGGTCTTTGTTGTGTGTATATATATACTAGCTTGGGGTCCCGGCGGTGCCCGGGTTATTAGTAGACGGCATTGAGTTGTTTGGGGATGTGAGGAAATATCACTTAAGTTTGGTCCAGATCCGTCATCAGCTGGGTTCAGTGCTGTCTGTATAAGGGTGAACTACAACTCCCAGAGCCAAAGATCAATCACCCCAAAACAATGCCTGTATGCTCAGTTGGGCATGATGAGGCAGTGTGCCAAGTTTGGTCCAGAGCCGAAGTTGGCTGGGTTCAGTGCTAACTATATAAGGGTGAACTACAACTCCCAGAGCCAAAGGAGAATCACCCCGAAACCCTGCCTGTATGCTCAGTTGGACATGATGAGGCAGTGTGCCAAGTTTGGTCCAGATCCGAAGTCGGCTGGGTTCAGTGCTAACTATATAAGGGTGAACTACAACTCCCAGAGCCAAAGGAGAATCACCCCGAAACCCTGCCTGTATGCTCAGTTGGACATGATGAGGCAGTGTGCCAAGTTTGGTCCAGATCCGAAGTTGGCTGGGTTCAGTGCTGTCTATATAAGGGTGAACTGCAACTCCTAGAGCCAAAGGACCTAGCAACCCGAAAAATAGTTGCATCTATCAAGTAGGAAATAAGGTACCACTTATAAAATGGGGAGGCAAATTTAACTCATTTATGATGTTGGAATGAGGAAGTGCCGTCACAGTGGATGATCTCTCGGTTCTATGTGTATATGTATATAATGTGATCCGCCCTGAGTCCCCTTCGGGGTGAGAAGGGCGGAATATAAATACTGCAAGTAAATAAATAAATAAATAACGTTGCCTAAGTACCTGATGTTGCCTGGGTTCATTTGGTAAGGATATATATTAGAAATATGCATTTTTGGATTTTGGATTTTAAGAATAAAGCTATTAGAAAATGCATAACCATATAAACAGAACCATTTATATATATATAAACAGAACACATTATATACATATAGGGCAAACATTCAATGCCCATATACACACAGAATCGAGATAGAGACAGACGCAGAGGCAATTTAACCTTCTCCTGAGGGGATGTTCGATTCTGGCCACAGGGGGGAACAGCTGCTTCATCATCCACTGTGACGGCACTTCCTCATTCCAACATTGTAAATCAGTTAAATTTGCCTCCCCACTTTATAAGTGGTACCTTATTTCCTACTTGATGTGGTGCTACGTCCATCAGCCCAAGATCAACCTATTTACGTACTGCCGCCTGACCTTGTTGAAGGAGAGTGCTGTATCCAAAAGACCCAGGCAAAAGCTGCCCTGTTTGGAACAGGGAAGATGGCTGCCTCTTTTGCGGCCTAGCAGAATGGAGCCAGGCTGCAAGGCCTGATACGTGTTAGCAAAATGATCAAAGGAGGCTTGGATTGGGGCTTTGGGGGGCTAGAAGTGTTCATAAGCATATCGTTAAAAAGATAATAACAATGTTCTCTGCTGTCTTTTGAGGGAAGTAGGGCCTTACAAAGAAGTTGAAAGCTGAGGCAAGATGGCGTCCTCCTTTTGGGCCTACCGTGTTTCCCCGAAAATAAGACCTCCCCAAAGAATAAGACCTAGCAGGGGTTTGGGGGGATTGCCAAATATAAGGCCTCCCCTGAAAGTAAGACCTAGCAACTAAGGCTGCAGCAGAGTTCCATTGGGAAGCATGGCTGCAGGGCAGAAGCAGCACTCATTCATACACCGGAGGGAGGGAGGGAGGGAAAGTGCTTGCTTTCTGTGCCTCCCTCCCTCCCTGTCTTGCCTTGCCTGTCCCCCAGCCGAGGCTTGAAAAACCTTCCGTGGCTGCTACTGCGCTGCCGTTTCTTCCTTCGGAGACAAGGCCATGCTGACCATGCTCCCTTGCTTCCCAGAGGCTTCTGATTGGCTCCTGGAGCCAGGGCAAGGGAGGGTGGGAGGGAGGGAAGGAAGAGGGCTTTCGTCCTGCTGCTTTTGCTCCTTAAAGGTACAGGACGCATTGGGATTCTCTTCTCATCTTCCTATCCTATGCCATGAAACTGATTATTTTATACTATTATTCTATTGCCATATTATTATCATCATATTCTGTTACTATTATTATATCCCATTATTATATTATCCTATTAATATATTTTAAATCATTGTATTATATTTTTCTATTATTATTATTATATCATTATTATCATTATATTATTATTTTATTATTATTCTATTATATTTTCACATTATTATATTATTATTCTGTTATTATTAAATTCCATTTTATATTACCCTATTAATATATTTTATATCATTCTATTCTATACTATTATTCTATTATATTATCATATTATTATTTTATTATTATGCTATTCTGTTATTATTATTATATTCCATTTTATATTATCCTATTAATATATTTTATATCATTCTATTCTATTCTATTATTCTATTATATTATCCTATTATTATTATATTATTATGCTATTCTGTTATTATATCCCATTATTATATTATCCTATTAATACCATATTATCATTTTCTGTTATTATTATATCCTATATTATATTATCTCATTAATATATTGTATATAATTATATTATTATTATATTATCATATTATTATTATAGTATATTATATTATTCATCATTCATGACTACATTGAAACTAGAATAGAGAGAAATCAGCGTGGAAACCTTGTGAAACCTAAATTGCAAGAGGTACCATAGATTGTTGTACATGTAAATAATGGTAGTAACAAGAAATTCTTGATAGGATTCATAGTTTGTCTGGTTATGCTGGTTTGTGATGACAACTACTTTACAGTATATAATAAATGCTCATTTTGTTGTTCAACAATAAATGTGAGCTCTTCTTCATGGAAAAATAAGACATCCCCTGAAAATAAGACCTAGTGCATCTTTGGGAGCAAAAATTAATATAAGACCCTGTCTTATTTTCGGGGAAACAGGGTAGCAGCGTGGGGCCAGCCTGGAAGGCCTTAAACATGTCAGCAGAGGGGCCAAAGGGAGCCATCTGTTGTCAGTGGGTTCATGGGTCGTAGGGGTGATGTGTGTCAAGTTTGGTCCAGGTCCGGCCTTCCAGGTGGTGGCAGTGGTGTTTTTTATTACCAAAGTGTAGGCCAAAGGCTGTTAACTGTCCCAAAGCTAGAGTCGTTCTGAGGAGAGAAGTAGGCCGAACGAAGCCTGTTGGTAGTAGTTTTTGCCTCAGGGATCCCAGTGGCCTATGAAAGTGGCAGCCAATCAGAAAGCTGGCACATTCCGCCTGGCCAATCATATAGCTGGCCCATATTCCGCCAGGCCAATCAAAATGCGAGCACATACTCCGCCGCATACAAACATTGACTTTTATTATATATATAGATATATAGTGTTGTTTTATATCTGTCTGTTTTAAGCATGTTGTATCCCACCTAGAGTCACAAGGAGAGGTGGCTAACAAATAAATTATGTTGTTGTTGTTGTTTTTGTTATTCCCATAACAAACTATACACTATTTGTGGGGAACAAATATGTTATTCCAACAAAGAGAGGGAAGGCCATGGTCCTCAGGGATCAGCCAATCAAGTAATGGAGCATAGAGGGAGAAACAGAAATGGGAGATGGATAAAGAATAGGTTTATTGAATGTTTCTGGTTTGGTTTTTGAATACCCCTTCAGCGTGTTCTCACAACAAATCTAAGGTCAGTGAGGGATTCAAAAGAAGTAGTTACAGTAAATATCCAAAAAGAGGTATTAGTGTTGAAAGTGAAGAAGCATCAACACTTGTATATAGAGCAATTAAGGAGAGAAAGAAACCCTGTAGTGCATGCCTGCTGTCTTGTTTTCACCTCTGTTTCTTAGATTGATGTAACTGAAGGTGATTTTGCTTCTTGCCTGCATGTTGAGGCCACATCCCCTTCTTCACAGAAGCCTTTTGTGTACTTTATTACCCTCTGTTTGAGAAAGGGGCACCATGAGGCTTCTCTGCCTCAAGATGAGAATCAGCTGTTTCATGTTCTGATTAAGAGATAAAAGTGGGATGATGATTAAAAATAAAAAAATAGATAGATAAAAGCAGCATTGGGGACTCTTCTACAAAGATAGATAACTTTTATCTGAGATGTAGTGCCTGCAACAACAAAAGTACGCTTTTTACCTTTAATTTTTTTTTACCAGAACATCCTGTGTTCTCTCCTATGTCCTACCATAAGCTGACACATAGCACAGCTATGCTGCACTATATTCTGCTACAGTAATTCCCTTCACCAAATATAGAAACAGTTTCAGCAAAAGCCAGATGAACTTGCAGTAAAATCTTAATCTCAACATTTACAATTAAATAAGAGGAAACAGGTGTTTCTTTTCTTTTCTTTTTTTTCCTTTTTGCATTTTTGTGGACATTAATGAATTTATTTCAAATTAGGTCAAATGGGTTTGATGTCCACAGCTTGTTTTTTTGTGTAGTAGAACTTAAGTGTCCAATTTTGTTTGGACATATTTGATAAATATGTATTGCTTGTATAATTACACCTGTCCATTGATGCCTCATCCCCTTATTTGTAAAGTAAATGTTAGATTTACTATGGGCCAAATACTTGAGGGATTTATGTTACAACAGAAATCCATCTAACTTTTATTTTCTTATATTATATTCCCATGATGACTGGGATTTCCATTTATTTTTACTTCCCACAACTTTGATTTACCATGTTTTCCCATGTAATGCTTACAGTTTGACTGATTTTGGTAGCTGCTAGTACTAAGCATAAAAGCTTAGAGAGAAATAAAAACATGTGCAATGGTTGATAAAGTACAAGAGGTACCATATGAGGCCCAAACTAAGTAAAAAAGGAATATGTAATGTCTCGTAATTGTTGTCACTTTAACAAATAGGAAAGTGATTATAAAAATGTTTTCCATCTCAAGATTATATAGATTTGATTTCGTCATACCTATATGAAGAGAAGTAAGCAGACTAAATTTTAATAAGTTGCATAACTGTCATGCTATTAAAGCATAGGATAACAATTGTTTAAGCTGTAGACTTGTGTCCATTTATATAAATTTTATGATATAAGCTTCCTGGAACAATGACTTATTATAGTTAATACGCTGCAATGCACAGTGTTGGCACTAGGTAAACAAATAATTTAATTATATCTTGCTCCTGGCTCTGACAAAAGCAGAGGGGCTAAATGAAAATAAGGGGTGATCTCTCATAGTATGACTACCAAAGAGAAGCCATGTGATTTTTCATGTGGTGATCACTAGGAATGGAAGAAATACTCAAACATATTCAAAAAGGGTTGAAAAAACATATTTTGTGACAGTCTGGGAAACTCTTAGCAAGGACTGGACTTTTTTAAAAAAAAATCATTTCAATTCAATGTTTATTCTGCACAAAATTCACAATTGCAAATATGCAGGAAATATTTAAAGCTTTTTCTGCATACACACAAAAATCATGTACTAATTTTGTTCAGTTAACAGATTTTTTTCTGCAAATGTTCTTCCCATGACAAAAAAGCATCCTATTTTCTGTGCAAATATAGACAAAAAAAAGCAACATTTAAATTTTATATAAAATAAATATTCAGATGCAGCAATGTGTGCTCAGAAAAATATGTCTGCACAAAAAGTGATGTTTCCTATTCAGAAAATATTGTTTCCTATGCAAAAATTGTGAATTCTATGCAAAATAAACCCTGAAATGTGTTTGGTTTTCCACAAGTTGCTCATAGCAGGAAGAAAATTGCTAAAATTAATTGTTGCATCCTCTGAGAACAAAATTAATGAAGAACTGCAATCCTGGTGAGAGCTTATTTGGATGACAAGTTAATTTAGGCAAACATTCTTTCATTTGGCTTGAATTTGTTCCACCTCTCTGTCACAAAACATATATATGCATATTGATCTATCTATATCTTACACACCCTGGCACATATTGAATACATATGGTGATGCTACATGATGTGACATCACTGCAAAAAGCAACCCAGGAAAAGGAAATGCCAGCACTCTGGAAATGTCATATTTAATGATTTAAAAGTATGGGATTTAGAAAATTATTTGAAATGAACTAAAACAAGAATAGACTATTGAGAAGAATACTGCATTGGCATAAAATGAGGTTGAAAAACAGGTTCACCTCCAAGAGCTGCATTTTATCATGGATAATGGAGGCCATAGGCATGAACCAAGTTATGCAAAGACACAACCATCCTAAATGATTTTTCTCTCTCTTACCGAATGTATTGCTAGGGAAGTGACCACTCATTCTTGGAGAGACAAGAACACATTATTTATTTATTTATTTACAGTATTTATATTCCACCCTTCTCACCACGAAGGGGACTCAGGGCGGATCACATTATACATATAAGGCAAACATTCAATGCCTTGACATAGAACAAAGACAGAAGACAAACGCAGGCTCCAAGCTGGCCTCGAACTCATGACTTCTTGGTCAGAGTGATTGTTCTCAGCTGGCTGCAGCTGGCTGCTCACCAGCTTGTGCCACAGCCCGGGCCCATAACTTATGGTTAGGGACCAAATGAGATCTCATTGAGGATTATTACCCTTGTCAGAAAAAAGGACAAGTTTACAAGCCATTTCTAAGTTTAATAATGTGTCACAACATCAATAAATGAGTATAGGAATATTGTAAAGAATCTCTGAATCTCTGAACACACACACACGAGAGCATTTCTAGATCTGAATATTAAATGCAATCATAATTGTATTTATTGTATTTGAACTGTATTTGAACCTAAATTCACGCAGATATATTTATTTCCCCCTTGGGGGAGAAGAGAGGTATATAAATTAAATTAATATATTAATAAATAAATTTGTTTTTAAAAATTCATATTCACTTTGTTTTCAACTTTGTGGTTGTTAGCTTCCCTGACTTCCCACAGGGAAAAAGGCAGGATCTATACAAAGTAAATAAAATAATAAATCAGATAGATAAAATGTTTTAGTGATTTGACAACAAGCCTATGAAGAAATGTAAGTAATGCAATCCTTGAAGCATGGTTAGATAGTGATTATTCAGAACAGCTGCTTTATTTAACCATATTTGTATCTTCTGAAAAAACATTGCTGTATAAATATCCCTAATCATGTTTATGCACAGGTACTTTTGCTTGACATGAAAATGCCATTTTGTGCTGCCACTGATATAGTGATTGTATTTGAAATGTGTTTCTTACCCAGAGTATTACTTCCACTACAGAAATATACCATATGTTTTCATTAGTCAAAAGAGTGGAGCATACATAACAATGCAGCATGAATGTGTTTGCTTAAACTGGGAAGATTAAAGAAATTCATTTACTTTCAAATGATTTGCAAACAGAAAAAGAGTTAAATCAACAACAGTTTTAAGTACATCACAAAATACTCATCCATTTAGAGTATTCACTTAAAATTGGATATAAAACCATTGGCTGTGTTTGTGTCATTGTTACTGTTGACTTTTTTTGAAAAAAAAGAGTTCAAGATTTGAACAGGCGTTGTGATAGAATTAATTGGCAATATTCAGCAAGTAAAAATCCTAATAACCCTTTGTGAAGTAAACATTTATTGTTAATCCTACTTTCATTTGAAGATGCTTGAGTTTTTGCTTCTAAGACTTTCCTAATAACGTATAGTGGAATGGTGTTTTTCAGGGCATAAATACAGTACCTTCAAAGTCACAGGCTCATAATTATTGCAAAAGTAAACATTTTATTTGGAACTCAGTTCACATGGGATAGAAATGATCAAAATCAATGTGATCAAAGTTGAGTTATGATGCTACCAAGGTGGGGGTTTTTTTTTCTTACGTAGTGAATAAAAACGTAGTACACCATTTTAAAAAGGACGGACCATTCATTGTATTTCTAGTCTTTGAGAAGACAAGTTTTGTACGTATCTGCTCAGGTCTTGCAGATTCATGGACATGACTTCCTTGATTGAGTCTTAAAGGGAGAGGGGGGAGGGTAGGGAAGGGTTGGAAATAAAAAGGGTTATTTAGCTTCAATTCTTCTTCTCTGCTGGTGTATTATATATTGTAACTGCTAAAATAAAGTACAGACTGCATTGTAGTAAGTGGTCTTTGGTTTGTTCTCCTCCACACATAGAATAAATATAGTGTCCCTACTTCGCAGATTTTCACTTAATGTGGGTGGTCCTGGAACGTAACCCCCACGATAAGTGAGGGAACACTGTATGACCCTTCAAAGAAATATTCTCTGCTCAACAGTTCCTACTTAACAACTACATGGTTTTAATATTCTGTAAGCCATCATGCATCTCAACCTTGTTAGAAAAGTGGAATGTAAGTAAACAAGCAAATAATGGGTATCAGGGAGGCAGTGAAAAATCGTGAATTCAGGAGCAAATGAAACATGCATAAAATTCATACCCAAGAAACTGTGGACTCAATTTTCATTAAAGGCTACTTAATGACTACATACGCATTAGCCTCTTGTCTAATTTCAAGATCCTCTTTAAAAACAGCAGTGTGAAGCTCAGCTAGAGTAATTACACAATATTACACAGGTAGTCAGTTCAGACGCAATAGGATTGGTCCAAGCAGTGTGACGTAGCATATCCCAACAAGTGTGTGCTGTGGTCATGAATGGAACAGAGTCGATGTTACAGAGTTGTGCCACAAGGAAACCCTAGACAGACAAACAAGTACTGGACAAACATAGGATAACAGATTCAATGTTGGTTTGCCTCCTTCACGTAATAAAACCCTACATAAATATAGAGACATAAAAGGAGGCTTTCTGCCTATATCATAACCTTAAATTATTCAACATCACTGACCAGAATACCTAGGAGACTTTCTTAAAAACAAATTGCTACCTGTGTTAAAGCATTGCATTTTCTGAATGTTTGTGTATTCATGTATTCTGCTATGGGAATTTCTTACTCCACAATAATATTGTCTGCAGTAGCAGAGCCTAAAATAATCTCTTATCTAGGAAACTGATTTAGTTATATACAGTAGATACATGTTCAGTTGACTGAATTTATTTAAGCCATGGAATTTGAGCTTCATATATTTTCATATCCCTGTATCTGTAGCTATGGCTGTATGGGATGAAACTTTGACAATTCCCATAATACCCCAGCCAACTTGACCACTGATAGCTTTTTGAAAATTGGAATCCACAGGAAATAGAACTGAATATATCTGTGATTTCCTTTTTCTATGTATAGTTTTGAAAGCTGACTAATGAAATAATGAAGAAAAATAATAGGAAGAGAATCAACTCATTTCAAATGTAGTATTCTGTTGATACCATGGCCTGTAGAAATTACAAAAGAAGTGGGTCTGAGATCACATCAAGCTGGAACTCACCCTAGAAAGCCAAAATGAGACTGCTGTAGTTTGGATATATCATGAAAATGGATTACTCATTATAACAGATAATAATGCTTGTTAAGGTAGAAGGCAATAGAAAAAGAGGAAAACTACATCAAAAGTTAATGAATTCTATAAAATAGAAATGTGGGCCTGAGTTTATTTGAAAAGGGTTGGATAACAAGGACACTTGAAAGTCTGTCATTCGTAGGGTCATCATAAGTTGAAGCTGACAAAATGTCAGTTAACAACCACAATATCTATAGTAAACTTCAATCACTTGGGGAATATATTCAGAAAAAAATCTCAACAACCTTTGTGGCTACTAGAAATAAATCAGCAATTTTTTGTCCATCTTTCTATTACGATGGACTCAGGGCACATCCAGACAGCACGCAAAATGCTCACCCCTCTGTTTTTACATGGGATATCCAAACAACGCCACACATATAAACAAATTCCTTTGGGTAATTTGAAGTAATTTCACAGCTGGAAAGACCCAGCATGAGCTTTCTGGGGCATGTGCAGACTTCAATGTGGGTCCAATTGGGTTTTTAAAACCCAACTGGACTCTCATTAAAGTGCTGTCTGGAACCACCCTCCATTGCATATACTGATCATTTAATGTAGTTCAAGCTAGCTCCAAACTGCAGTAAACTGCAGTAGTAGACAACAAACTCCCATCAAAGTGTACTCTTAATGCACCATCAGTGCTCTGTGGTTTGTATGATCACCATTTGGGCCTCAAAGTGGTTCCAAAACTTCCTATGTAATCATCTGCACAGTGAAGCCATTGTCTTTAATATCATTTTGAAACTGTACTAAATAGTTAGGCACTAAATAGTTTGAAACTGTACTAAATAGTTAGGCACAAAATCTAAATTGGGTGATACTATTTTGACAGGTTCTCCAAAGTGACATTTTCTTTAGCTTGATTTCTTGCAAAAGCCTGTCATGGAAATATATTACTCACTGAAATTCATAAAATCCACTTTCTTCCTTGGGCACTAAGCAAGGAATGTATAATGAAGTTTATGCACACCAACGTATTTTTATTAGCTGTAGGAATGCTCTCTTATAGCATAAAGTGGCGCTTTTCATATCAGAAGTGCCTCTAATTTGAACAGCATAGGAAAGCAGCAGCCAAAAATGCTTGGCATTTTATTCATCAGTAATAACAAGGACTGTATTTTACAGCTATGCTTAGCTGTGCTGTATCACTTTATACACGAGTCTGAAGATACAGCTATTGATCATTGCACCAAAGTGTTACAGTTCCAAAAATGGTGAGGTTGAAGCACCTCAAATAGGGTTTGCGAGTGTTGATGTTTCTCAGGAATTATCATCATCATATGGATTATACTCACAGTAAATTCTACTTTATCCTATTGGGATTATTCCCATGTGCTTTGAGTTTGAAGGGGGTAACTGCTTTGCAGTGTAGTTTTGTTGTGAGTAAACTCTTTCCCATGCCTCTCCACCCCCACTTTCCACAAGTTGAAATCTCTGTGGTCAAAACTCCTTGCTCTTGGTGTGCTTCACAGGATAGCTGAATTGGTTACAATGGATGATGATTGCCAAACACACTTTCCTACAACAGAAAATTAAATTAAATGGCTCAATACACCTCTCCCTCTCCCTTCTACAGCTTTCTTAAAACACATTTCTGGTGACAAAAGTTTTACTAGTGTGGGAGACGTATAATGCTAGGATTGGAGTAGAGGCCATAGTCCTTTTTTGACCAACATACAACCAAGTACCCAGTCTATTTGGACTAAGGTATCATTGTTAACTTTAATGTATTCTAAGATGTTGTATTGGCACACTTACTTTTTTTCAAAGAAAGGAAATACTGGAACCATTAATTTGGCTCTAGCTGGGATCACCCTACATTCATCCCCACCATCCTCAGTAAGCTTCAGTTGATGCTGTCTTGTGGGTTTTGTATGAGGTGCTCTGAACTTATTTGCACCTATTTGTCACTATATAGTTACATACCCATTACTAGCTCATCAGTCTAGTCAATAATTATCAAATTATAACAAGAGATTATCATTCCCTACCATAGAAGTGAAGTGAATGTCTTTCTTCCCCAAGGCTTTTGCTTTCCATGAATGCTGAAAAGTTGTGATGTGGGATGTCGTATCTCTTAAGCCCTCATCCACAACTTCTCTGCTTTTGTGAGTTTATTCTTGTAGTTATTATTGGCCTCAAGCAGTGGATCTCAACCTTTGGTCCTCCAGGTGTTTTAGGCTTCAGTTCCCAGAAATCCTAGCCAGCTTACCAACTGTTTTGAATTGGGGTAGCTGAAGTCCAAAACACCCAAATGACCAAAGGTTGGGAACCACTGGCTTAAAGAAAACAAATGAGATCCTGGAATTCATCGGGGGGGGGGGGGCTTCTACACAGGTGTATAAAATCCACATTGAACTGGATTATATGGTAGTGTGGACTCAGCTCACCCAGTTCAAAGCAGATATTGTGGATTATCTGCCTTGATATTCTGGGTTATATGGCTGTGTGAAAGGGCTCTATGTCAAATAGACACAAAACTTTTGTAAATAGCGAACAGTCTTTAAAATGGGTCCCTGGAAGGTAAGATGCATCTCCTGTCTTGTTGGTAGCATTCCTTTATAGCTGTTTTCCTAATTGGACTATTGTATTTGTACATTTTTAGGATGTGTGTATGACTGGTTAGCCCTTTCTCTATTGCTAAAGTCAGGTGGACCTTTCCAATGCATCTACTGCATATTACTAGATTAAGAGCGACTCTTTTGAAAAACCTAAAAAATATGTGTGAACCAACTGTGGGTAGAAATAATGACCATCTGAGCCAGCTCAGTACTACTCTGCATCCATCATGAATTTTGGAAATAATTACATGCAGAACCAATGGGTCTCATATCGACACTCTTTAGTCTGCTCTGTAAATGTAAGGATGCTAAACTCCCCAGAGATTGATCAAAATAAAGTGCACAAAGATATTCTACTTCTAGAATGCATATCATATAGGTTACTTGTTGGTTTTGCTCAATGATAGCTTTCTAATCTATTTGAACTATTAATGGTTTCAGGATGAGAGAGAATTATTGTGCCGGTTTAGAGATTTTGATATAAACAAGGTCACTGCATAATTCAGACTATATCAATGTCTGTATTCACGGGGGAGAGAAAGTGCGACATCAGATTCTGATGATAATTGGGCCACTGGGAAAAGATATCAGGTAAGTGGCTGCTCTAGAGATGTTTCTTTTACTGTGCTTGGATTGTTGTTGCTCCTGAATATACATTTCCTGGAGAAGACTACTGTTTAAATTATGCATAAAGGTATCGCAAATCTGCTTTCTACCAATGCAAAATACAATGTACAGCAAGGTTTTTGTCCTGAGACATGCATTACTGGCACCCTGTAAATGATTCCATTTACCAAACGGTAACTCCCAATTCCCTTCCCAACACCAGAAAACAACAAAGTATTAATCAGCTTGATATGTCTGAATATAGTGCACGAGAATTTATTGTTGCTGTCATTCTAAATAGCAGTTCTGGCTCAGAATATTAATGTGCCATCTTTAAATTATATTCAGTGTAAAGCTTCAAGATATTAACTTCTGTGAAATGTAGAGTACCAGACACACAGATTTTTAATTAAACTAAATTGTGAAAAGGTCTTTCTTCAAACTGATTTGTTACAAGGACCAGAAGACAGGGAAGTGAGATACAATGAAATCAAAGCAACCACAAAGTCTGCCTTTCAATCTTCATTCAGTTCATATCACACCTAATTTTGTAGTGCTGGGGAGATAACTGATTAAATTGTAAAATCTATCAAATAACATTAAAGTACTATGCAAGACACTAAAACAAGAGTTTTACAGCACCTTAAAGATTAACAGATTTTTTAATGGTAGAAACCTTATGGAGAAGAATGTTGACATACATTTAAGCTACCTAGGGTCCCATACTGAAATAAAGGAGGTATATAATATAATATAATAAAGTAATAAAATAAAATAAAATGTTAGCAGTGAGGTTTTAGAAGAATGAAATCAAACAATGCAAATACTATTTATATTTTTATTAAAATGTCAATTTATGTAAACTATCAATAATACTTTGGAATAGCCACTGTTTCATATATTTGCACATTAATGTATTTATCATTATCTATCCTAGATTGCATTTCCCTCTGATATCACTGCTAACATTTTTCTTCACTTTACATCTACATGATGAATAATCTTTCATCTGAGGATGACATTCTATGAACATGAATGACTGATTTAGTCCTAAAGAAAATTAGCCTTCACGTATTCACAAACAGCTTTGCTGTTTTTCCTGTAATAGAGTGACATTGCTGTGCTTTTATGAGCAAAAGGCTGAAGATCACTAAGTGTATTAATTGACATGAAGTGTTTTGGTGTTTAGTTTTTATTTGCAATATATAGAAATTTTTATATCTGCACTGTCATCTTTTTTACTCTTGGTTTTGCTAGCAGATGCTACTGTGGGCCCTCAAGTGCCTATGAAGCTCTATCCCTACAGTCAGGGGTAGCCTTCTCATCACACTCAACTTGGCCCTTATGTTCAGTTCAATATTGTTAAAGAATGATGATACTGAATATCAAAGTTCTGGCTGGAGCATCCAGAACCTAGTCCATTGCATCAGGTATTCTATAAAGCTTGTAATTTGGATGCTAATAGGTCTTAACAGAAAATCCTAAGAATTATCAAAAGGAAAAGGAGTATCCATCCTTCAGCTATGAGAAGGCCAGTTGAATCCTACCAGGCTTTTTTATTACAGGAAACATGAAGATGTGTTCCTGAGTTTCTCCGGTTACATGAATTACTGCTGGATCATATCCTTTTATTTTCTTTTCAGATTTTTGAAACCTGAACAAGCACAATATAGAATAATGTGGATAATATGGGAGTTGGAAAATACTAAATCACAAAAGCTATAAACTGTTGGTCAACACACCTTGGTAAATAGCTGAGTTGCAAAAGTCTGATAGAATACAATTTTCTGCACTCCCACTTATTCTTGCAACCCAAGGATAATACTTAATGTTGTAATAAATTTTCTGTGCACTCTGTCATAGGCTCAACATATTCCATGATCATTTTTCTTTCTATGAACA
Organism: Anolis carolinensis; assembly: GCF_035594765.1. NCBI lineage: Eukaryota > Metazoa > Chordata > Lepidosauria > Squamata > Anolidae > Anolis > Anolis carolinensis. Next base: position 91,838,294 of record NC_085843.1, read on the forward strand.
ATATAATAGTTGTGAGGTTCTTTGACAGGAGAATATTTGGCATATAGCCTAGTCATAAACTATTATTTACTTTTAAAGGTTAGTTTCTAAAATAAATAGGAACATACAAGTCAGTGGCTTGATCATTTATTTTACTTTCTGTCAAATCATTTGTGGTTTCTTCAGCAGTCCATTTTTTCATAGACAATATAACTCTTTTGCTTACATTTGAATAGAAATGTTACGTTATTTGACACAGGGAGTTTTAGATTGCAGTTAACTAGATTAGTACACCCCTAAAAATCTACTGAGGATCTCTCTCCCCCAAGTTACCAAGAACAAGCCTTTATTTCCAGTGGTTTAAATTTAAAATAAAGCTTACATGGCACACTCCTTCTATGAAACTTTGACTGCACTTTGGAAGGGATAAGTAAAGGTAAAGGTTTTCCCCTGACATTAAGTCCAGTCATGTCTGACTCTGTGGGTTGGTGCTCATCTCCATTTCTAAGCCAAAGAGTCGGCGTTGTCCGTAGAGACACCTCCAAGGTCATGTGGCCAACATGACTGCATGGAGCGCCATTACCTTCCCACCTGAGTGGTACCTATTGATCTACTCACATTGGCATGTTTTCGAACTGCTAGGTTGGCAGGAGCTGGAGCTAACAGCGGCCGCTCCCGCCGCTCCCGGGGCTTGAACCTGGGACCTTTCAGTCTCCAACTCAGTGCTTTTACACACATTTCATATTTTGTTTATGAGGAAACAGCATTTCTGGAATGCTTCAAGGAACAGTATTAGCCTCTCAAAAGAGATAATAATAATAATAATAATAATAATAATAATAATAATAATAATAATAATTTATTTTTCTATCCTGCCTCCATCTCCCTGCAGAGACTAAGGGTGGCTAACACAGGGCCAAGCTCAAAGAACAAATAATCAACAAAATAAAATACATGTAAAAACAACATCTTCAAGCAAATAAAAACACATTAAACCCATAGTAATGCATAGTAAAATAATAAAATGATAACATGCAAGACCACCATTTAGTAAAAAAGTGAGTAAAATGGGTGGGCGGTCTAGACAAAAGTGCAAAGCTATGTAGTGCCCCTGGTGATGGCGCAGTGTGGTAAAGCGCTGAGCTGGTGAACTTTCAGACCGAAAGGTCCCAGGTTCAAATCCCGGGAACGGAATGAGCGCCCGCTGTTTGCCCCAGCTCCTGCCAATCTAGCAGTTCGAAAACATGCAAATGTGAAAAGATAAATAGGTACCGCTCTGGCGGGAAGGTAATGGCGCTCCATGCAGTCATGCCGGCCACATGACCTTGGAGGTGTCTATGGACAACACCGGCTCTTCGGCTTAGAAATGGAGATGAGCACCAACCCCCAGAGTCAGTCACAAATGGACTTAACGTCAGGGGAAAACCTTTTTATGTAGTGCAATGCCATTTGGGAGCATAAGTGGACAAAGTACTAACACATTCTCTAAGAGAATTAGAGTAGGGTAGGAATTCAAGTTTTCTAACAAGAAGCAGAATAAAGTGCAAAATATAGTGATTTTGTTTAAGTGGGGTTTTGGTCATGGGGACTAAGATAATAATAGTAACTTCATTTATTACCCGCCCTATCTCCCTGAGGGGACTCAGCGATTTCTGACAAAGGATGGCAAACATTCAATACCATAAAACAACACAAAATGAACAAATAGCCCCATGAATAGGTACATACAGACATTAAAAGAATTTGGACCCTGGATTCAAATATATTGCACTATTAAACTTTTACACTTTGTCTATATAATAAAATACTATGTTACCTTTTTATTCCAAAGTACTAGAGACAGTAAACCAATGCTAATATATTTTATTTTATCATTCTTTTTTACTATTCTAGACTGCAACACCTATTTCTACACAAATGCATTCATTCAGTGAGTGCTCAGTTTGCATAGCAATCCAATCTCAAAATGTTCAATGTGTTCGAGGTTGTATATTTCCTCAGACAAGTAAATGGCAAGGAGAATTAACCTAACCCAGATTCAATGTAATTCTTCACAACCTGTTTGCAATGTGGAATCTAAATCTAAAATAGACTGTCAAGTAAGGTAGCTCTTACCAGACACTTTGTTTATACATGAAATGAGCCAAGCTTAAAGTGTTATATTGACAGGGATGTTCCACATTTACATTTTAGTTTAACCTTTATTTGAAATGCATTTTTGCAACTGCAGTGTAACTTCAGTTTAGTAAGACTGAACACACAGGGAGACAGACACACGTTTTCCCCAGCATCTCATGGTCCGTCTTAACTAAATGCCCTGACATAGGAGCAGTGCAGATCATTGCTGGGAGAATTTAAAGACTTATGTTTCATTGAGGGTACTGTTATTAAAGCCCTCCACATTCATGTCACAAGTATCTAGGCCATTTATGCCTCTTGTCAAATATTTAAGGAGCAAGGGACATGGGGAACATTTCACAGACAATAAATCATTAGAGCTACCAGCTATGAAAGAATTTATTTAAATCCCTGTTTCACAATACAGAGAATTCAACAAGAGGCACAAAGTATCATTTTAGCTTTTCATTTGTGGCACGATAAGCCTGCTAAACACTATAGAATCGAGAGCTTCACAGATAGCAGATCTGTGCAGACAGGTACACATGCAATAATAGATATACACATACACACAAATGTAAATATAGTCAGCGAGTGCATGAATATTCATTTATTGTGGTTCTTTGTAATTTTAATTCTCCTTTATTTTAGAAAGCAACATGCTCTAAAACAATGGAGGAATGCAATAAACAGTATTATCAGCCCATAGGTCTTTAAATTCTTCTTTCTCTCTCATTCATAAAGAAATTTTAAAAGCATTTATTAGCAACTATAGCTCCTTGGTGTCTATTACCAAAGAGATTGGGAATTCATTGAGGGAACACAAATATTCTAAATGTCAGATCTTGGTTTCATTGTAGATGAAATATGCAGTAGCTTGTTCAGAGTATCATACAGCTGTACAAATATTTTTGTACTGCACAAATCCAAGTTTTATATCCAAGCCATGAGTATTTGACAATGATTTGGACCAGAAATTATCTTTTTACAAAGCTATCAATAAAAGATCAACACTCAGTGTAGTCATTCTGTTGGACTGTACTAAATAATATAGGGCCATTTCACATATGACATTTTCTCTACAGAAATTTAGAGAAGGAAGTGTAAATAAATATGTAAAAATTGTGTGTCTAGTTTTCCACATATACATTTCCTACTGCTAAGCACAAATCCTTTAGACAAACTACAGATATATGCACAATATCCATACAGCACTGTTCCTCCCTCCATATCTAAGAAAAATGCCATTTGTGAAGTCCAGAAATCATTCCACTTACACATTTGTGGAACTGCAAATAATTTCAAAGTAACTTTGATACGTAAATCAAAGGTTAGAAGGAGATTTAGACTGAGTTTATGAGAGGAGAGGAGATTGTGATGATAAAAAGCACATCGAGTCAGGGAAAATCAAGCGAGTGTGAGATCAACATTTTACTCAGCCTCTTGATAATTCACATTCATCTTGAAAAAGCTACTATTGCTAAATAAAGATAAAATTTCCAACATTGCATTTCAGCTAGCTGAGTGAAGATGTTTTAAAGGCAAGGCTAAACATCAAATATGTAAACATAATTCTTGAAAACTTTAAAATAAAGTTTAAAAGACACACACTGCTCTGTTGTTACTGTGTTAATAACCCTCATTTTTGTGATACTAAATTTATTTGCAACTGAATGGCCTCTTCAGAATGGCAGTCTGTTTCACAATATTATCTATCTTTTGCAATTGCCACATGCATCATGTCAGACATTTTTGAATGTTTTTTTTTTAAAAAATAAATGCCAAGAATATTTTTCACAACTAGTTTCAACTCAGGTGGGTAATAGCCAGCTCTGAAGACAACATCTTCTGAAGTTGTCTTCCTCCACTTCAAAATAAACAAATAGTACTTCCCATAGAGCACCACTGTAGTTTCAGCATCACTGTAGCATTGAGGAAAATTGAGAGACTTGTCCCTAGACTTAGCCACTTGGCGCTTCATTCCTTGAATCACTGCTCCCACCAAATAAACTAAAGTGAAGGAGGGGGTAGTAAGCAAAGCCCACTCAGTCTATATCCTCTCCAATCTAAACCAATTACTGGACATAGCATATATATTCATATGTCCTAACAGTATAGTTTTAATTTGCTGTATTCTCACTCAGCTAAAAGTTGGGAAGGGAAAGAAGGAAAAAAAATGTGGTGGGATTTCTCATTAGGAAATTTCACATGTGAGGTCATATTGCTACTCAATTCCGGGGAGATTTAACATGTGAGGTCATAATATTGACAATATAAGTATTTTAGGTCTTCACTCATTCCTCTATCTCACATCCTGTATTGTAATACAATTGCTTGTTACAGATGCAAGTTAGTGAAAGGGCCCATGGAGGCATGTACCGGTTTCTCAGGCTGATTCCTAGGCAGTTCATCAACCCCCCCCCCCCCATTCTTTGCAGGACCCTCAGTTAGTGGTGCCAGGGAAAACTATGTTAAATACCAATGGATTGTCTTTATCTGGTAGTTTTGCTTGTTCTATTTTTTGGTGGATGGGGGAATTGCCTCCCCTTAAAAAGCCAACCATATCATGTTTGTTGAATTTTCTGTGTGATTGAATTTGTTTTGTTTTGCTACATGTATAGTTATCTCAGGAAGCCAGTATGGCTTGAATGTTGGACTAGGTTTCTGGACTAGACCAGAATTTGACCAAATCACTCTCTCTTAAGTCTCAGAGAAAAACAACTGCAAACTCTCTCTGAACAAATTTTGCCATGAAGACCTCATGATAGTTTCACCTTATGGTCATCGTAAGTCAGAAATGATTTTAAGACATAATAATACATTCAGTGATTGAGAAGTCATTAGGAAACAGAATCCCATTTGAGTTGTGGAATGGTTCTGTAGTGTAGAATACTTCTCCTCACCCACATCCACGAGGAGGGACCCTGCAAAGAATGTGAAATGCTGGGAATCAGTCTGAGCAATCGGTACATGCCTCCATGGGCCCTAGAAACTTGGATTACTTCCCTTTCACTTGGGCTTCATCATTTGAGCTATTGTGGAGGACACCATGCCAAAGACATGTGGTTTTGCTGATATACCGTTTGTTTTTACCAGTTCAGTTTTTGTGGTTAGTACTGAAGATTGAAATAAAGGGTAGCTTTTTTGTATGTGTATATGTAGATCCAGCAAGTAATATTTAAAAACTAAACTGCACATTCACAAATGTACTATTTTTTTAAAAAAAAATCAAACACTAGTTCTATTCTTTGATTATCCTTTGCCTTAAAAATCTTGACTCACACATAGTTTTTTATGGATTGTCGTCTTACATAATGGCATTATTTACAAACTTCTACGGATTTGTAAAGGCCCACGGCTCTTTTAATTTTATTTTAATCTTTACAAAAGAGAAATCAGAAAGTGAGTGTTTGCAAAGGAAAGATAACATGAAATACATAATTTTTTTTCTCTTCTTTCTTTTACTGGAATCTGAACAGAGGTGGCTAACTACCGTTGGTAGACATTTAGCTGTTCATACAAATGGCTGACTCACTGAAGCAATGTAATGACCAAGGAGGGAATTTAGGTCATAGAGATCAGCTTCTATGAACAAACATTTCCCACTCCAGAGGTCATTCTATCATCCACAGAAGCCAAACTGCAATACTCAATGAGTCATCTTCTCTGTTCTCAACTGTTCTCATGAATAGATCAAACATAGATGTGCAATGGAAATCAATTAAACTGTTATGCCTTTTCTGATCCAACCCATAGGTGGTATTATCAGCTCAAAACAAAGAAAAAATAGGTGACACCATCCTTAAAACTACTGCCTCCTTGACTACTTTCACTGTAACAAAAACTTGGCAAAATTTCAGTCCTTTGAGGCTGTTGAAAAGGTTTTTGCATATTCATTTTTTAAAAAAAAATAAAATTAGGGGTGAATTGGCATCAGTGATACACATGTGAAGTTTCCAAATCTCAGATACTGGCCTACCTTTGATTTACATTGTAGAAGCTGACCTATGGAAGTACGTGGGCAATCATAGCAATGAGTATTATCAATAAATCATTATTATATTTACAAGTGTTCTCTTTTTTAAAAAATAGATAATTAATATCAGGTTTGTCGTATTCATGCAATGGCCTCATAGGAATTAACTACTCTTAACTCTAATGGTTGGGAGAATGTAAATGCTCGACTCAGGGAGAAAAGGTATCATGGAAAGCTAATCTATAATAGAATCTAGCCACAGTACAAGGCAGCAGATTAATATACTCTAATACAAATTAAACAGACAATAAATATTATAGATAAAGGTTGAAAATGAAAATTACAATCTTGGCAATTGTGTGTAATTTGCATATACATTACTTATTGTTACCAGATGAACTACATGTGAGTGTGACTCAAAATTTATATTAAACATTACCTACATGCATAGTACATAAGGACAAACCACAAAACATAGAACATTTCAAAATTGACACTGAATACATTAAATCCTTAATTACATTAGGAAAAAATCCTTTACAATTTGCCATTCCTGGAGACATGGAAAGGTGAGAGAGAAAAATATTTTAATTCCGATGTTTTCTTATTTTTGTTTTTTAAAGTAAGTTCCCTGAATATCTTATTCCTACAGAATGCAGTGTTCCCTCACTTATCGCGGGGGTTACGTTTCAGGACCACCCGCAATAAGTGAAAATCTGCGAAACAGGGACACTATATTTAATTTAATATTTATACATTATTTTAGTAGTTATATACTATTTTAAGTCTTTATCAACCAATTGTGTGTTGATAAATTGCCTCCTTCTCTTCCCGTTTCCACTTGGGCTCCTTTTCTTTCCCTTTGGCTTCTCCTTCCTCCCTTCCTTAGGCTGTTAATTGTAATTTTTTTATGATTTATAATAGTCTTTTACAGTTTATTGAAAAACTGCAAAACAGTTCCGGGTGAGCCATGATGGCGGCAGGCTGTGTTTGCTGAGTGCTCTCAGCGAACAAACGCCAAAGGATTGGATAGAGTGATTTGCTCCCCTCTTCTTGCGGATCGAAGCGGGAAGGGACGCAAGGCCCAAGACACCCCCATTGATCCTTGCTGTTTCTCCTGGACCTCTTAGATGCTTTCAATACCGTTGTTCATGGTATCCTTTTGGGATGATTCGCTGAGGTGGTACTTGGTACATTTTATGGTGCCCGAGGTCCTTGCTGGAGGGCCGGTCCCAGATGGTGGTGCTAGGGAACTCCTGTTTGACCCCCTGGCTGGTAGCCTGTGGGGTCTCTCAGGGTTCAATTCTGTCCCCTGTGCTGTTTAACATTTACATGAAACCACTGGGAGAGATCATCCAGAGTTTTGGAATGTCAGATTTATTCAGATTAGACCCAACTCAATTACTCCGTTCCACCTAAAGCCAAGGATGCCATCCTGATGCTGAACTGGTGTTTGTCATCAGTAATTTATTGGATGAGGGCCAACAAGCTGAAGCTGAAGCTAAATCCAGACAAGACTGAGGTACTTCTGGTCAGTCAGAAGGTAGATCAAGATATGGGATTACAGCCTGTGTTGGACGGGGTCACACTCCCCTTGAAGACACAGGTTCACAGGTTGGGAGTGCTCCTAGACTAAGTGTTGATCCTGGAACCCCAGGTGTCGGCAGTATCCAGAAGTGCCTTTTCACAATTAAAACTTGTGCACCGACTGTGCCCTATCTTGAAACACCAAATCTGGCTGTGATTGTGCACGCTTTAGTCACATCCTGTCTGGACTACTGCAATGTTCTCTATGTGGGGCTGCTTTTGAAAATAGATCAGAAGCTTCAACTGTTTCAGAGATCGGTAGCCAGATTACTAACTGGAGTGCTGCACAGGGAGCGGACAACTCCATGTTGTGGCAGCTTCACTGGCTGCTGGTTTGCTTCCGGGCTAAATGCAAAGTGCTGGTCATTACCTATAAAGCCCTAAACAGTTCAGGCCCAGACTATTTGGGAACCCACATCCCTGTTTAAAAACCTTTTTAAACTATGTGGACATCAGAGGGGCCTTTTTCTCAGTCCCGCCCCCTCTGTGCAACTGGTGGAAACAAGAGAGGGGGGCCTTCTCAGTGATCACTCCTTCCCTTTGGAACTTCCTCTCAAAATAACTCTGGACAGCCCCCTCACCCTTCTCCTTTAAGAAAGCATTAAAAAACTATTTCTGTTTGCTAGCCTAGGGAGAGGAGGATGAATAATAACATTAATTCCATCCTTGTGGACGAAGTTGATAATTACCATGTAACTTATAGAAGAGCTGTATTTTTATATTTTTATACAATGTTTAACTATTTTACTTTAACACCTATGATGCTTGATTGATCGATTTACATCTTTTTAGCCAAAGTTGTTTAATTTTGTTTTAAACGTATGTGTAAACATTTAATTGTTATAATTGTATATGGCACTGAATGTTTGCCTTTGCTTTTGGAAGCTGCCCTGAGTCCTTTCTAGGATAGTAGATAGGTTGAAAATAAAGATGATTAATTATTATTATTATTATTTTAATATGACACTGCAAACACGATAGATATGCTGGATTTCGTTTCACAAAATCACAAGTCGAACACTTCCCAAGTGTCTAGGACTGTGTGATGTATTTTCGGATGATGTGTGCAGATCCCAGTAGGGTGGCCTTTTGCAGTTGGCAGATCGTAATTTTGTCAATGTCTATTGTTTCCAAATGCCAGCTGAGATCTTATTAAAACCAACCTTGGACATTTCTCTTGTTTGAAACAATTCTCTTCTTTCTGGCTAGTGTACCTGTGGACCTGTTTACTAGTTATGTGACTCTTAGACTGTCTGATGACCCTGCTGGACATTTGATCCATTGAACTGACTTGAGATTATAATGCAGCAGAAAGCATGAAGGAACCTGTTGTGGGCAACACTCAGCTAGCTATAACATTTTCTGCTAGCTGCAAGGACAAGATCAGTAAAATTGTGCATTTGTGTGGAATTGCAGTTCGTTTTGAGTAGTTTCATTCTTGTAGTCTCAATATCATATTCGTGTCCCACTAATGAAAATGGGCCACCTATGAGACACAAATTTTTGTTTGGCTAACAAGAAACATGAAAATTTTTGTGCCATTGGCAGCAATGGGAGGGCTTCCGAGGCTCATCTCCCCCCCCCTCGTTTTTTGGGCTAGAGGGGTGAAAATTGCCACACACGGAGGGCATTTTGATCCCTTTTAGTCCACCAACTTTTTAAATATTTGGATCTTCCCCAGAGTACTATTGTTATTAATAATATAATTACATTAACCCCCATTGCCACAGATCAGATCTAATGTGGAGGGAGGCATTTCCCTCTCCCAGGCTGAGGTCAGATTCCCAGATCCTTCTTAATATACTCTCTCTCTCTCTCTCTCTCTCTCTCTCTCTGTGTGTGTGTGTGTGTGTGTGTGTGTGTGTGTATATATATATATATATATAATGTATATTAAGAAGGATCTGGGATTAGAAGCAAAATTAAGTACTCAGGAGTTACAATACCTGTAAATTATTCAGAGATAAAAATATTAAATTTTGATAGACTATTTAGGGAAATCCAAGAATGACTACTGGAATATAAAAAATCAATCTCTCATGGTTTGGCAGAATTGCCATTTTTAAAATGAAACTATTATCTAAATTTAACTTCTTATGTAATATGTTACGTATTAAATTACTAGAGATTGATCTTAAAAAATGGCAGAAATTAGTTAATGAATTTTGTAATGGAACTAGAAGATCTTGGCTACCGAGAGGCTTACTGTATATTCCACAGAAATTAGGGGGATTAGGAATACCAGAATTAAAAGCCTATTATGAGACACATAATAATGGGAGTGTTTAGGCTGCTTTTGGAACCTAAATTAATCTGGTGGGAATTGGAAGGAAAGTGTTGGCAAAGAGATTATGGGGATATGTTTTTCTTGTCAAAAACTGGCAAAGTGGCTGAATACACCATTGACTTTCAAAGTTGATTACATAGGACCTGGTGTGGAACAAAGCAATCCTGAGGGTATGGTAGTTTGGTTCCTAGTTGAATTGGCATGGGCTAGAGTCTTCCAGACTTTACAATTATATCAAATAGTGTTGCAGCACAGTCAGTTTTGATGAACAACAACTCCTGATCCATTTGTTTGAGCACTGGGAAGCAGTTATTCTTTTTCACTGAAACATTCCCCAAAATATTTCAATGAAACATGCCCTAATGACATTTTCATGTCAGTCAAATCCCTTCAGGTTCATGGCACCCAGAATGATGAGCAAGTGATATTCTAGTTAGTTCAAACATGCAGTGAAGAAGGTATGTTCAACAGAATCCTCGTGTTAAAGACATTGCAAAGTATAGGAACAATGTTAGCAAACAGATGTAAAAATTCTAAAGTATAACAATTTTGGTAATACTTTCAAACTTCTCAGATATAGCAGGTTTTGTAGTGACAACTAAACTTTTTCAAACATTTGACACAAAATAAATGCAGTAGGAGTGCTTTATCCTGGGGATAATGCAAATGGGTGAAACAGTGGTTAACAGCAAACACTATTGTTTTAAATGGGATAAATATTTGAGTTCTAAATGGAAGTTGCTTGCACAACAGACTGTAAAACTCAAAGAACTTGAGATTTAAGTGAAAGAAACTGCTAAAGCATTTATTCTGTGATTTTTAGGCTTTATTTACAGTTCAAAAGCAGTGCAGAACAGATAAAACAATCAGCATTAACAGCAGCATATGGTCAAAAATTGGGAGTCAAAACAGAGAGAGATAAATTTTCTGAGTAATCATAATGTTCGGAAATAGTGTATTTTAGGATGTCATCACTGTTAGGCATGTGCAATCCATGAAAAAATGGTTCAATACTTGCTTCTAAAGTAGGGGGCACTGGCGCTTAGTTTCTGAAACTACTTCCAAATTTTGACCCAATTTTTTTGAAACTTAATGAATATTCAGAATATTCGAAATTAATTCGCTAATGGTGGATGCACATGCGCAGTGGCCAAAAACAGCACCGGGGGGGGGATTTACAAGACTCTCCCGCCCTCATTTTTTGAGCTATCCTCTTCAAACTTGGTACAGTGGTAGAACACATTTAACACTGATAGCTCATTTAGAATGTTTCCCTTATCCTATGATTTTTGGAAAAATTTCATAGCTTATATAAGAATTTTTTTAATAATTGCAGAAATCTGTTCCTGGGTGAAAGTGTTATTTCCTGTTTCATTGGGTTGTCTTTACTTTGAAAGTCATTGTTCTACTTCAGAAACTTTGTTTTTGTGGCTGAAATTCAGTGAAATTTGTGGACACCCAGCAAACCATAATGTGCTATCATAGCACCATGTCCCTTGCGCAAACACTAAATTCTGGCAGTGTAATAAAGTTTAGCCATGTTTCTATGACAGAACCAATTAGGAAATGACATTTATCACCCAGGAACAGAAATCATAGTACACCATCAAATCACTCCTGACAGATGGCCATCATCCTCTGAATAAGGAAATCTATTCCTGGTTTGAAAGTATTTCCTGTTTCATTGGCTTTTCTGGGGCTGAGAGTGTGTAACTTGCCCAAGTGGGTTTCCATGGCTGAGTGGGGAATCAAACCACAATCGCAGCCCAATTCTCAAACCTCTCCCTCCCTCTCTCTAAACTTCTCATACCTTCCAAGAATTCACATATGAAAGTTTGGTCAAAATGGTCAAGTGAGAACAAGAGGGGGTGGGGAATGTTAAGAGGAGAGAGGGCCTGGGACATCTGGGAATTGTAGTTTTAAAACAGGCATAGTACTATTGGGGAAACATCTACAAGAACGATGGCCCAGCCTCTCCCTCCCTCTTCTGTTAGCTTTGCCTGATTTAGCCCAATGCTTTCTGGGAGATGTAGTTTTGTCCAAGCATATGGCTTCTCGCTTCCCCTTAAATAAATGGGGAAAATTCAGAGGCTCCATTCTCCTCCATTTTTAAAGCTATTGGGGTGAAATTTGCTACTATCACAGAAAATATTTACCACTCTTTGCCTACTAAGTTTCATAATGTTTCACCCATCCACTGATTTTTTGGGGAATTTTCAAATTTTTAATACATTTTTTTAAAAGGCTACAAGAACGATGGCCCCACCTCTCCCTCCCTCTTCCTTCAGCCCTGATTGGCTTAGCCCAAGGCTTCTGGGAAATGTAATTTAGTGCCAGCGTGGCACCTCCTCGCTTCCCAGTAAATAAAGGGAAAATTCAGAGGCTCCATTCTCCTACATTTTTAAAGTTATTGGTGTGAAATTTGCCACAACTGCAGAAAATATTTACCACTCTTTGCCCATCAAGTTTCATAATGTTTCACCCATCCTCTGATTTTTTTGGGAATTTTTAAACATTTTTTTTAAAAGGCTACAAGAAAGATGGCCCTGCCTCTCCCTCCCTCTTCTGTCAGCCGTGATTAGCTGAGAGGCATGCCAACATCTTTGGCTTCACCTCTCAGCAAGGCTTGGTCACAGCTACATCCAAAGACATCCGAGACAGACAAAAAAAAAAGGTGCCTTTTGATTCAAATTCTTAATATTAGGAAGGCAGTGATCAGGTGCGTTGGAACCTGCTTCAAAAGTGCTTTAGATCCAAATTTGATACGAATTTAATGGGCATACGAACAATTCACCCAACCCTAATAGCTGTCACAATATATTATCCCAGCCAAACTGTAAATGTTCAATTAAACCTTACTCCTTTGAATACTTGATAAATGATCCAAATCTTATCTCTATACAGTACAGAACAGTGCCACAAGAATTTTAGATACAGATCATGTCTAGAGGACTAGTAATTCCAGAATGATGTATACTGTATGGTACAGTATACTCCACATGTATAAAAAGAGCAAGAGCACAAGAAAATGAGACAGGCTGAGAGCACTGTATCCCATTTACTCATTCCTTGTTGCCTTTAATTTTCCATTGGATAGTTGTCTGTATAGAACAGGATTCCCCTTCTGCTGATGGCCACAAAAATATTTGCCCTTATGACTTCTATTTCAACTTAATTTTCATTAAATTACATTTAAAAAATTTGGACCACTTCTCTCAGCAAATGTGCAACTGAGAATATGGGATCTGTGGATGAAGAGCTTTTACTGTACTATTTTAATCACCGCACAAAGAACAATGTTTTAACTCCTGTTTATTTTAGTTTTATTTTCAGTATTGTTTCAAAAACGTATTAACGTTTTTATTGGTTCCATTGAGCTTGCTTTATTTCTCTCAATTTATCAATAATTATGTGGTGTTACTACCCTGTTTCCCTGAAAATAAGACATCCCTAAAAAATAAGACCTAGTAGAAGTTTTGCTGAATTGCTAAATATAAGGCCTCCCCCAAAAGTAAGACCTAGCAAAGTTTTTGTTTGGAAGCATGTCCAGCGCCCGCCAAACAAAACACCATAGCACGTAGGATTGGTAAATGTACATTATTATTATTATTATTATTATTATTATTATTATTATTATTATTATATTTTTATACCCCGCCTCCATCTCCCCAGAGGGACTTGGGACGGCTTACATACCAATTGTATATGGAAATGATGGTAGTAACAAGAAATTCTTGACAGGAGTCACAGTTTGTTTGGTTTAGTTATGTTGGTTTGTGATGACAACTACTGTACAGTATAGAATCAATGTTCTTTTTTTTTGTTCAACAATGAATATGAATTCTTCTTCATGGAAAAACAAAACATCCCCTGAAAATAAGACCTAGCGCATCTTTGGGAGTAAAAAATAATATAAGACACTGTCTTACTTTTGGGGAAACACGGTATGTAAACTTTCAAGGCCCTTTTGAGACTGGAAACAAATAAACTCAGTGTTGGCAGTATAAATCTAATCCAAGTGTTTCAATATTTTTTTATCAATCCCCAAACAAAGAATAGAAGAAAGCAAAAAATAATGTGACTGACAACACTTATAACTGCTTTCTAGGTTGTTCCTTAATAGATAGCTCTATAGCGAGCTTTGCAGCCTAAACAGCATTCATTATAAAGGAAGGCTATTAAAAAGGAGAGTTTATTTAACACGTATTTAAAAAAACTCTTGGCCACCTCATAAGATACAAAGCACTTTCTCTTTATTTTATACATGTCTTCAGTTGAGCCTAAATCCATAGGAAAAAATCAAAATGTAAAACATTTTCAATAAGCAAAGCAGCTATCTCAGGGTGATGAAAATTATTTTTAATGAATGCTCAGTGAATTTCATCCTTCTTCATAGGCTACAAAAATTGCATAGGCTACAACTAGATATGCATGTAGCCACTAAATAGAAGGGTTTTAAAAATAAAAACCAACACCAACACTCTTCTCTATTAAAGGTCTGTAGAACCCACGACAGTGAATGTAGCCTGCAGCTAGTCAAATAATACACTGAAAGCAATATACTGAAGGCAGAACTATACGTAGCTTGTGATGCAGGTGTTTCTAATAAAGAGTTAGAATGTGTGACTTAGGGAGTCTTGTTAAAAAAAACCCCAAAGGAATGTCACTAAAGAGAAATCTTCAAAACTTGGAAAAGGAGAATTTCCCACTAAACTCCAAGGGGATAAAGCTTTCCATTGAGGTTAATTCCAGCTCTTTTAAAATACATCATATTAATTTTATCCCCTCTCCCTACTGTCTCAACATCTCTGGTTGTATTGTTTTCTACATACTCTGTGGTGCATCTGGTAATTTTCCCCTCATATTTACAAAGTGGTTTCCCTACTATTTCTTGTAAAGAAGTCTTATTGAGATTTCCATATAAACATTTTTCACAGGATGATCAGATGATATATACCAGATTGGGTATATATCTGATGATGTTGTATTTTTTTTAATATTTTTAACCAATGCCCCCTCAGATACTATTGAAATAGGATAGATGGATGTATCATCTATTTGCTTTTCCTTGTGCTAATTCCCTCCTTGTTACTATATAATTGATGTTTCCAATTTTCTTAAAGGAGATTAAGGTGTATTTGCACTGTAGAATAAATGCAGTTTGACACCACTTTAATTGCCATGGCTCAATGTTATAAAATCATTGGAGTTGTAGTTTTACAAGGTCCTTAGTGTTCTCTGCCAAAGTTTGCTTGGTGCCTCATCAAATCCCAGGATTCCATAGCAATTAGCCATGGCAGTTAGTGGCAGCAAATAACATTAATTCTCCAGTGCAGATACACCTGAATCTCCTATTTCACAGGATTATTCTGGGGATAAAACAATGGAGGGTAGACCATCTATGTTGCCTTGAACTTCTTGAAGAAAACTTGGAGAAGGGGGTAAATGTAATAGTTAAATAATCAAGAAACCACATATTTTTAAGGAAATAGGTTCATTCATGTTGCTTTCATTTTTTTTCTTTCTCAAATGAATGGAACATAAGGCAAAACCATTTATCACTGCCTCCTTAAAAGCACTTTGGCCTTTTCTTCAGAAAGAAGTGAAAATTTCCATTATTAAAGGCATCTGTGGCTGCTGTTTTAATAGAATACCTAAAGAAAAAGGTTTCAGAGAGGTCCCTTGAGTACCTGACTGCTTGGAACACATTCTGTAATTATTTAGTAAATTCTAAGAAAGAGACAATGCTGCGCTTTCTTTAATCAAAGCCAAAATGAGGTTTAGTGTGGTTGTAAATAGAAGAGCATCTAAATGCTTAGAGTAGATAATAGCTTTGAAAGAAAAATTCTGCAAATCCTATTCTCAGCATGAAGTCTGTAGTGACTTGCTTGTTGAAACATAGCCTAGACAGACCATGTCAGTTCCAGGAAAACAAAAACAATTATTTGTTAGCCATGAGAGATCTCTGTGTGCTTTTACTACTGAAATCTAAGGAGAAAAATAAAGGAACACAAGGGGTGACATGAAAAACTGCAATGTATTATCACTGACAGGTAAAACTAACTCCAGGCAATAGGGATGCCTTGAAATGGTTTTACTGGGAGAAGGATTTTTCTAAATTGTTTCCCACTTCTTCATGATGAACAATGTGTGTGTAAATAGGGGGTCTTTTAACCCTCCAACATACTAACATTATTTCTGTAAAAGTATTAGTCCAAAGAATAATTTGGTCACAAATATAGTTCCGATGTTGATATTCTACTTTAAAATCACATATCTTCTATATACCTAAAGATAGCCTCCAGTGGTTCCAAATCTATCTCTAGAACCCTGACCACTGGCTATGCTGGCTGGGATTTCTTGGAGTTGAATCATGACAACACTGAATTGCACAACAATACTAAATACTTTAATTTTATATGTAGACAAGAATGTATAACACACTACATCAAATATGAAAATTCAATAACCAGAAGAACAATTTCACATAATGATTTTTATTGATAATCTTTTTGCTTTCTTCAAAAATTCTACAGATTTTGCATGGGATTTGAATTGCACTTTAGGAGATACTGTGTTATGCTATTTTGAAAAATCACTTGAAAATGAATTGGATCGATGTGGTTAATGTGGCCTTACCCAATTTCCACATTCAGTTCAATGCCCTCTGTTGCAAGACAGACCCCTTAAAGCGCCAGACCAGTCTTTAATAAAAGTAGTTTATTAGTTCACAACAAAAAGAGCCCAAAAACAAACGCAAAAAGGCTCAAAACACTCACTCTTCAGTGTGAAGCACAGTATTTTCCACAGTTAAAGCAAAACCCCACACCCTAGAAAATAACCCAGATTTAACCGGAGTATAATCCGGATCAAGCTCCAAACTGTGCAAAACAACAGAAAAAGCACTCCAATTCTCAGCAGGACACCAGCAGGAAGAGACGAACAGCAGGGGGCCGAAGACGTCTGGCGAAGTCAGTCAAACACAGTATCGTCATTGTTGAATCCAATCCAGGTCATAGCAGGAGAAGGCAGCAAACACAAGAATCCAGTCCAGGTCATACACAGAGCCAAGGCATAGAATGCAGCATGGCAGGTCCACAGCAGTCTTCCCAAACACGTCTTCCCAAACAGCTCTCAAGGACACACGAATACCCATCAACACCTTGCCGACTGCAAAGTAGCCCCATTTCCCAAACCCACTTTTATTCACAATTCCTCCTCAGAACTGGAATCAGCTAACACCCTGCTAGCAGCTGAAGCCTCTTGCCTCAATTCCTCCTCAGAACTGGAATCAGACAACGCCCCACCAGACCTCCTTTCAGCTGAAGCCCCTTGCTGATCCCTCCAATCTGTCCATCTTTTATTCAAACCCATAACTCCCCAAGATTCAGCCAGATCCCCACTATGCCAACCTTCAAACATGTTGCTACTTGTGGGTTCTCTAAAGATGTCCTGGATCTCCTACACCTTAGTCCAGTCCATTATCTCATCCCCTGAACTTGTCATCCCATCCTCCTGATTCTCAACCCCATCATCCCCCTCAAAGCCCTCAAATGAGTCATCGTCAGTAGGCTCCATAAGTATTTCCCAGATCCGTTTCGGAGTCTTGCTCACAAATAGTTTTTCTTCCCCTTCTAGTACTCCTAGTAGTATCACTACTCAAAGACTCCATCACAACACCCTCATTGAACTGACTTCATTGCCTCCATGATCTTTAATGTTCCAGTTGTCATGAAACTATTGCAAGTCTGTAGTATTGGTTTGCCTTTTATAATAAAACAATACCAAATATTCTTAGGGGATTGTTGGATAATATATGTGATTAGGGAATATCAAGAACAAGAATCTGCAGAAACTTGGATCTAAGTACTACAAATCTATCTCCTATGTGTTGTCATTCTTTTATGTTTTATCTCCATGTTGCTTATCGTACAATGATTCCAACTTGCTGATCTTGTTTCCTTACAGCATTTTATCTACTCATATCCAATTTTTTGTACTTTATTTTTCCTGAAAATCCTGTTTCAATAAGAACATAGACATTGCTTGACAGAAGCAGGCCAAAGGCTCATCTGTAGAACATACACGTTGCGTTCAAAGGTGATTAAATGTGTCCTTGAGAAGTTCATAAATAGGGCAAGAAAGAGTTAGTCAACCTTCTATTTTATAATTATCAAGGATTTTATAATTAGAAGTAAGACTGCCTCTGATCAGAATTCTTTCATTCCTCAAAATCATGGCTAATAGCTATTGACAAACTTACCCTGTGTGCATTTGCTTAATTTGTCAACATACTTGGCAGGTGGTTGAGCCACAATAGTCAGATCTGATGAACAGAGACTCTTGTATGCCCTTACATTTAATTTCTTAGCAATGGTCAAAGATAGCTGTAATAATAAGTTTGAAAGAGGAACACAAAATTGAGTCCCCCTAAATCAGCATCAATGGGAACAATTTTTTTTTGGGGGGGGGGCAACCATTTAATTTAAACTATAAGACCATATTATTTAAAATCATACAAAATTATGCAGGTTAAACAGTTGTTAAGTGTAGTCTTTTACATGCACAAATAACATGATAAAAAAAATTACTGGTGCATCTCTCATTTCCAGCAGCACATGCATTGGGGGAAAAGACATTTAGCAAAGTGCACAAAATTAGGACTGTCAACATCTTTTAAAAAAAGAAAAAAAAAGGAGTTTGAGCTTACAAATCAATGCCACATTGTCAGTGTGTTCCATCCTGAACATAATAGTTCTGGAAAGAATAATATAATCAGTGATGCAACTGAAGAGAAAAAAATAAACATTACTCACAAAAAGCCTCAGTGCTGAGATATGACAAAGTAAAAACAATTCCTCATTAATTGCATTGCATTGAATGTGTAAGAAGGCACAACTTTTCAGAACTGGCTTTCTTTCTGATCAGTTGAAGCAATAATGACTGTTAGGAAAGTCTTCTCTTCTCTAAGCAAGGCCAAACTATGACACCTGTCAGAGTGTCACTTTCCTTGGAGCCAAACTTCAATTTAATTACAAAGGGAAGAAAGGATGATGAGAACTCTAATATGTGACTATCAAAATCATGAAAGCGCTTCCCAAAGGAAAAAAAATGCAGAGTCATCCTGAGAAACCTGAAAGGGAACAACCTCCTGGCCTTTTAGCAAATTCGTTTTGAAATCCTGCCCAGGGCCACTCTATTTATCAATTACACCAATCTACTTGCATAAAAATTACAGCTGCAGAAAGTGTTTGCACCTCTCGTGAAGTGGGGAGAAAAATAAGAGGACTTCCAGAATTGTATTATGTGATCCAACAGCTATTTGTCAAACTGGCCCAGTTTTTGTTTTGTTTTTTATCCTCAGCTCAATTCAGCTCATTAGGTTGTACAGCTGCCAAGGAACAATATTGTTGACCGTCTGATTGGTCCACATGGGCTGGTTGAAACTGGATAATTTAGCTTTGTCCTTGGCTTTCAATCGTGTGCTTTACCCAAACAACTAAAATAGATGTGCTTATTATTGGGAACTAGAATATATCCTGGTTTGATCTATAGTGCATCACTTTGACAACATCCATTCCAGTATAAAAGGGTAATGTCAATTGCCAGAAATCTTCACTGACTTCATTGCACCACTGGTACTCCTCACTTTAATAGTGATTTGTTCTAATAATTAAGCTAATTGCCATGAGAATATTGCATAGTATTGATATCAAGTGTTTGGAAGCCTTGCTGTCTCTTCCTTGTGTGCTTATGAAAGTCATAATAGAAAAGATTAAATTTTTTATGCAAACTGAAGTGATTTATTCTAATAATTTTGTATCTTTTCTCCAGATTTTGGAATACTTGTATTTGCATATACTTACATAATGAGGTATCTTGGAGATGAGATTCAAGCTGAAACACTAAATTCATTTATGTTTCATATAAACCTTATATATCCAGCATGAAGGTAATTTTATACACAATATTTTAAATAAATTTGGGCAAATGTTAAACTATTAGAAACTAAAGGTGTCACTATCTTAGCCACCCATGTGGACAATTTTGGATTTTTTAGTATTTTGAATTTAAGAACTTGTACTGTGTTCTTAACCATCTATTCAAATTGATTAAGATGGGGTACAAAATAGGTTTCCACACTAGGTTTGAGACAAACAACATTATGAAATATGATTTAACCACTGGGGAAGCTATACTGATTTAATAGACAACTAGCAGCTGCATCTAAAGCAAATGAGTGCAATCATGTTCACATCTCAGATATGCAAATTTAAATCATAATACCATTTTCCAAATTGCAAATAGGAAGATTGCATGGATTATACTTTATAAAAAAGCACTTTTAAAATCTTGAGATTTATACTCCCTATTCCATAATATAACTTCTCATTTAATCTTTAAAGACCAGATTGAGGCATCATCTTTCCATTTTGAACTTGTAAATATATACAGCACAAAT
This sequence comes from Anolis carolinensis, assembly GCF_035594765.1. NCBI lineage: Eukaryota > Metazoa > Chordata > Lepidosauria > Squamata > Anolidae > Anolis > Anolis carolinensis. The sequence goes on from NC_085843.1 coordinate 91,858,703, forward strand.
TATTTTTAATATTGCAGTGTCGGTATAACCAATACTGATAATAGTATGCTTTAAAATGTTGCTCAATCTATCAATAATAATAATAATAATAATAATAATAATAATAATAATAATAATAATAATGTATTTATTATCCACTTCTCCTTGTGATTCAAGGTGAGGTACAACATTGTTAAAACAACAAGATTTTTAAAAAACCTATTAAAATACTTATTGCAAATATGCAGATAAATACAGAATAAGTACTTTTGAATGTGGATTTAGAATCATGGGCAGACAACATCTTTAGTTAGAATTATATCCAAACTATGTTCTAAGAGGGTTGCTCTGTTTAGAACTGTGATCTTTCATTTTTCCAAACCACTGGTATGGAGCGTGAAATTGATGGCTATCTCTCTCTCTCTCTCTCTCTCTCTCTCTCTCTCTCTCTCTCTCTCTCTCTCTCTCTCTCCCTCCCTCCCTCCCTCCCTCCCTCCCTCTCTCTCTCTCTCTCTAATTATCCTCCGTCATTATTCTCTGTTTTTGATATACTTCCTCTAACCTTTGTGTAACCTTCTTTTAACCTTACAGTTTCTCAACTTTAGAAGCAAACATACAAACTCAGCTCATTACCTGAAGAATGGGTTTGTTATTATGTTTCTTGGGTCTGATATGGATCAAGCAACTTCAGTAGTTTGTATATAATGAACTACCATTCTATACTACCAAAATGTTAACTATCATCAGTTCATTTGCACACATTTGAAAGGACTCCATAAAATAGTGACACACAATAGATGGATTGAAGTATGGCTGAATTTATCTATCAGCTATTAAAACTACATCCTTGAGATATGCAAAAGGGAGGAGCAACCTAGTGCGCCAACAACTAGGGGATTGGTCTTTATCAGAACCTCTTTCCACCTTTCTGGAGAGAAACCCTAAAAACTGTGTTGCTCCCAGGCTGGCCATCTTCTGGAAGACCTACCCTAGGATCCCTGCTACCGTGTTTTCCCGAAAACGAGACAGTGTCTTATATTAATTTTTTGCTCCCAAAGATGTGCTAGATCTTATTTTCAGAGGATGTCTTATTTTTCCATGAAGAAGAATTCACATTTATTATTGAACAAAAAATGAACATTTATTCTATTCTGTACAGTAGTTGTCATCACAAACCAACATAACCAGACAAACCCTGAATCCTATCAAGAATTTCTTGTTACTACCATTATTTCCATGTACAGCTGGTATGTACATTTACCAATCCTGCATGCTCTGGGGTTCTGTTTTGCAGGAACTGGGCATGCTTCTAAACAAAATCGTTGCTAGGTCTTACTTTTGAGGGAAGCCTTATATTTAGCAATTCAGCAAAACTTCTACTAGGTCTTATTTTTCAGGGATGTCTTATTTTTGGGGAAAGAGGGTATCAAACTACATTGACAATTCAAAGTAAGATGTGACTGAACCTTTAAAAAGTTCTGTCCCCTCCCACTCGTTCTCTAAATGAAGTCAATGTCAGAACACAATTAGCTTGTTGTCACTGAAATCACTGCTCTGGTAGGGGAGAATTTGGAAAACCGGAAATCTATATAATCCTTTTTGGGGTATAATGCTACTTGAACTTCTCTTCTGTACTTCTCATTGCCTCTAGAAGACAGGTTTTTATAATTTAAACATGTTCCCATGACCAAAAGGAGGACCTTGGGGATTTTTTTAAATTTACAAATTATTTATTTATTTGTTGTAAATTTTTAACTGAGATAAAAGAACAGGTATTATCTTCCAAGTAACCCTGATTAGTGTGCTAAACGTCTGGAAGAAAGAAAACTTTTTTATGCTGACAAGGTTCTGAGGTGCAGGGCTTCCACATGTAGTTGCCTTGACCCCCAAATTGGTGAAAAAAGAAAGTGTATACATAAAATGATTGATTAGAAGTTATTGTAGTGCTACCTACCTTTTCTCATTCACTAAACAGTAGCCTCATTCTTCCTAGTGGTATCAGTGTTGTGAAGTAGCAGGCATTGTTTGAGGAGACACCAAATGCCTTTTTATGAGATGAACGTGAAACCAGGTAGGGTTGCTCAAATGAGTTATTCAAGCATATGTCACTTAAAGACATTGGGCCACTCAATATCAACATTGTAATTTTTGCATAGTAGCAAATTTTCATTAATGAATACATTATTCATGTTGTTTGCTGCTCTAATGTTCTTATTGTTATGGAATGTACACTTTAGCCTTTCTGCTGTGTTGTGCACTTCACTTGACAATTCACATTTGGAAAGGGCATCTCCCCACCCTTTCAAACTTAGGGCTTTACACCCTGATGTCAAAGTGTACTTTTTATGCCCCAAAGCATTACATAAAAGTGGCTTTATTGAATAGGCCAAAGATCAGAATGTTTATGATTTAATATGCTGGGGGGCCCTTCACTTTTTGAGTTGACTGCATATTTCTGAAATGAGGCATAGCTCTGAATTATGTGCCTTCATTTCAGCAACCAACTACATATATAAAAACTAGGAAGGGAAAAACAATCTAGAAAATGTTTTAGCTGCTGAATTATGAAGAATGTATCTTCTGTTCAATGCCTTATGTACAACTTCAGTATGAAATGGATTTTAGAATACACATCACTATTTAAATTATTCTCTTATTTAATAATTCATTTCCATAAGGATTCCTGCTGTAATGCTTCTGGGCTGCAATATCTTCTGTTTACATTGCCTTTCCTTGCAGTAATTTAATGACTTTTTGATGGTTCCCATAATTAAAAAGAATTTTTATGAAAAGCTTTGTTTCATTTTCTTTAGTGAAGATCAGTTACCAATGTTGTTCCTATTGTAAAATCACTCCTCTGTAAATTTTGTAACAGCATTAGCTTACGTTGCAAATACAAAATATATATTATAGGCTTGCCTAACCATAATGTTTCTACAAGCTTCTTTTGCACTTGTGGCAATTTGAGAAGGAAAATAGACAACCTTATTGTTTATAATTGGATTATGCTATGTTTGACCTAAAAGATTGTGATTTTTTTTACACTTGAATTATTTAATCCACATTCCCAGATTTGGTCAACTTCAGTATCGTTTGTGAGAATATTTAATTTTTTTCACCCTCATTATTCAATAAAAATAATGTGTCTGCCTGAACACACTGTCTGTCTAATGTATCTGTCAAAATCTGGTGCTAATTCAAGAGAATATTAGTTTCAAAACATGTATCAAAATTTGATTATTTCTTTGTTTTCTTACAGCATATTCATTTGCTATGTGTAATTTGTTACCTGTGTACTTCATTAACTTTGGTTTAAGGGCATATAGATAAGAGAGTGTGCCACCAAAATTCTGTTCTAAAGAAGCCCAAATATAATAATAATAATAATAATAATAATAATAATAATAATAATAATAACTTTATTCTTATACCCCGAGAAGGGACTCAGGGCGGCTTACATGGGGCTAAGCCCAGACACAACAATATAAAAGCAAAGCAATAAAACAGATCAAACAACAATAAAACATCAGAAGCGATAAAAACAGTCATAAAAAAGTCACATACAAAATAAAATGATAAAATCAGGAATTAAATTTAAAGGATCTGGGCCAAGGTGCAAAATATGTTGGAGTCATCAGGGAGTGGTGATTACCCAGCTATCATAGTCATTAAAATGCTAATTATAATACTAGGGAAGGCGTACATGAGGGTCTATTACTGAGTAGGCAAACAGGACAATCCTACAGGGATCAGTCGTCAAAAGCCTTTTGGAAGAGCCAGGTTTTCAGGCTCCTCCGAAAGGAGAGGAGGATAGGGGCCTGCCTGATCTCCCTGGGGAGGAGTTCCAGAGCCGGGGGGGGGGCACAATAGAGAAGGCCCTCTCCCTTGTTCCCACCAACCGCGACTGCGAGGGTGGTGGAAGCGAGAGGAGGGCCTCCCCCAACAAGCGAAGTTCAGTTTGAAACATTCAGATCATTCCTGCTTATTATTTAGGTCATGCAGAGTGAGTTTCAAGAATTAGAAAGAGAAGAGGGATTTGCAAAATCATACATTGGTAAGGGATCAAACTTTGTTTATAAGTAGGTCTGGTTGTCTTTGAGGGCAGGAAAAGTCAAGATGCTTATAATAGAGAATGCAGCCTCAGCTGTGCTGAATAAAGAGCCATTGACAACAGGTCAAGACAAGGAGAGGCAAGGTTTGTTCCTCCCTGAGCATTGTTTTCATATGGGCCTGGGATATTCTTTGCAAACAGAATCAAAGCCCCTTAAAGTAATGGAAAACCATTTCCATAGATTTTGTTCCCCAATATATCATGCGCGAATCCAGAGCCAACCTTCCCATTGACATCTGGGGAAGAGAAAAGTGAACCCAGTCAGGAAGCAATATATAAACTGGTTTATTGTTGGACAGAAACTCACTGCACTCTGGAAAGGAGTTGAACTCCTGTTTTGCCCTTAGGTTGAACTCCTTGTTTTTGCTTAGCTCTCTTAGATGTTACTTGTTTTCAAATCTACCTCTGAGGTAGTCTATTACACCATTAAACAGTTATTACATTCTTCATAATGTTTAAGTGGAATCTTATTTCTAGTTTTTAGACATCTGGGAGACCAGAGTTCAAATTCTCATTCAACTTTGAAAACCCTCTCTGATTCAGCACACACTCAATTTCAGAGGAAGACAACAGAAAATTCTGTCTGAACAAATCTTGCCAAGAAAACTCCAACATAGTCACCATAAATCAGAAACAAATAAGGCACACAACAAAGAAACAATATAAACCACTTGCCACAATTCTGCACATCATAGGTATGTCATCTGATATATCAAGCGTGGACAAACTTTGGCCCTCCAGGTGTTAGAGTCATAGAATCATAGAGTTGGAATAGACCTTATGGGCCATCCAGTCCAACCACCTGCCAAGAAGCAGGAAATTGCATTCAAATTGTGGGAGTTGAAGTCCAAAACACCTGGAGGGCCGTAGTTTGTCCATGCCTGTGATATATACATACTGAGGGAAGGGGAAGAAGCCTTCATTCATTTGGTAAGTTTCAATAAAACTAGTAGCTCATTTTGCCTACTATATCTTTATATGTAAAAAAAAAAACATTTTGCTTTGCAGTTTTGCTACAGTTGTACAATCAATTTCTCTGTAAGATATTTCATTTTTAGTAATTTAAAAGCCACCCATTGTTCTTACTCCTTTATATTTAAATAAATAATTTAACAGTTCTGGTCACACTCTCCAGCTCACAAGAATAAAAAAGAGGCTCATTTCCATTGCTTTCTCATCCCCATGTCAAAGGTGGGACATGTTTTACAGGAGAAGCAATTGATTTTTAGGAAAGTGAAGGGGGAAAGCATTGATTAGAAGTCAAAGTCATTGTAAAGGCTGTCAAATAAAATGCCATGATGGCAGATTTAAGGTGATCTTCTTTAGTATTCACAAGTTCAGATAGGATCTAGGTATTAAAAGATCTTATGGTCCATTTTGGCTATAATGTCACTCATGAATGTATTCTTGAGCTTTTGAAGCCTGTGAAATCCATCTGTTTTATCGTTGGCCCAGAACTGTAGATCATGCTGTATTATATTTTCAGTCAAAGGGCTCCATCCAGAATAATGAAACTAGACTTTAGCTTGTACACCAAAACAAGTTCCTCCCTTCATCCATTCAAGCTCTTGCTTAACACATATCCCAAATCTGCTTGAGAATTTCTTCACACACTCTCGTAATTTGGAAGCATGGGAAGAGATACAGTCTCAACAGTGCTTCTAGATTCCCTTTCCTTCTTATACAAATAAACAAAGATGGCTATCTCCTTGAAAATGTGTACAAGTAAAGCAGTTTGTAATAAAAGAACTGCCATAAGCCAGAAATGTCTTGAAGGCACACAATAACAACTTTGCAAACTCTTCACTGAAAGAAATCTAAGAGTATCAAACTGGATGAAGACAACTGTATTTATGAATGAGCTTGCATTCTGAAAATGGAGAATCAAATTTGTTTCAATGTTCCTCTTTAAGCAAGCTCAGAAGTAACTCTAGTTAAATCCATAAGGTTATATGGTGTGCTGATTTTTGAGAGTAGGCCTAGACAATACTTTCTTTCCAGCTTTTTTTTGTGTGTCAGGAGCAACCGAAGTTGCTTCTGGAGTGAGAGAATTGGCCGTCTTCAAGGACGTTGCCTAGGGGACGCCCGGATGTTTTGATGTTTTTACCATCCTTGTGGGAGGCTTCTCTCATGTCCCAGCATGGAGCTGGAGCTGATAGAGGGAGCTCATCCGCGTTCTCCCCGGCTGGGATTCAAACCTGGCAGCTTTCAGGACAGCAGCCCAACCTTCAAGTCACAAGGCTTTTATCCCCTAGGCCACCGAGGCTCCAGCTGTCCAGCTAAAGACAGAGTATGACTTCAAGTTCAACCTCCCCAGTCTTTCACATCATTCTTGATGAAAAGATGCAATTATATTTCAAAAGCTTGTACACAATTCTAGATCTTTTAAACTGGGATAGTAAAACTGTTACTACAAATACGGATATTAGAACTGCTAATAGTAATAGTAGTAATAGTAGTACTAGTAATAATAATAATAATAATAATAATAATAATAATAATAATAATAATAATAATAACAACTTTATTCTTATAACCCGCCTCCATCTCTGCGAAAGGACTTGGAACAGCTTACATGGGGACTAAGCCCAGAGGATCAAGTAACAGATATAAAATTTAAAACACAACAACAATATAAGTAAAACAGTTAAAATAAAACATCATAAATACATTGGCAAGCATCAAAAACTGAGAAGTGAGACTATTAAAATTGCAAGGGATAGGCAGGGCGTGTTTAAAATACAGTAGCTCTTTATATTCTAGTTTGATTCCTAGTTACCTATCTGAATAACCCTAGATCTCATCTCCTGGAGATAAGTTAGTCCTGAAATATGGACAGACTGAAGCACTAAACAGATTACCTTTAAATCATCCAGCTCAGTTTTAGTGCAATCGTTTTGAAGAGTGGCTGAAATCCTTTCACTTAATATGGTGACAGAAAGATGGTGTGATCATAACTGCACTTATTCCTATTCTACTGCAAGATGATGCCTTTTCTGTCTATTAGATTGAAGGTTGTTTTGTTGTAAACTTGTCAGGCTTGAACAGCCCAGATTGGCAAGGTGCAATATACTAGGGGAGCTCACATAAAGCACACTGCAGGATCAAAGAAAATTCACCCAACCTATATCTTCAGATCACAGTGTTCACTTCAACCACATTGTATTCCTTTTCCAAAATGAGATAGAGCCAACTATAGAACACTAAAGAAAGATTGCAATGGATAAAGCCTTCAACAATGTCAAAGATGATTAATGAGACAGATAAGAAAAATCCTCTTTTTGACATTATAGAGCAAACAGGGAAGAGTGAAAGAAAATAAAATGTGTCTATATATAATAACAGAAATGTATAACCTGATGATATTTTATTTCCAGGCATGTTGATCCATCTATCATTAAAATTTATTTATTATTTATTTCCATCATTTATATGCCGCCCTTCTCACCCGAAGGGACTCAGGGTTATACATGGATGAAAATCTATGAACAAAATAGATGGCATTACACCTTTTTTAAAAAAAAAAATGTAAAAGACCTGCACCAAATGGTGCTCCATAAAGAAGTCCTACCAGTCAAGAAAAAAGAATCCTATTGAGGTATTTTCATTTTTCTGAGAATTTTTTGACTATTTCAAAGAGCACGGGTTAGAATCCAACAACTGAATCTGCATTACATTCCACTTTCTTCGACTAATAGGACTGTTACCCTTCAAGCAGCAAAACACCATATTTTTTTATTTAAACCACACACACACAAACACACACACACAGAGATGGCACCCTCCTTTTTTTCAAAGTGAACACTTTTTTTCATGTGAACACTTTGCTAAGAAAAGCCTTTGAGAATTAACTTTTTAAGAGAGAAAGAAATCTTTGTATAACATTCTGGATTTCTAGTTGCTGTTGCTAATTATTAATTGTTAAGGTTTCTAACTTGATTTCATTTTTGATGGTTTTAATTTTTTTCTGTGTGCAGTGAATTTTTAACAATGTTTTAACTGTTGTAAAACCCTTTGAGCCCCAAACTGAGAGAAAAGCAGGATAAGAATATTGAAAATGATAACATAAGCCTATATAGTACAATCTTTAAACATGTAGGAAACCAAACGAAAAAGCAATCAGCACTCACAAACAAAAACTGGTAGTTGTAAACAGCTTCACATTCAGCACTAATAATAGAAACAATCAGTCCAGTAGCAAAAAGAGTTAAACTACAACTCAGAACAATATCCTCAATATTGTGATCAAAACAAGAATAAGAATAAAAGGGTATACATTGTAAGCAGCAAGACATTAAATGATAAGTCCAAAATATACATTCCAGCTCTGCAAAAGCAACTTCTATAATTCTTTAGTGCTCTTTTGTGGTGAGATGATAATAGGCACACAAGGTTCTCTCTCTTTTTCACATATTCTTGTCTCTTATGCAGTGTCTCAATGTAAAACCTTCAGTACAATTTTATATGTTCAATATGGTGATGATCTGTGTTACTGGTGTTTACTCATAAGCACCCAAGGTTCATTGCAATAAACACAGAAATTCTTAATGACACAGCATTGTAAACCACAGGCATTAAAGACTTTACAGTAGCTGGTCCAGAATCTGGAAACATTTTGCAGCTTTAAAGTAATTAACCAGTATTTCCAGCAGGGTGACGACAGTGATTTATGCTATGCTGTTTCCTGTGTTTCTTCTGTTAATCTTGGATGCTCTTGAATTTTTGAGATGAAGTGTATATACATACAATTGATAAAACAGAAGGAATTATAGTTCTCTTTCTGACAATTGACTTGCATTCATTTTTCTTTTTTTCTAAGATGCAAATAATTTCTAGCACATCTGACTCAGTATGATTATATGCACTTGCTAAAAATGATTTTTATTCAGAAAACCAATTTCTACAGTACAGTTTTCATTTATGGGAGTAGATACCATTAAATGAGTCACCTTTCTAAGTACAGTCACATTAGATGAGGAGCAATGCACACTAATGCTAGCATCCAACCTGTACTATGAATTATTTGGCAAATCCTAGACTTGAGGAAATTATATATCTTTTGCAGGATAGTCCTGAACTCACATTTTGTAATGATGAAAATTTCCACAAAAATTATAAACCAGCTTTTTAAAATGATCTCATTACATAATCATGTATTTTGGGAGGAATGTGATGATTTGTCACACACACACACACACTCTCTCTCTCACACACACATGTATAAAACATTGGTTAAATTACATAGTTCTATGTTTTAAAAGACAGTTTCCTCTAAATAGCAGAAAAGCCAATTTTTAAGAAAAAGAATCTTAATTTATTCTTGTAAAAAGCCTATTGTAATAATCACACATGCATTTTAAACAACAGGATATTTATATTTTAAAATCACAACTACTGAGTGGCTCATCAAAGTCATTCATAATATGTTAAACCACAAAAGGGGAATGGTGTCTCGTTAGATTCTAATAAACCATGTTATATTATGTTTTGGAATGGAAACAGTACTAGCTTGGACTAAGTACTGCAGTAGTAGCCCCATATCGCTCTCATATTATATTTGGCTGTAGTAAAATAACTTTACAGTGTTTTGAAATCTTACTTTTATGTGGAAGGGTTTTCCAAAGTCCTTGTTCAATTATGACAGCTACACATGCCAGAATTGTAAAGCATTTCAGTCCTCACATGAGTGCTTGGGGGAAAAATGTCCTTTTCCAGATTCACCTAATGGAATAATTTCAACCTTATTTTATCACATCCCCAAGTAAGAGTAATTCTAGAAGTGTATATATCTGAGCTGCTAACTTTCATAAGAAAATGTGTTATAATATCACATATCTTCAGTTTCAGTGGAAGTGCTCTTGTTGCATTTTATGGTGTTTCTACTTTAGTATTAATATTAACAACACCATGACTGTAGCAACCTGGCCAGTGCCTCTGGATTATCTCTCCCAGAGGTTTCATTTAAAGGTTAAAAAGCAGACAAAACAGCTCATTTTTGAGAAGCATCTATTCCTAAGCTTTTGTCACCACCTGGAACCTACCTGGGAGTTACAACCAGAACCACTGCAACACAGTGCCTCCGATTCCCAAACCCCCCAGATGTCCCAGGATACCATGGTTGTGGGTAACGAATGCTGCTGAGAGATCTCAAAGCACCAATGGAGAGGTATATGTGGTATATAAATCATATATAATCAAGAACTGTAGTATTTGCAACATTTTGGTCCTCATTTTCTACAGAGGGAAGGAATTATGATTCTGTTGATTAGCTTTTATTGGTTGAAAGAAGCATTATTTCAGTTTTCCTTCAGTGACCCATCTCATATTGGAGTATAAACATGGCTGATTAACCATCTAATATTTAGTGATCTAATAATAGCCCAGTTACAGTGGAAAATAAAGATAAAAGACTGTGACACTCCTTAATCAAGTCACACATAGCTACTAGTTCCAGATGAAAATTTCCATCTTCATTAAAATACATTTACAGCTGACTTGCTGGAGTTCTAATGAACTTTGTAATGCAAGTACTTGCAGGGTTGAAGAAAACTGCTCTTTTCATTTTATAGAACTTTTGCATTTTTCCAATCACAAATTTGCAGATGTTGCTACATTTGTTTGCATTTTTTTAAAAACAATCTGCTTGAAAAATTGTAGCCTTTATTACTGTTCCCTTAAAATGCACAGTGTTGCAAACATTCATTTAATATACACTACTTCACCTAATGCACATATTTTTGTATAAAGTTTTGATTAGGTAACTATCACAAAATGTGCAGAAGTGGAAAAACAATAAAAGGAACCTAATTTTACTTCCCCTATTACTTTGGGTAGTGTAAAATAGATTCATACATATCAAAATTCAAATGAAATATATTTATCTCATTTTTATTTGCATACAAAATGTCTAAATGTGTAGAAAAGAACAAATCACCCCTCAAATTCTACCCTTTTGACCTAACTTTAAATATTAATAAATATTTGATTTTGCCTTAATTGGAAACCCCATGTTCTAAACCTCATTAAATGTAAATGCATAGACTGAGTAGAAAAATAGGTTCAGTTTTGTTTTTACACAAAACTTATACCTATTTTTCTTATTTTTTTTCTACACAATTTGAAAGTTGCTGGTGTTTTATTTTAGGAGGTCCACTATCCCAATAAATTTAAAACAATGTTGGTGGTTATCAGTGATAGTCTTGTGTGTGTGTGTGTGTGTGTGTGTGTGTGTGTGTGTAAATCAAAAGCTAAGAACACCCACTCCCAACACTCAGCTCTCTAACAGTGGACTTCAATAATCCCTTCACTTGATGTTCCCATGTCTACAATTTTCATATAGTTGCATCAAACAAATAAAAAGTTGAAGTTTTGCTCTGCCTCTACATTTCTCCATCTTTCTGGTACATTTGTGTTTAAGCATTTGCCTGCAAGCAGTTTTATCCTGTCTTCATTCTGGCAGCACTTACCATGCTTTTGTTGCCTGAGACTCTGTCTCTAGACCCTACAATAACTTTTCACTATTTCCTTCTCTTTTTGTCATTTTAAAGGAATTAACATAATAATAATAATAATAATAATAATAATAATAATAATAATAATAATAATAATAATAATGCTTTCTCCCTAAACAAAACCCAAGCTGCTCACAACATTTTAAAACAATACAAGTCAACCATATATATAATAACCTATAAAACCAACTTTACAAAAAGGCATAAATAAACATTTTAAAAAATACATTTAACAAATACAGTTATGTGACATTCATTATGCCTACTGCTTTACCTGATGCTACAGGTTAAATACCTTTGCTGAAGATTAAAAAAAATGCATATTAAAAGAGCAAATCTAGTATTTTTTCCATTTCACATTAAAAGAAGAACCCATCTACTTGTGATGTCACAGAACCAGCTAGAATGTAATTTTTCATTTCTTGTAAGAAGACATCCTTGGCCTAGACCATTAACTCATGGTATGACATTAAAGCTAAATAAGTATGTTGTTAAAGCAGCATGATTGCCTCTCAATGTATCTATTCCCCACCACATCTGGGATGTGTTAAATGACAAATTCCTGGTGGATCAGTTCTGGGCTAGACCACAGCAATGAACCCTTCCTCTTATGCAAGTTTTGGATTCTATAAATTACTGGGATGGAATAATAAAGAAGTGACTAGAGATGTAAAACCCCTGGAAAAATTGATGGGAAAATGCAGAAAAGCCTTTCCTCCCTCCCTTCCAGCCCCTGCCCCATTTTCACATTCTTCCTCCGGACTGCCTATCTTTAAAAGTGTATACACTGGGCTGTGCCAGTCCAGGAATGTTTGGCTGATTAGGGTAGAAAAAGACAAATTAATATGTTTGCTTGGAGTAGTTTTTCTATTTTGATGTTGGCCTATTAATGGTCTTTTGATAACTGCTTCAAAAAGATAACATTTTAGAAACATTAAAAAAACCTTTTAACTGTTCCATCTTACTTTTGTACATATCTTGAGAAATCAATGATGCATCAAGATGCATTTCACCACTTCTATCATTACAGCCTATGTATCATTTGCTGTTCTTCTTTCTAACTTCATTTGCCTTATCTTTTGCCACTACCAAGGCCTCTTTGCCTTTGAAACCAAATCTACTTACATAGCTTTAAAAATAATTAGTGTATCTGCAAGGGTGGAACTCCCCCTTGGTATGACGATCTACAGCTTCCTGTTATCTAAATACAATACAAGCTTGAAATTAGATGCCTATGCATGTGAATATTTGGAAAGATGACTGCCTTCCTCTGAAAACAAAATCAAAGACCAAGTCTGCCACTTTGTTGTTGATTTTAAATGATTTTATTAAAATCTCATATATTATGAATATTGATTTACTTTTGAACATTATATTTCTATATGTAATAATGATATCCTTATGAAGTTATACATAACATAGATGTTTTCTAATTGGACTGCATATGACTGCTTTTGAATGTTCCAGCGCACAGCAGTTTCAAGATTCTTAAACAAAATATCTCATGATTTGTAGCAGGAGCAATGCTGAATAATTTCTACAGAATAAAAAAGAATAAACGAGCACAGATATAATTCAGAGGGATGTATTGGTCAAAGCATTTACTCTAATAGACAAAATGCCACCATTTTTCTTGTCAACAGAACTTCATTATGGCTTTGGTCAACCTGGTGATATCACCCTAACCTTGACAAAAAGGTTACAATATATCCCCAAGGAAGGCACATAACCCACTAAATCAAGGTTTCTTAGTGGATAAAGACATGTGCAATAAAACTGTGAATTATTATTGGAGAGATATTTCCTTGCCTACTTTCCTATCAGCTTTTATCTGAGAGAGGATAATCTGTAGTACATGTTTCTTGAAATACAATGGGCAGTAGAACTGGGACTGAAATGTGATAAGAATTGGAAATATAATTATGCATGTGATTTGTTGGGCAACTGACAGCATAAAAAAACTGTAGAGAAATAAGAAATATGCTTTTTGCCCCGTCAGAAACTGATTTAATACACCATATGGCATCTTATTAAAAGAGACTTGGGATTACTGACACAGTGAAGTTTTGTATTTCTATTATTAGAACAATCACTACAGGTGCACGATCCATTAAATACAAGCAGAAAAGCAACAAAAATTATGTTGCTATAGGAACATGGTGGTGCCATCAATCCCTATATCCTCCTTTGTGTCCTGCTGTGCAACACCTACATTCCACAGCTATGCGAACCAAGTGGCTGTATCCACAATTTTCATGATTCTGTTGAGGTCAGCCACATTATCATAGGCAGCCACCATTACTTTTTATCCAAATTATGGAGAGATCTAAATCATTAAAGACAATAGCATGGTGATGATTTTCCAAACAGTCTTCTCCATCCAATACTGAATAAGTAACAACTATTTTAATTCACTTACATTCTTTTCTTGGATTAAACCAAAATAAAATATGCTAAACATAGGTAAATGAAATCTGAACTTTAAAACTATACATAAAGACAAAATGTTTACATTCATGAAAGTTAAATATAGTTTCCTCCTCTCACAGTATTTTCTTCATAAAGAAACAAAGATCATAAGAAGGTAATCTGAAAGACATATTTACCTTGAAGTTGCTTAAGATAATGCACATGTAAGTGTATACATATACTTCAGTGATAAATATAGCAGTGAGGAAAATTATTGTAAAAGGAATATGTTGCTGGAGCCACTGGCTCTAAACATGTTGCTGGAGCCACTGGCAAGCCTGTGCTGTAGTTTTAGTTTACCCAGCTAAGCTACAGATGTTAATAGTTAAGGCTGTCCTTAAAAACACCAGGCAGCAAACCAGGATTCAAAACAACCATGTAATAATGAATTGTGACATAGATAATTGGGTTTAACAAGGGCCACTTTATTTAACCTAAAACCTATTTAAAATGCATTGCACCTGGAAAGAATTGGAGGCTGAGGGAGCAGCCTACTGTGGGATTAATAGAGGCCAAGCATCATCCCTTGACACTCATCCCAAGGCACCTCCAGCCTGCAACAAAATCCACGATTTCAATTGGGGGGGGGGGAAGTAAAAATCCTGGGACCTGACTGCAGATCGGCACACAGACTGTTTAGTCCAGAGATTGGGCCCCTCACTGTCCTCACAGGCTTCCTCTGTATTGGAACAAGATAGAGGGAAGAGAGGAGACATCTGCCTGAAGATTTTTTTAAAGCACTCCATTATGTGCTGGACTGTATATGTACATATGCAATTTTTAAAATATAAATATAAGCAGATTTGCATGTGTGCATATGAGGTCCAGCACACAATGGAGTGAATAAAAAAGCATTTTCTGCCAGATTGCACTCATCCCCCAATTGTTTATTCAAGCTCAGTTTAATATTATAAAATTTAAATAAAGAGTTCTGGAGAGTTTTAATTGCTCTCAGTTTGTACTTCTTTTAAACTAGTTGTGCATCTGTTTGACAGCCCAGTCAGTTGATCAGCTGTTTCAGGCTTTTTAAAAGTGCAAGTGTACTGGAGCAGTCTCGGGGGGGGGGGGGATCATGTGTTTTTTTTGTGAGTGAAGGGATATACAGCAATGTAAATATGCACATTTATCATGTGTTTTTGTCTGTTACAGTGAATCAGAGTGGATTTACCGCTAGCATCATTTAGCCACCCCCTCTTTAACCCAGTAACTTCTGCATTTTAGGTGCTGTGAAGGGCTCTGTCTTTCCCTTGGCAAATCACTAGAACCCGGAAGGCAGTTGAATAGATGGGTTGCTTCCCATCCAGTTATCTACTGGAAAGCAGAACAAGGTATCCCCTTTCCCAAGTCACAAATCATAAAGTAAGGATAAAGTTAAAAACCAGGGGCACATTCCTTCCCTACCTCACAGGGACTAAATATGTAGTTCCAGAGCCTGCCTTCACAAGAAGTATGCCAAAGTATTCACTAAAATTTTATCCTGCCCACCTCTGTTTACCTATAATGTGACCCTGTTTAAAGTCACCACCTAAAGCCAATAATTGACATCCCCAAGATACAGTGAACATTTATATTGTCAAAAAAATTGTCCCCCTTCCAAAGCATTATTTCATATATATGTGTCTCTCTGTGTGTGTATTATAACTGCAGGGATTCAAAGGTCTTGCACAACGACTTGCCTCCAAAACTTCCTGGAGCCTAGAAACTCCTAAAGGAAATCCCTTAGGAAAATGCTCCTCAAAGGATAGGATAACCACACACCCCTCTCCTCTACAACTTTTGCCCTAAAGATACTTCGAAGCTTGTCCTGTGTGGATTCATGTTTATGATTTATTAATAATAAATGAATAAGGAGAAAAAAATCACATACGTATGTATGTAATGGGGATTGTGGTGTTAGTAGGAAGCACCCACATACATGTTCCAGGGCATTCAAAAAAAACCTTAAAACTATGCAATGTATGTGCTTGTGAAACTGTTGAAGTTGTACATCTGGTAAGCTGGCTGGGTGTCCAGTTGAGAGGAAATCCACTCAGCAAAGAAACCATAAAATGTTCCTCTTTAAAAATTCAATTAAAATCAAGTTCCATGAAAATATGGACCTAAATTTATTTGTTATTATAATCCAGTAACACATTTTTTGTTCCTTTTTTGTTTAGTAATTGAGCAAGTGGAGAAATTTCAGGGGTTCATTTCTCCCTCAACTTTAGAACTATCATGATGGAACTTGCTATAATTGAACCACACAGTTTCTACTGTTGGCCCACCATATTTCAGAATGTTACATTCATCCCCTAATTTGGAGGGAAATTTTGAATTATTTAAAAAACAATATTTTTAAAAAGAAATGACAATAGCTATCTATTTCAATTTTATATACAATGCACAAGATAACCAGGTCATCAATCCCTGGAAGTTTCAGCAAGATTCACACATTTACCAATTTTTGGAGATTTTTAAAAGTTTAGATAAAATCATTTATTCCCCAAAAAACTGCAACACCAATCCCCTTGAATGTCTGTCTAACCGTGTGTCTATATGGAATACAATTAATCATAGAACTTCAACTTAGTACAGATTTATGCTATTAGTTACTTACATTTGTCCTCTTTGCAGATTCAGTAATTTTATTTATTATTATTAGACTGACTCTAAACGGCTGGCTGCTGCACCCTTTGTTAGGGCTTTCTTATGCATTCTGGGAAATGTAGTTTAGGGCAGGGCCTTTTGAATTCTCTGCCACAGGGGGCCTTGCCTTCCTAAACTACATTTCCCAAAAGGCTGCATTCTCAGTCTCCCATCCAGCCCAGCTAGCTGTCTTTCCTTTTGGCAACCAGCGAGCATCCTCAGTCAAGCAGTGATCTTTTAGGCTTTACCAAAGTTGCTTAATGCTTATACTGAAAATTAAATGGACTTTAGGAGGCCTCCGAATGTTACAGAATCTTAACAAAAAAATTGTTGACTGTTTCAATTTTTAATTTTTTCTCCCCCCCTTTTTTTGCATGTTTCTTGAGATTCGTTTGCACAAACCTAATGAATTACTAACAACTTATGGGACTAACAATAATTTTGCACAGCCCTAACATTGTTTGATATGCTTTCCATGCAGTTGTCAATATTTACATTAGCTTTCTCATTGAAACAAAGACTAGCTTCTTTTGTGTACTCATATACTCCCATCCTGGATTATTGACACTGTCTCGGACCCTTTCCCAAGTCTTGCCCTTTTTCTCCTGGGAGGACCTTCCAAGTGGCTCCAGTTTGAAATGGACAAATAGCAGCTCTTCATTTTTCCTGCCATGAAGGAGACTCCATCCACCTCTGACATCACAGGGAGTTTTCAGCCAATGAAAGCTCAGATGCAGGCTAGGCCATTTCTGAGCCAATCAGAGTGGGTCTTTTGAATGGTTGAGGGGGGGGGGGGGGTAAATGACTTTCACTGTATTGTATGGCTATGTCCAAATTTTTTTAGTGGAGACACTGTATCAGACATCCTTTCAGGCCTGAAGGTACATTAAACCCCTGTTACTGCTTTCAAACCTAGTTCACATTTCTTCTGGCTATCAAAGTAGCATAGCATGCTGGGCGATGGATCCACACCACTCATCAAGCAGTTAGCTAATTACAAGTACAGTTAAAAAACTCCAGGTAAAAAAGAGAAAATTTCAATACAGCCCTGAAGTGACTGGCAGTGGTTACACTACACTGGAGATAGGAAGGTGGGCTGAGAGCAGAATTCAGTGATGCAAAGGGAGACAGACAGATCTATAAAGCACTAGCTGTACCCGGCCACGCATTGCTGTGGCGAAGTATGGTGGTATGGGAAATAAAGTATTGAGGAATTGGTGGTAGTTAAGGTAAAGGGTAAACGTTTTCCCCTGACTCTGGGGGTTGACGCTCATCTCCATTTCTAAGCCGAAGAGCCGGCGTTGACCGTAGACTCCTCCAAGGTTATGTGGGATGACTGCATGGAGCGGCGTTACCTTCCCACCGGAGCAGTACCTTGATGCACTCACATTTGTATGTTTTTGAACTTCTGGGTTGGCAGAAGCTGGGGCTAACAGCGGGGGCTCTCTCTGCTCCCCCAATTCAAACCTGTGGCCTTTCGGTCCAGAAGTTCAGCAGGTCAGTGCTTTAACAGGCTGCTGAAGAGATAAACAAACACTATAAAGGTTCAAAACATAAAAAAGAGATGTGTATATTAGAGCAATGTGCAAGGGCCACAGAAATAGTCAGGCCTCTCTGAGTATAGAGCTATCTTCCTTCTATATAAAAAAGATAAGTGAATACTATAAAGTTTCAAAACATAAGTTGCACTATGTAATTCAGAGCACCATATACATACAATATTTATGGAAATAATAAGTACAGTCAATTGTTATAATCCACAGTATCTTCCAGACTGTAATAGTTTATCTCTTCAACATTGTCTAGTATAGACATTTGTGTGTATTTATCATCACTTTAACACGCTGCACCATCAGGGAATATTATTTCCTAAAGGTTGTGAATATACAATATTTCTGATTGGTTTTTTTTTGTCTGTTGGAGTCAAGTATGAATGCTGCAATTAGGAAAAATGATTAGGATGTAATGGCCTTGCAGCTTTAAAGCCTGGCTGTTTCCTCCCTGAGTGATTTTTTTGTTGGGAGGTGTTAGCTGGCCCTGATTGTTTCCTGTCTGGAATTCCTTTGTTTTCAGAGTGGTGTTGTTTGCGATATTTTATGTGCTTCTACTGTCTGTGGCCCTGAGAAAACAGAGGATTTGCCAGACTTTGATGATAGGAATACTTTGTTGGGAGGTGTTAGCTGGCCCTGATTGTTTCCTGTGTTGAATTCCCCTGTTTTCAGAGTGTTGTTCTTTATTTAGTGTTCTGATTTTAGAGATTGTATTGTTCTTTTTATTATACCACATTAATTTTATATATTCTGAATTTAGTGTTTTAGAATACTTGGAGCTAGATTGTATTCATTTTCACGGTTGACCGCAACACAATAATAATAATAATAATAATAATGATAGTAATAATAATGACTTTGGTAATACACAGTGCTTCACTTTTAGCTCCTTATCCCACTTCACTGCATAATGGCAACTTGCATATTGCCTTTTGTCAATGGAAGCCATTGATGCTTGTACTGCATAGGTCTGGAGTTGTGTTATATCATTCCTTTGAGTACAGTGATTGGCCAGACCTACTTTATATACATTTCAGGGATGTATGTCTTTAATTGTCACCAGCAAGCTAAGCAACCATTGACTAGGCATTGCAAACTCAGAGCATGACAGTTTTTCTGATTCATTCCTGTTTGGTACTGAAGTGCTATCTTCTTCAGGCATTTTGGAACTATGAAATAATTTCTGGATTTATAGATTTACAACTCCAACATTACAGCCATTGAAGAATGCTGGAAACATAATGTCCTAAACTGCATTTTGGATGCAGCCTAGTTTCAACTGAAAGAGGCAAAGGCTATAATGTCTTGCTTGTTTTACATATAGTTTAATAATAAATAAATAAATAAATAAATAAAACTTGCACAACAAAACATTGCATGGAAAGTTCCTTGACAAAATTGAAGGAAAAGCAGATAAGGAGAAGACCTGGCTATGGCTCACGAATGGGACCCTGAAGAAGGAGACAGAAGGCCTGATCCTTGCAGCCCAGGAGCAAGCCATCAGAACAAATGCAATTAAGGCCAAGATCGAAAAATCAGCTGATGACCCAAAATGTAGACTGTGCAAGGAAACTGATGAAACCATTGATCATATCCTCAGCTGCTGTAAGAAAATTGCACAGACAGACTACAAAGTAAGTAAGTAAGTAAGTAAGTAAAAGTTTATTTGTATACCGCCCTCTCTCCCGAAAACAGAGGCACAACTATGTGGCCCAAATGATTCATTGGAACTTATGCCTCAAGTACCACCTCCCAGCAGCAAAGAACTGGTGGGATCACAAACCTGCAAAAGTATTGGAAAATGAGCACGCAAAGATACTGTGGGACTTCCGAATCCAGACTGACAAAGTTCTGGAACACAACACACCAGACATCACAGTTGTGGAAAAGAAAAAGGTTTGGATCATTGATGTTGCCATCCCAGGTGACAGTTGCATTGACGAAAAACAACAGGAAAAACTCAGCCGCTACCAGAACCTCAAGATTGAACTTCAAAGACTCTGGCAGAAACCAGTGCAGGTGGTCCCGGTGGTGATGTGCACATTGGGTGCCGTGCCAAAAGATCTCAGCCGGCATTTGGAAACAATAGACATTGACAAAATTACGATCTGCCAACTGCAAAAGGCCACCCTGCTGGGACCTGCGTGCATCATCCAAAAATACATCACACAGTCCTAGACACTTGGGAAGTGTTCGACTTGTGATTTTGTGATATAAAATCCAGCATATCTATCTTGTTTGCTGTGTCATAATAATAAAAAAATAAAAAAATAGAAAATAAAACTTTATTTATACCCCGCCACCATCTCCCCATGGGGACTTGGGGCGGCTAACATGGGGCAAGGCCCGACCAGCATAATTTACAAAAACAACAGCATAAATACATTGCACAGCATACAAAAAATAAAACACAGTAAGACAATAAAACAGGAGTTAATATAGCGGTAATAATATCAATCAACCACCAAGTACAATTCAGTCGACTTCATTGGTGGGGGGACTTCAGCAGCAATATAAAAATACCATCATCAGTTAAAATGTAACTTGTAAGCCTCTTGTAAGCCGCCCTGAGCCCTAGAGGAATGGCGGCATATACGTTTGAAAAATAAATAAATAAATAAATAAAATAGCCAAATAAAAGGGACCTAATAAAATTCAGGATAGAGGTGTAATGCCAACTGAGGCTGGTCATCCAGTGACTGTCTCACCAAAGGCTAACGTAAGCATCCAGGTCTTCAGTTGTTTCTTGAAGGAGGATAGAGAGAGAGCCAACCTAATCTCCCTAGGGAGGGAGTTCCAGAGCTGGGGGGGGGGGGCATGGCCGAGAAAGCCCTTCTCTTGTCCCCACCAGTCGTAACTGTGAGGAAGATGGAAACGAGAGGAGGGTCCCCCCGGAGGATCTTAGAGATCATGTAGGTTCATAGGGGATGACACAGTCACGAAGATAGGCAGGTCCCAAACTGTTTAGAGCTTTCTAGGTAATAATCTGCACCTTGGGCTCGGAAGATTATCAGCAGCCAGTGGAGCTGCTTGAACAGGGGGGTGGACCGCTCCCTGTGAGCAGCTCCAGTTAGTAACCTAGCTGCCGCCCATTGTACCAACTGCAATTTCAGGACCGTCTTCAAGGGCAGCCCCAAGTAGAGTGTGTTACAGTGGTCCATCCTTGAGGTAACTAGAGCATGGACCACCATGGTCAAGTCAGACTTCTCAAGGTACGGTAGCAGTTGGTGCACTAGTTTTAATTGTGCAAAGGCCCTCCCGGCCACCGCCGACACCTGGGCATCAAGTGACAGCGATGAATCCAGGAGGACCCCCAAACTGCGGACCTGCGCCTTCAGGGGGAGTGTGACCCCGTCAAGCACAGGTAGCCACCCTATGCCCCGATCGGTCAAACGACTAACCTGGAGGACCTCTGTCTTATCAGGATTAAGCTTCAACTTGTTGGCCCTCATCCAACCCATCACAGCGGCCAGACATTGGTCTAGGATCCAAGGGGCTTCCTTGGAGGTAGGTGGAAAGGAGTAGAGGAGTTGAGTGTCATTCTGTTTATTAATATATATCTCTCTCACGCACACAGATACACCTGTTATGCTACCTGATGAAAAATAAGGTGTTCCATGTTTTAGGAATTTAAACACAGATTGAAATACTGTGTAAAAGTTTAGAAGGGCAGACACTGATGTTCTTTTCCCCCCTTCTATCATCCGCTTTCTCTCCTTTCCTCCTTTGCCAGTTGTTTATTCATCTGATGGATTGCAAGACATGAGGAAAGGGTCCTGCCTTTTATGACTTGAGTTATAGAAACTTAGGTAAAATGATAGTTAAAATGATAGTTTAAGTAATGTATCCTCCGGGGCCTTCATAATAATAAGGCAATTTTCCAAACATTAATTGATGAAAGTGCAAAGTATAAAGTGGATTAGCACTTTTCAAATATTACAATAATTTTAATTTGCATAGTAAAGTGGAAGGATACACTTAAAAAAAAAAGCAAGGCTATAGTTGTAGTTGCAACCAAGCAGATGGTTTGTTGCAGGAATTAGTGTTGTTGTGTACATTCTAGTCATTTCCATCTTATGGTTACCTTAAGGTGAACCTTTCATGGGGCTTTCAAGGGAAGATTTGTTCAGAAGGGGTTTTCATTGCCTTCTTTTGAGGCTGAACAATGTGATTTACCATAAAGGAGGAGAATTCAAAGACATAACTCTGTTAGTGTAGAATATCAATATGTAACACCTTGGGAACTAAACTATGGTGCATCTACAGTACTCTGTAGAATGAATGAAGTTTGACATCATTTTAAATCCTATGACTCAATGCTATGGAATCACAGTTGTGGTAGTTTTATAAGGTCCTTAGCCTTCTCTGCCAAATAGTTCAGGGACCTCAGCAAACTACTTTAGGCTGTTGTCAACATATGCTGTAATATCCAAAATGATGTGGATTATGTGTGTGTGGGTGGAGAGGGTGCACTTCTAATGTGCAACACACATCTCACATTGACAGCACATGTTTTAAAGTCAGGAGGCAGTCCAAAATTGGTGATAAAATATTCTGCAGCTGATCAGTATATGGAAAGCACAATGTTGAAATTCAGGAAGGATATGCACAGCACTCATATAACAAGGATAGCTCTGTAAAATTGGAATAACGAAACTGGATATGGCTCTCTCAGGAAGGTAAACAAACACCTTTTCCCCACTCCCCAAGAGGAAATTGCTTTCCCCTTTTTGTTTTTATGTTGAAAGATGAAGTCTATTGCTGATTCTCATCATTTCTCTCAACAGGAGTAAAGAAAAAAATACATTGTTCTGTTGGAATGATTCAGCATGAAGGGAGCTTTGTGTGTGCTGTGGGAGTTTTGTCATAGTTCCTGAAGTGCATGTGGAGACTTTCCAGAGTTTTATGCCACAATGACTATCATGCCTCAATATTATGGAATGATGGGATTTGTAGTTTTGTAAGATTACCATTTGTTGGCAGAAAGGGTTGGTTTCACAGCAAACTACCAACCACAGGATTCCATGTGATGGAGCTATGACAGTTAAAGTTGTGTCAAACTACTATGAGCGGTGTGAATGGCCTCTAACCATCTCATCACATGAGGCAATTAAAGCATCCTAGAACACCTGTACCCTGGTTGGCTCCTGGAGCCCCATGCCACCCATCAAATGGCATAGGGTGACTTCCAGTGGGGCTCCATGGGTGAACTGGTATGGCAGCATGGTGGGACACTGTCACCGCCAACACAGAGGCTGCCCTATGTTCCATAAAGAACAACGGGGCTTTGGTGCAGCAGTGACACTTTCCCACTTGGGATAGGGGAGCATCAGCTGGCAGCCGGGGCACTGGGATTGCCCCACTGCTGCTCCACTGCCATCATGATTAACCATGGAGAATCATGGTGCTGGACATCATCCATATGATGAAGTCCCTTGTCTATTTCCTCAGACAGGAAAGAGGAACTAGGCAATCCTAACTGAAGGCAGCCAACTGCAACTCAGGAAATACTATGAAGATTGGCTTTTGGGAAGAATGTTTTAAAAAACAGTGCATTGATACTATGGAATTAATGCATTTTGACATCACTGTAACTGCTATGGCACAATACTATGGAATCCTGGGTTTGCAGTTTAACACTTGTTGGCATAGAAGGCTTATGAAACTGGCTGCCGTTCACCTTCCAGTCCCAATTCAAGGTGCAGACCATCATTTATAAAGCCCTAAACGGTTTGGGACCCACCTACCTTCGTGACCGTATCTCCTACCATAAACCTGCCCGATCTCTCCGTTCATCAGGGGAGGCTCTCCTGTCGCCACTGCCTATATTTCAGGCCCGTCTTGTGGGAACAAGGGAGAGGCCCTTTTCTGCTGTGGCCCCCCGTTTGTGGAACTCACTGCCCATTGAAATTAGGCAAGCCCCCACCCTTTTAGCCTTTAGGAAAGATTTAAAAACATGGCTATTCCGATGTGCCTTCAGAGAGTAACTGCTCTTTTGTTACTCCCCTCAACATTTATCCTCTAGACTGTTTCACTATCTGATGTCCCTGTCCCCCGAGGTTTTTATTTTGATCCCTTTCTTACCCCGAGTTTTTAAACTTAGTGTTCATGCGGCTCGCCCCTGTTAGATTGCTTTCTTGATTTTGTGTTGTACTGTATATTTTATCAATTGTATTGGTTAATTGTATTATGATACGTTGTTTTTTATATTTTGTTATATTGTATTGTCCTGGGCAAGGCCCCATGTAAGCCGCCCCGAGTCCCCGTTGGGGAGATGGTGGTGGGGTATAAATAAAGTTTTATTATTATTATGAAACTATAACACCCATCCACATTAGGCAAAAAAACTACAAATCCCAGGACTTCATTGCATTGATACATGGCAATTAAAGTGGTGCCAAACTGCATTAATTCTACAGTGTAGACATGCATAGAGGTTTGTCTGTGAGATGCCAGATTTCATTTGGATCTGAGATACACATGCTGACACAGAGATAGAGGGAAAATGACATAGAAATGGGAAAGATTTGATTATGGTTTTAGGGTGCTTGGTTGAGTAGGTGAAGGATTAATATGTTATTTAGTTATGTCTTAATAAAAATCCACGTGATGTGTGTATGCACAATAATAACAACAAGAACAACATTAAAATATCTAAATAAACCATACAAAACTAAACTGCTAAAACACACTGGCTCATGTTGCAGTGGACAGATTTATTTTTAATGAAGTATCTAAACCGCACCAAATCTGCAAATAAATCCATGACATTTTAGGGCATCTTTGTACTGGCTAAACACCTTAAGAGAGGACAAAAAAAAAAGAATTATGGCACAATTTATTCATTGAAGTACCTTTTATTTCTCTGGATATTTTGCTGTTTAGGCTCTAGGATGTGATGTTAGATATTATTGAAACACAATTCGAAAGGGAAAAGTGTAAGGTGTTCCTCTATATACCTGTACTTTAAACAAAATCAGGTTTACAAAGTTGGTGACCTTTATTCAGACACTGGAAAAGCCCCAAAGATTATGTGATATTAAAGATGCTGTACTATTGTGCATCACATTTAGAGTGTATGAACAGATTGACATCTACAGTCGCTTTGCTTTATCCAGGCTCTTTCTTGCAAACCCCTTCATAGCCCTCCAGACAGACAGGAGCTATCTAGGGAACAGGAAAAGAGACAAAGACAGATGAGATACAACCTCCCTTTTCTCCTCCCTTTCAACAGCTGGAAAAAAGAATGAGGAAGAAGTAGATTGCCTTGAATTGAGTCAGAGAGTATGACTGAATAACTACTCATGGCACTGAGTTTCAGTGTTTGTAGAAAAGCCACGACATCAATATGGGATGACAATGAGTTATGAAGCTGCAATGCCACAGCATAAACATGACAACTTAATAGCCTCTCTCTGTGATTATTTGCTGGCATTCTTTGACTCCACTCAGAAACAAAATGGCTTTTGAGCACTTACAGACGGAGTGTCCCTGTTTTCTTATTGCAAATAACCAAGAATAGGGAGATACTTACAAATGTATCATTTTGATTCTTTTTCTCTTCTCACTTTTGACCGTTAAAAACAGATAAACATGCATCATTATGTATCCACTATAGTAACAATAGATGAATTATGAATACATTTTGTCCATGGCAATTCAAAGCTCACTTAAGGTATTTGCATTACGATGAATGCAATTCATAACACAAATATCCCATGGTGCTGCTGCATCTTCCTTGCAATGATATGAATATGCTACTAGCAGTGACCATAGGCAAATATGCTTTGGAAACGCAGTCTGATTTTTGTACTTTCAATAGCCATTTCACAGCGTACATATGAATTAATTTACAGTAATTAAGATTCAGCCTTAATTACGTGTACAGGGTTATGATGGCTCTTGGGATAAGTGAACATTTTAGTGAGTCCTTTATTGTCTTCTAACAATGATTCACTCATAACATTTGTCTGCATGCATACACTGCCTAGAGATTACTGAGGGAAATCACAGTGAATAATGGAATGTTATTTTAATTTGTTTCTATAGTATGCATTTAATAATAATAATAATAATAATAATAATAATAATAATAATAATAATAAAACTTTAATTATACCCCGCCACCATCTCCCCAACGGGGACTCGGGGCGGCTTACATGGGGCCATGCCCAGAACAGTACAATATAGCAAAATATAAAACAACATATCACAATACAATTAAACAATACAATAAATAATCATATACACTGCAACACAATATATATATATATATAACAGGGCGGGCCGCATGAGACACTTAATTAAAACTTGGGGTGAGAAAAGGATAAGAATACAATCACGGAGACCAGGGACATAAGATAAAAACAATCTAGAGGGTAGATGATGGGGGAGTAACAAAAGAAGTGTGTAATAGTTACTCTCCAAAAGCACATCGGAAAAGCCAGGTTTTTAAATCTTTCCTGAAGGCTAAAAGAGTGGGGGCTTGCCTAATTTCGATGGGCAGTGAGTTCCATAAACGGGGGGCCACAGCAGAAAAGGCCCTCTCCCTTGTTCCCACCAGGCGGGTCTGGGATACAGGCAGTGGCGACAGGAGGGCCTCCCCTGATGATCGAAGAGATCGGGCAGGTTTATGGTAGGAGATACGGTCACGAAGGTAGGTGGGTCCCAAACCGTTTAGGGCTTTATAAATGATGGTCTGCACCTTGAATTGGGATCGGAAAGTGAACGGCAGCCAGTGGAGCTCCTTAAACAGGGGAGTAGATCTCTCCCTGTAACTCGCCCCCGTTATTAATCTGGCAGCCGAGCGTTGGACCAGTTGTAATTTCCGAGCCGTCTTCAAGGGAAGCCCCACGTAGAGCGCATTACAGTAGTCTAGTCTAGAGGTAACTAGGGCATGGACCACTGTGGTCAAATCAGACTTCATGAGGTATGGTCGTAGTTGGCGCACAAGTTTGAGTTGTGCGAAAGCCCTCCCGGCCACCGCCGACACCTGAGCCTCAAGCGTCAACGCTGAATCCAGGAGGACCCCCAAACTGCGGACCTGTGATTTC
Organism: Anolis carolinensis; assembly: GCF_035594765.1. Taxonomy (NCBI): domain Eukaryota; kingdom Metazoa; phylum Chordata; class Lepidosauria; order Squamata; family Anolidae; genus Anolis; species Anolis carolinensis. The sequence goes on from NC_085843.1 coordinate 91,886,001, forward strand.
AGGGGGAGTGCAACCCCGTCCAGCACAGGTTGCCACCCAATACCCCGATCAGACAAGCGACTGACCAGGAGAGCCTCTGTCTTGTCAGGATTGATCCTCAGCTTGTTCCTCCTCATCCAGTCCGCCACAGCGGCCAGGCACTGGTTCAGCATCCGAGGGGCTTCCTTGGATTCAGATGGAAACGAGTAGTGGATTTGCGTGTCATCTGCGTAGAGATGGCAACGCCCTCCAAAACTCCGGATGACCTCTCCCAGCGGTTTCATGTAGATGTTAAATAGCATGGGGGATAGGATAGACCCTTGCGGGACCCCACAGGTCAATGGCCAGGGGTCCGAGCAGGTATCCCCCAGCTTCACCATCTGGGAACGGCCCTCCAGGAAGGACTGGAGCCACTGCAGAACTGTGCCACTGAGCCCCATCCCAGAGAGCCTCCCCAGAAGGATACCATGGCCGATGGTATCGAAAGCCGCAGAGATGTCCAGGAGAACCAGCAGGGTCACACTCCCCCTGTCCAGCTCCCTGCGGAGGTCATCCACCAAGGCGACCAAAGCCGTCTCAGTACTGTGCCCAGGCCTGAAACCAGACTGTGAGCGGTCCAGAAAATTCATCAAATTTAGGTATTTGACATGTGTTTCTTAAGGGTAGGCAAATGTGACCATTTTTGTACCCATAAGAGTCCCCCAATAGTCTGAAAAAATGCTTCAGCTGTCACAGTCAATTATTTAATTGCATTTGGAGTTCAGGGTTACCTGTTTCAAACCAGAAAATGACCATCCAGATTTTGGTTTTCAAAATAGCATGTAAAGCCCTAAAACTGCTGTGTTTGGGAATAATTGGGAAGAATGGTTAACCAGCCTGGCCAGAAGTAGCACTAGGGAAGGTCATCTTTCAATATTCAGAACAATGTAGTAAAGACAACTACCGGCGGTCCTCAAATTGCAAACGTCTAACAAATGCCTCATAGTTAAGAAGGAGAGTGAGACAACAGGAAGTGAGAGAAATCTACCCCTAGGAAGGAAAATTCACTCCTGAAAAAGTTATCATGGGAAGAGATGTGTCCAATGAAGCTCTATCACCAATCCTTGTTTCCACAAGAAGCCATTTTTTTTCCAAAATCTAAATATCACAGGGATAGCAGTGAGGTAAAATCTTCTGAACAGGAGCACAGGGGTTCATCCTCCCCTAGGCTATCCAGATAGATAGATAGATAGATAGATAGATAGATAGATATATCATTACAAAACGTACCTGTTCCAACTTACAAATTCAACTTAAGAACAAGCCTACAGAACCCATCTTGTTAGTAACTTGGGGACTGCGTGTACTAAAGCATGCCAAAGAATTTTCTTTAAAAACCCTTAAAATCAAGCTGATTTTAAAGGGGAAATTCAATAAGGGGATTGTGACATTGATTACTGAACAGCTATTAAGCAGGGGGAGGGAATAACACATTCTCTTAAACATCATTTTGAAATCGTAATCCAACCATTTCCATATAAAAGTCCTGGTATCACACACACAGGCACACACACACAGGCAAGAAAGCCCTTCGTTTACTTTTCTTTCCCAGGATCCATTGCTAAAATCAGCATCCAAAATACATGTACCTTAAAAGTGAAAAATACTGAGAGTTTGAATGAATTATTTCATTTTTTTATACAACTGTTGAAATCCATCATTTGGACTGAAATGCAGAAAAGGTACACTTAGAATGGGATTGGATTTCTGTAGCTGTAGATCTCAAATTGCAGTTCTGGCAGGTACAAATGGAGAAAAGGAGTCTCTCTCATATATATATATATATATATATATATATATATATATATATATATATATATCTCCTAACTGTACTCGTCTCTTTTCACTATTATTTACTTTCAGTTTGAACAAACAGTATACTGTGAAGGAACAATGCACATATTGTGAAAGCAAATAATAACAACAAAAAACCCCAAAATATTTAAATAAAAGATTGTGTGCAAAAAGATGTACATAAAAAAATCTCTTTTACTAAGAGATTAAAAAATATGCCTACCCATTTCTCTTTCAGTGAACTGGATGACAGAGCCAAAAAAAAATCAGTTTGCATTTTTTAAAATCATAATTTCTATTGTCCCTGTCAGTGAAGTTCAGCTAGATTTAAGTTGAAGGCAGTTAGACAAGTCAGTCTTAACTAAATTACATCCAATGGAAAAAATATTAAGGTTTCAATCCTGTGCCAACTACCTGGGAAGAAATCACATTGACGTTTCCTTTTAGGTAGACAACTATAGGATTATGATGTAAATTCTTTGGATTGAGGCTACTGTGCAATCTTTTTTTATAATCAAATGCAATCTTTTAAAGAAATCAGACCAAGTTTTTATTGAGTGATTTATTTTCATACAAAATCAAAATGAAAGCCAATTATATTTCTGTATAACTAAAAACATTTTCCAAATTATTAAATGTTGTTTTAACGCACATAAAATGGCTCCATGCTGGCACTGCACAGCTGTTATTGTTTATTACTTTGAGCATGGTCATTGCTATATAGTTGCAATTCTCACCTGGTAATTTCAACAAATAGTAATGTTTTAAATAAAAAAGACCCTCAACATTCAGGTTGCAAAGTTACACTTTGTATTATTATAAAGAATTAAATCAGTCTGAAAAAAAATCAACTGCTGACTTAGATTTAACTTTCTAATTACATATATAAGCCTATGGAAGAGGTCAAATGAAATTCCCCAGAACTAAAGAAAGAAGACAGGACAATAAAATTAAATCCAAACATGTAAGCTATAACATGACAAGTTTATAACAGCAAATTGATCAACTGTGCTGTTTTGAGTATATATCATATAGAAATGAAATATGCTAATGAAAAACACTGAAATACATTTTTTGTTCTTTGTATTACATGACTGCTTTCAAAAACACGAGTCATTCACAATTAAGTATAATTGCTGATTAATCATACTGAAAAACAATTGCAATTTCATTAATAATGAAATCCTATATAAATCACATAGATTAGAGTGAGCAAGGCCAATTCAATTGAATAGGAATCATTATTGAATATACATAGAATCATAGAGTTGGAAGAGATCACAAGGGTCATCCAGCCCAACCCACTACCACACAATCAGAGGATATCTGACAAATGGCCTTCCAACCTCTAACACAGGTTCTCTAAATAGGAGACTCGACTAAACTCTATGGCAGGATATCCTACTATTGAACAGCTCTAACCATCAGGAAGTCCTTCCTAATGTTTGCTTGGAATTTTTTCCCCTATAGTTTGATTCTATCACTCTCTGTTCTATTCATTGGAGCAGCAGAAAACAAGCTTACTCTATCTTTAATATGGCATCCTTTCTAATATTTAAGCATGGCTGTCATGTCACTTCTTAATCTTATCTTCTCTGAGCTAAATTTACTCAGCTCCCTAAACCTCTCATCATAGGATATGGTTTCAAGATCTTTTACCATTTTGGTTACCCTCTACTATTTTCACTTGTGAATATTGTTCTCAAATTGTGGTGCCCAGAATTGGATAAAATGTTTTTTGGTGTTGGCTGAGCAAAGAAGAATAAATTGTTATTATTACTTTCTTCAATCTAGACTTCATGTTCCAATTGATGCAATTTAGAATTGCATTGGCTTTTTAGCTGCCAAATATTGTTGACAAATGGCACCTGTTCTCAAGATAGGAATCATGCATATATATGCATATTTCTTTTTTCTGGCTAAGTGTAGTACATTATATTTGGTACTGTTCCAGTATCCAAGTGGACTCCAGAAGGGGGTCTAGACAGAGAAGGATAGTTCATTTTATGGGGGGGGGGGGGGGGTGTTGAAGAAATAAAACAATTTTCTCCATTTTTGCTGGCTATTGCCCTCTTTTCCTATATCATAAACAATAGTTGTTTTGACGATGGTGACATGGGTGGGGGGAATAACAGGAAAACAGGGGGAAATTGTTTAACTCCTTCAAACCTTTCCTGCTAAAAATACCATCCTTCTCTCTCTAGCACCTCCTTGTGGTCATTGCCCGGATAATGAAACAGTACCTTACATTTTTACCTTTTGAAATTAAATTTGTTAGTTTTGACCCAGCTTTCTAATCTGTTATGGTCCTTTTGGATTTTGATTCTGTCCTTGCTGGTATTACCTATCTTTCCCAATTTTGTGATATCTGTAAATTTGATAAGCATGCCTTCCATTCTTTGCCAAGTAATTAATAAAAATGTTGAATAGCATTGGCGGTGCATCCAGACAGCACTTAAAACATGTGCCTTCCCACATTTTTATGTGGGGCATCCAAATGACACCCCACAAATTAATTTGAGACAATTAATAGGCCCAAATTAATTAGATACCTGAAAGGCCTGGGTCTAATAGGATATGGGTCCTGTCTGGACTGCTTCCTCAGAAGCTATGGGACTTTGAAGGGGACAGTCCACACAGCCCTATCATGTTTTCCAGGCTTAATCAGCCCAGAATACCTGAGAGGGCTCTAACCTCCCCCCCCAAGGGCTTAAAATAAAATAACTTACTGGCAGTAAAATAAATTACTGCCGAATCTCTCCTGGCACATAGAAATTAATATGTGTGCAGGGGAAGAGGAAAATCGCTCCTGCCCCCCTTCTCCTGGCACATCATTTCTATGTGCCAAGAGGGCTCTGGAAGCAGTTTAATTGTGACTGGGTAAGTTATTTTATTTTTAAACTCTTTTTGGGGAGATGGTTCAGGTGTCTTGGTGTTCTCCCAGTAGGTACCCAGAGAACATCTAGACACACACACCCCCACACAGAAAGCATGGGCTTTTGGGGCTGGTGTGCAGACTAAATCTTTTTACACTCAGGCCTTGCTGAAAAGTCTGTGCCAGGTTGGCACATACCTTTCTGCTGTGTGGAACTGCCCTGGCACCAGGATAGAACAGAATCCAGGACAACATCCTGTGGCACCCCACTAGTCACAATAACAAGAAAAAACAGCCAGCCCTGCCAAAGACATACAATCCAAAAAGCAAAACTTAGAATATGCATTCAGTATAATTATAAAACAAATCCATATATAATATAAAATGATGTAATATAAATAAACCAAAGCTGAGAAATATCAAAATTACAAGATTATATTATTAAACTAAAATTCCAAAAGGTTTGGGAAATTCTCGAAGCACACATTTCTGATCTTCAGTAGCCACTGAAGGCGCAAACTGAAACATTATTCCTATATTGATTCCATGTTCCACATCATTCCGGAAGCAGAGTAGGATACCATGAATAACCATCTCTAAAAATAACAATAAAACAGAATACGATACATCTACTCAAATCTATGACATGATTATCCATTTAAGATTTTAAAGTGTATAATTTGTATCATAATTATATCAGATTACATGGTGCATTCACAAAATATTACAGTGTTCCCTCCCTACTTTGCAGTTTGCTTTTCGCTCCCTCACTGCTTTGCGCTTTTTTCTGAGTGGTGGTGCATGCACAAAAGGTGCCAGTTTCCCTTTTGCACAAGCACTTTCCCTCTCGTCGGCATCCAGCCACGCCACTCTGGATGCCAACAAGAGGGAGGCGCATGCGCAAAAGGGAAACTGGCAGGCGCCAGAGAGGAGGTCGCCAAGAAGTGCAGGAAGAAGGCTTGTGAAGGGGAGAAAGGCCACCCAACTACTAATATAATGAGTAAATATTAAAATAAATATACCGCCCCTACTTCGCGGATTTTCACTTATTACGGGTGGTCCTGGAATGTAACCCCCACAATAAGTGAGGGAACACTGAATGTCTCCATCTTGTCCAAGGACTGTTGCTAATCTTATCAAAGCTATTTTCTTCCTTTCCATTGTGTCCAATATTCTGTCCAACTAGGAGAGCATCTACACTGATCACTTAGGTTGGTTTGAAACTGGTTTGGGAAAAACTAGTTTCACTGTGTGGATAATTAGATTTTTATTTCTGGAAGGGGGTTGAAGCCAGGAAAGTGATTTACATTAACCACAGAAGGTGGCCTCAGATCTGATCCAGAATCTGTAGTAGCTGCAGCTTGAGAGTTGCTGAAGAATGCAGATTATTTCCCATATCTGAGCAAGATGTTCACCAGTACTACAGAGGCATATGAGGTGGGGAAAAGAAAGGAAAGTGACAGCAGAGGAGGTAATCAGGGGTAAAAATGTATAAAAAATTGGTAATTTCCAGTGACAAGAGACCTAAGTTTATTACCCTGTACTCGGTGTGTCTAATTCACATGCTTTTATTGCTGCCAACTAGTAAATATACCATTTTACCTCCCACCATAGAACATGGACTATTTAATAGTTCAAACAAGGAAGAATATATTATCTGAAATTTGATGAATGAAAACCGCTATATATTTGTTTTGATTGTACTTGCAGAGTGACAAACAAACTGGTTCTTTGTAGACTTTTCCTGCCCCAGCTTCTATAATAAGAATGAATAAAATATTTGAATTAAGTGATTTGCAAAAGTTAGCAGGCTTATTTGATTGATTTTGAAAGTATTGCTGCAGAAATACAAAACAATGAAAATTCTGTTTGGGTATACAGAATGACAGTGCATAGTCCAAATTTAGTGTGAGCTTAATTTAAATCATTTTGATTGAAGGTGAAAGATTATTACAACAAATTAGATGCATCTGTTCAAAAGTATACCTCCTTTTCTTAGGGGATTGCTTTTCTTCTGAAAACCATTTTATACTTTGAAAAACAGGACTGGTACCAAGCTTGACTATTAATAGAGGTATTTTCCAAAATGTTTTTTTTAATATGATTTTTCTTGGAAAGGGTTTTTTATATTCTTGGGTGATATTAGTTGATGGTAGGAGAATAATAAGATGATCTGCATGGAGGATATAACAGGATGTGGATAAGCATGATGAATAACAAACAGAAAATTGGGTTAATACTTGGGATTATGAAAGTTACCTATTGAACTTCAATTCTTGACATTCCCAAATCAGCACAGTAATAACTTTGTTTAATTTATAGCTCGGCTATGTCCCAATATGAGATGCAATCAAGAGGAGAAGTCACCACAATGATTGGACATATTAGTCTTTCTGTTCTTTACGTCAAACATAGATAGAACCATTTGTTCAATATGCCCACTGGATTATCTCTGATCCTTAAAGTACCTTATACAAGAAAAAATCTTCACTGTGCCAGAGACTGAGGTCATAATTCTGCCTGTTGGCCACAATTGACTCTTTCCCAAAAGTTCCTCAAGGACTAACAGCAGATGGCTTGGGAACTGGCACTGATTCATAACCACTATTTTGTGTACCATTGGAATAGATTTTACCTGTTGATATGTATCTTGTGATCATATACAGTAATGTATAGTATTTGAAATATCCTTTAAATAAACATAGTTATATGACTCATTTCTTGATTACAGTGTATGTATTTATATAATAATATGTGTTAGTTAACAGTTTTGTAGAGGTTAATACTATTTCCAATCTCTTATTTGGTTATTTGTTATTTGGTACAATAGGATATACTGTACTTTCATACTAAATGTAGTGTCTCAGAGACCCTCGAGTCATGACCCCGTAGCCATTATGGACAGACCCAAGAAGATATGGGGTTTGTGCCGACTCAGCAAGATTCAGCTCCCTTCCAGATGTCCCCTGTTGACAGTTTTAGTCCACAGTTAATTACAAAGGCCCTTGAGTCAGAGCCTGGTTCTCCAGAGAGCACTCCTTTTGATCAAAAATTGTTTTGGGAAACTTCTCGCTCGGAGGAGAATAGGAGAAAAAGCGCTAGATTAGCGGAGAAAGCAAGCGCTAATTAAGCCAGTTCCCTTGAGAGTTTCCTGGGAGGCTTGCATCTGGCAAGTTGTTGACTTTAGTCCACTTTCCCTTGGGAAAGTGTCCAGGCACCTGGTTTGAGGGGAGATTGAAGTCCCATAAAAGTTCTGTGCGCAGGCGGACCTTTGCGGTGTCAACGTGTCAGTTGAGGAATTCACATCGACTCTAGTTTCTGCGGTGCGCTACTCTCGAGTAGACCGGGCGTTGCATCTCGTCTCCCTGCCAAGTCTGGACAGCGATTCAGCTCTACCACGACTAACCTTGCCTTGCCTTGTTATCTTAGCCTCGGACCTGAAACCTGGAACTCTTTGACAGACCTTGCTATAATCCCCACTCAAACAGCCTAAAAGTTTGAGTGTGTTTCGGTTATGGGATTTAAAACTTTGAACTCTAATACTGGACATCTACTTTCACATTACTGGACTATATTTGACCTTTTCTGAAAGGACTATTGCTGGACTATATACTCTGCTTATTTTTGTTTGACTTCTTTATTTCTTTAATAAAGATATTAGATTGTTTATTGGCCTCCGTGTCTGGTTTCCAGTGCTCACGCTGCCCTGAGGCGTCACACTAAAAAATATTTCCCCTGACGTTAAGTCCAGTTGTGACTGACTCTGGGGGTTGGTGCTCATCTCCATTTCTAAGCCGAAGAGCCAGCGTTGTCCAAAGACACCTTCAAGGTCATGTGGCTGGCATGACTGCATGGAGTGCTAGAGTCGAATCTGAACTATATGTCCAGATAGACTTGGTTGTAATATTTAGACAAATGAATTTTTGGTCTGATTCTGCAAGTCCCTTTCTTACCACTTGCTCTAACAGAGGTCACAGGTGTGGCTACTGACCTGAGCACCTAGATAGTCAAAATAATCCCACCAAAACACACACACACCACAATTAGGGCTCAGCATACTTAGAATAAAATATAATGATTTTTTCATTGTACATTGTACAATGAAATTAAATGCTTTCCCCAGCACACATCACAAAAACAACATGCCCACCTCTCCATACTCCAACCAACACCACTATCAGTAACCATGATAGGTGCCTGTTGGGAAGTGACAGGGAAAGAAAATAGAAGCTAAGACTAATTGGCTTGATTCTTGAGCCATGAGTCTCAGATTACTTACAAAGCTTGAAAACTTCCAAGGATAGTTTATTCAAAATGTACTGGATATGTACTAGAAATTTGGAATAGATTTTCCTTACTTCTGCCAGTGTGCTCTTTCTGCTAAGACTATTTACAGCACAATAATTCTCTGAATCACACGTTTGTTTTATCTTTTAAAATAAATGCAATTGCAGAAGATATAAATTTGCATCTTGGAATAGCTCAGTTATATCAGATACTCAAATATGTGTTTGGAATAGGAAGAAATACGTATCTACACTTTTAAATATGATGAAGAATTGTGTCTTCCATTTTTTTTGCTCAGATCATTATTGACAAATGGGAAATAAAACATCACAGCAGTTCTCTAAAGAAAAAAAAATATTTTAAGAACTCAGTTCCATATTCTCTTAACTAACTCCTTCAGATAGGGTTGCATGAAAGGAATAAAAACTTGACTTTTGTACACAGAAGAGAAGGGAAATATTTAGGAGTCAGACACCTTGAACTGAATTGGGTAGCCCAGTCAACTGCTTCAAAACTGTGAACTGTGAACAAAACTGTACTTTGTATGTTATTTTTATTTTCTATATTCAGTATCATTTTTTACATTTTTACATTTTTCTGTGACGGCTACATTATGTACTAGTTATCATAGATATGCTACTATATCTCAAATACATGAAGAAATTGGTATGGAATAATACTTATTCAAATCTCAAACAAACTATAATGAATTCCTATTTGGCCTTCCATAGGTAGATGAACATGGAAATATTTCAGTAAGCTTCATCACTTTTCTAGTTTCTGAGGCTGGCAAATCTGTTGGAAAGGTCAAGCTATTCAGTGTAATACTACAATTTAAACTTCATATTCTGTACTGAGATTCCAGCAAGCTAAGCATTACTTTCATACTGATGGTAATATGCATTCAAGCTCATCTGGTGCCTTTGCAAGAAATATCGAGAATACTAAGATGTATCTTGACAAAGCACAAAACTAATCTAGGTCTTTATGGCATTTAAGTACAATGGTCTCAGTGGGTCTGCTGCATAGCAAACAGCTTATCAATATTTAACAGAACCAGGTCTTCTGAAAGAAAGTGTCAAATTTATTTCAGCACAAAACAGGGTTTTCCTGCTTTGTGCCGAATGAATTTGCTTTTATTTGAAGTGTTGTTTGGACACCTCAGATAAAAACAGGGGAGCTTGCACTTTTTGCGAGCTGTCTGGATGCACCCTTCCTCTGAAAAATGTTCACAAGTATTGTCATGTTTCCTGTCATGTTTTAACAAGACAAGAACTGTTATGTTTCAAACTGGATTATATGGCAGTGTAGATGGGACCAACATTGTGTTTCTTAAGATAGACACTAGACATCCTTATTTGATTATTAGAAGTGTTCGTAGTATCATCACATATGCATTTTTTCCCCTCAGAAAATAATGCTTAGGCATCTTTTTGGAACACAATGATGGTGCAAGATTGTCTTTTAGGGGGGTGTTGAGTAAAATGACAGCACTGGACCCATTAAACTCTTAATTTTACGGTGTTTGTATTCCCTTGGTAAATTTCCTCGGCTCTGTCTAAATTGTATTTCTAAATGGTTGGCTGAAGTTTTAAGTTACTACAATGATAGAAATTTAGAGACTGAAGGAACCTTTCATGGGGGAGCAGAATTCTTATTTGAAAGGGCACTACTCCCATTGGACCCCCATTGCTACATCTCTGATTTGCATTTTTAAATATTCCCCATGCACTTACACTTACAAAGAAATTGCACAACTCTCTTCATTCTCACTTTTGACTTGGCTGAGTGAAGAGCTAATATGCCATAGACCAGTGGTTCTCAACCTGTGGGTCCCCAAATGTTTTGGCCTTCAACTATCAGAAATCCTAAAAGCTGGCAAACTGGCTGGGATTTCTGGGAGTTGTAGGTCAAAACACCTGGGGACCCACAGGTTGAGAACCACTGTCATAGATGATCTTATAGCAATGGCAGCCACCTCATAGTAGTTTGTGAAACTGCAAGATCCTGTGTAATGGTTGTAATATATATTTATAAAAAATGAACATGTGAAGGAACTTGGCCCATGCTGTTGACAAGCAGCCCAAAATTGCCCATTGTCTTGTTTACTTTACTATTTCATCAATACTAAAGGGAAATTGTACCAGAATGTACTTAAACATTGTTATTATGGTTTTTGTTGTTGCCATTTTTGTGATGATTACAAGCTAACTCTGTGTCTCTACATTTTTTTCTTTTTGGAGATATGCTTTTTAAAGAACGATATTGTTATTTCCAGCAGAAATTTCTATATAAATAAATAGGTGGAACAGTGCTATGAACAGTGGAATGTTACTATTGTTGGCATTATTCATGCTGCAGTATATTGATAGATTTCTGAAGTTTCTCTAAAGTTAGGGCTTTAGAATGGACTCATACACCTAAGTTCTGAACCCTTTCATATTCACTGGTGCAATACAGTAGACACATATAATGAAAGATTAATATAGCTAGTCCCAACAGTACAACGTAAAGCACCGGGTTAGTTAAAAATCAACACTTTCATTCCAAATTATTTTATCTTTTGTGAAACACACAAGACAGAGAAAACTTATATCCACAAATCCAGGTACAACATTAACCATGTGAGACTAAGCCCCCTTCTACGCTGCTTTATAATCCAGATTATCAAAGCAGATAATCCACATTATCTGCTTTAAATTGGATTATGTGTGTCTTCACTGCCATATAATCCAGTTCAAAACAGATAATCTGGATTTTATATGGCAGCCTAAGGCCCCTTCTACACTGCCCTGTATCCTAAGATCTGATCCCAGATTATCTGATTTAAACTGGATTATATGAATCTCCACTGGGATAAACAGATAATCTGAAATCAGATCCTGGGATATAGGGGCAGTATGGGATATAGGGATATAAGGATATCCTGCGATATAGGGGCAGCCTGACTTTACTGAAATCTGGACTAGCCAAAATATGGAGGGATCTTTTGGATCAGGCCTATGTAGACACACCTGGGATATTTGCCTTTCATAGCAGCCATTATTTTTCTTTAATTAACATAAATGTTGTATGATTATGCTTTCACAAAATATAACCAATCCTTAGGGTAATTATTTTATAACTAGGGTACAGGTTGTGCCAATAAGATTCACATATCCAAGTCAGATTAATTCATTTTCAATAATGTATGTATTAAGAGTTTAATGGTTTAATGGTTAGAGTGTGTGACTAACTGGGCACCACCAGATTTGCCATGACCCATGGCGATTCTGGTGTCAAAGTGATAAGGTTTATCACATTGGCGCTGGAATCACCATGGGTTGTGGCAAATCCGGCGGTGCCTGGTGGGGGGTTTGGGGAATCTACAGTGAAACGTCAGCTCAGGCCCCCCACCACCTGATTTACCCCAAACTCCATCCCACTGGGAAGCATCTGCCGCCTGGCTTCCCCCCATTAATCCCTGTGAAACACAGGAAGCCTCCCATGCTGCAGCAGTGGCATATGCCGGTTACTCTCTATTTGTGCCACTGAGCCCCGCTGGAAGTTGCTCTATGTTTTTGGATGGGAGCCTGCAGTCTCTGTGGGGTGGATGGAGAGGAATCAGCTTATGCCACCAATTATAAACCTGTCTTATGATGTCATAAAATGCTGTGCCTCCAAGATTTGAACCCTTCACACTCTGAAAGTCAACTCGGTGACTGTGGGGAAATGACACACTTTTAAAGAAAGTCAGTGTAATCCCCTTCTGACTTAAACTTGCCATATTATTCTATGATAGGCTTGCCATAAGCTGGAGTTAGCCTGAAGGCATGTGACAATAGGAAAATATGCATAATATGCCATAGTAATTTTAGGATAGACTTTGTTTTAAGTTTTTCATGGAAGGGTATAATAAATTCTTTTCAATACATAATCCCATAAAAACATATTTAATGCCTCATATCATACAAAAATCATATGTGCAGATATCGCTGTCTGAAATTAGCCTTAGCCATATGTGGTTGCTGGCCACTGGGTTTGGACGGGTGGAAGGCAGGGCAGACACCTACATGCAGGATCAATATAAATAAATTAAGCAGAGCAAAGAACTTTACATTGTGACTTCAGAGCACACAGTCTCCAGCAGCAGGACAATGCACAGAAAAGATAAGCTGAACCACATAACTTCAAAACCTTGAGTGCAAAATTAGGTTAGGGGATCTGAACTATGCAAAACAAGAGAACTCCTTTGAAAGCATATTTTTATGCTCCAGTGACAAGTAACTGAAGCTGATACTTTTAACTTGAAAATTATACGAATTTGAGTATCCCCTCAGTGACACAAAATCATTGCTTTCAATTATTTTTCTCTAGCAATAACACACATTGCACAAACATGTAATGGTAGAGCACTTAAACTGCAATATGTGGGTCTACTCTGACCATATAATGCAGCTCCAAAATCCATTATATGGCAATGTTGGTGCAATCACAGTTGAAAGTTGAATGACAGTAAATCCCACTAAACTCTGTGAGACTTAATTCTGCATAGACATGCCTATCATGTTCCACCTACCACTACCCCAAACATACTTGTTCAGTTTCTCTAAGCATAATCTGTTTTGGGAGCAGAAGACAAGAAAGAGAATTTCTAGAGGAAGAAGCCAGAAGAAAGAAAAAGATAGGGAGATGTAACAACACTGCAAAGCTGTGGTCATTTAATATTACTTTATTTGTCATGACTGCATCCTTGGGAATTCTATTTCTCCTTTGGTGTGCTTTCTTTTTGCCTTCTTCAATGGGACTAGTGAGGAGAAATTTCTAGAATGAAACAAGACAACCACTGGAATTGATTGCTTAAGTATAGAAATTCATTTTAATCGAAAGAAACAATTACTGTGGAGACCAGACTATATGTTGTCTTGCAATTCAGTGAGCATCTAAGATGTGGTGGTACTACAGAAATAAGTATAGGCAGTCCCTGGGTAATGAACAAGATAGATTCTGTAAGTTGAATTTGTATGTAAGTTGGAACAGGTATTTTTAAAAGTGTAACTCTAGCCAATTTTTTTTTTTGTTTTGTATTTGGGATTTCAATTCAGATTCAGAAGGGAGGCAGGAGAGGAGAGAGTCCACACAACAGCCACAACAGGTCAGGTCCGGTGAGTATCGCTTCGAGGCCCAGCTGTGATGCCATGAATGATGAGGAGACCCCCCCCCCTCAGGTCTGGATGGCCAATGTTCTCCCTCCTGCCTCACCATTTGACCACAGCGGGCCAGGCAAAAAGCTTGGGATGTGATGATGGCTAGTAGGACCACCTTCCAAGCCTGCCCATTGCTATTGCTGAGGTGAAGCACTGCTGTCCCAGGGTGACCAACACCCTCCTACCATCTTGCAATCTGTTAGCAGCTGCCATGGCCATTCTGTAGACTCCTCCACTCCCACCTTCTCTCTACACATTGGCTGTGTCATATGACCCTCTGCTATATACTAATAGACTTTGTTCATAAGTACAAGTTGTATTAAGTGAGATGTTTGTAACTCGGGGACCACCTGTATTATAAAATGTAATAAATAAGTGGCATTAAGCACGCACACGCACGCACACACACACATATACTTGTTGAACAGCTTGGTAGCAAATTGTACTTATTTTTCATTTCTAAATCATGGGAGACATATTTCATAGTTTAAGCACCATCACATCTTCTAAAAGGTAGTAATTGGTCAAAACCTAGTGAAGGGATCTTAGGTCAATGAAATCAATGACTATATATGTCTGGAAAAGTATGTCATTTTGTAGCTTGGTAGAAGAATGATAAAAGATCAATACAGTCCTGCCATGTGAGGCTGACACTGAATGGTATGACACTGGTCATTTTTTGTTAATGCAGAGAAAAGGATTTCAGAGGTAGAATATTCAGTAACCAAAGTCAACTGGGTATGTAACATCCATTACACTGAAGCAAAAAATAATTGACACAGACCACCTGCTGACAGAACATCAGCAGAAATGTAATGAGCTTCACTTTACAGATGAAAATCTGTAGAAGAGATACTAAAGGTCATTTATCTTATACAAAATGAATAAGGGGCAAACCAAGGCTCAGATGTTAAAAGCAAGCGAAGCAAGTGCTTTCTCTACAGGA
The DNA here is from genome assembly GCF_035594765.1 of Anolis carolinensis. Lineage (NCBI taxonomy): Eukaryota > Metazoa > Chordata > Lepidosauria > Squamata > Anolidae > Anolis > Anolis carolinensis. The sequence goes on from NC_085843.1 coordinate 91,901,107, forward strand.
ACAATATTCCAATGTAAATAGAATACAGTTAAAAAGTAAGTAGGATATAGGGAAAATTTAGTTGAAGGTCACCAAAATGCAATCTATACTATAATATACCCTATAAGAAATAGGTTATAATATTTCCAACATTTCTCTCATGTTACAGAAGATTGAAAAAGAATGCATAAATGTTTGTTACTGTTCACCTTAGGATAGTACTTCCATCATTACAAAGGGGTCAACAGTGACAGAAACAAATGTATCAAATATATGCCTTGTAAAGCAAAATTATTTTCCTTTCAAGTGTTTTTAAAAATAATTCTAAAATTAATTTGATCACTGGCAGTACCACCCACACATCATATACTACAAATTAGTAATAATGATTTCTAAACATGTTTCAAGTACTTTGATAATAACAAGTATCATGCACCTGCATAAAATAAGATTTCAATGTTAAGACAGTCTGGAGGCAACAGATTTCTTGGGAAGACTATTTGTTAGAAGCAAGCTTAGTTGGACTGAAAGTAAACCAATGACAATTTCCTCAAAAAACAAAAGCCAGTTGTTACAGTACCTGTAACTGAAAATGAAGTGAAAAATGATGACATAGTTTATGAGGTAACTGGAAATATTTAATTAACTTATTCAAATAGCCATGAAATAATACTACTAAAATATAATTATTTTCTTTTAAGAAAGAAACTAACGCTAAAAGAAATTTTAAAACATTTTACAATGCGATCCAATATATATCTATTCATAAATATATTTCGCTGAGTTTGCAGAGAATTACTCTTAGATGAGTATTTATGGAATTGCAACATTGAAAATATGAGATACTTCTTAACAGTGGTTCAGTCTTTTCTGATTTTCAAATGAATATTCATGAGATTCATTTAAAGATGTTAGTTTCCATCACTAAGGGCCCTTTCACACTACCCATTTATTGCAGTTTGATTCCACTTTAATTGCCATAATTCCATTTTATGAAGTCTAGTTAGGCTGAAACTGTGGGCTAAGAATGTACCTTTCCCCAAACTTCACACCAGAAGATTCCATGGCACTTAAAGTGGAATCTTAGCACTACAATTTGGTTGTCTGAATGAGTTTCATGTTTTGATCATCACTGTGACCAATGGTCTTTCTTTTCTACCATAGTCTATGCTATATCCAACATAGGGCAATATGTGTAGGGCCACTGTACATATTTCCACCACCTATTTGATTCTATAATAGTAATTTTATTTTGCTGATACTTAATATGCAAATTATATTTTTCCAGCTTAGATTTTTCAAAATAATGTTGTTTACACCATGTTCAATTATTAGTCCAGTTTCACCTTCAGTTTTTTTTTTGAATTAATGTTCTTATCAAACAATTTGAGGTCAATGGCTGATTATCAGTGATATGAGTGTTGTCTTTTCCAGCAGCAGTTTATTGGTTTCTTGGTTTCTTTCTCAAAGAATAATTCATTGTACAAATACAAAATGTAAAGTTCAACCCTCCTATTTTATGACTATTAGCAAGAATTGCGGAGCTCTGAATTCATAAGCATGGTAGCTAGCTAATGCTATGTCACTATACAGTGATTCCTATTTGGATTTTTCCCAATTGTTGAGGACCTATTCCCTTGATGAGCTGGTAACAGCTGATAATCTTGCTCCTACTTGTAAGCAATCTCCCATACTAAAGGCAGAAGCAGAATCCCTGTTTCCATTTCCCCTTGAGAAAGCAATAGCTCACATGAGGAGAGGTGGAACTATCAGCCACCAGCTTTCCATTTGACAAGGGGACACAACAGCTGTGGCTCAGAAAGTGGGGATTTGGAGACTTCCACACTTCATATGTCTACCTTAAATTAGAGGTTATGTAGGGTTAATGAATATAAAAACAATCACAATGTGTCACTCTAGTGTCATACATTTGTAACTGCCCAACAGGATTCTAATATTCATGTTTATCTCTTGCATTGCATCACTGTTTTGTTAGATTGCTTACACAATTGTCTCTTCTTTGTACCCGTCTGTATATATTTATAGTACCTGATGCATCTGAAGGAAACCTGATGTCACAACAAATAGTATTTTTGTGGTGTCAGAGAAATCTTTGTTGTCACTTCACAGATTTGTACATCGTTATCAAGTAAAGTACACTTGATCTGTTTCATGTTGCAAATGCTTCATAGCTCACCTGCATGGTGACAAGTTCTTTTGTATTAGCAAGAATAAAACAAACAAAGACACTATAGAAAGCGCATTCCTATCAGACCTCACTTCAGGATATGACAAAAGATGCAGTTCGCTTCAACACAAACATACACAGACATGTATAAATGACAAGTTCCCTATTGACTTATAGCAACCTTATTCATTTCACTGAATTTTTTAAGGTGTGGAATGCTCATGTTTTGTGAGTTCTTTCTACAGGTGTTTGTTGATGATCAGGGTTTCAGTAAGCTGGAGCTTACCCTATTTATCTTCTAAGATCAGATGGGATTTGGTGTCTTTAGAGCAGTGGTGTCAAACTCATTGCCCTCTAGGTATTTTGGACTTCAACGCCCAGAATTCCTGGCCATTTGACAAGCTGGCTAGGGTTTCTAGGAGGTGAGGGCCTAAACACCTAGAGGACCACAAGTTTGACACCTCAGTTTTGACACCTCAGTTTTATTTAAACCACATGTTTATAAGGTGATAAGTCTAGTCCAACCCGGGTTTTAAAAACCAGATTCGGGCTGGACTTCTGTCCCAACATCAGTAAAAAAAAAAATGCTTTACTGGGGGAAGGGTGTCCAGATGCCCTGTTGGACCTTCTGGCAGGGCACCCGAACACCAACACCTCCCCTCCCCCCAACAAGCCTTAAAAAGTAAATATTACTTACCCACTTAAATATTACCCTGCTGGTGGTCCTTTCCTGGTGCGTAGAAATGATGCACCAGAAGAAGGGGGGCAGGAGTGATTTCACTCCTCCCTCCATCTTCTCCTGGTGCATCATTTTTACATGCCAGAAAAGGACCGGCAGCAGAGTAATGCCAGCCGGGTAAGTAATTTTCTGGGGTGGGGGGTGGGAAGGGCATTAGAGCCCTCTTGGATATTCTGGGTTGAATCAATCCAGAAAACATAAGAGGGTTATCTGGACTGCCCCCTCCAGAAGTTCAGGACTTCTGAGGGGGCAGTCCAGACACTGGCCATACTCGATAAGACCTGAGTATTCCAGGAAGACTCGGGTCTAATCCAGTTTCAAATTAATTCACCACAAAGCAGGGTTTTCCTGCTTTGTCGAGAATTAATGCTTTTAAAGTGAGGTGTTGTTTGGACACCCCATGTAAAAATCCAAGAGGGCGTGCATTTTACACCTTGTGTGGATGTTCCCTTAGTCTCCAATTATTTGTAACTTAAACAAAACCTGTAATATTCCCAGTATGAAATAATGTTATTCTATACATGTTTGGTTAAAGGTATTCCCCACTGAACTCAGGGTGATGATATGAGAAAGACTCTTAAGATCCTATTTGAGATCTTCAGCACGTGCAATGTTATATGTCCTGCTAACCTAAGACACAGGTTGGCAAGTAGTCAAGACAAGATTTTCTCTTCAGCAGCTTCTCAGTGATGAATGCAGACTGAATAGAGCCTTATAGAGAGCCCCAAACTGCATTTTTCCAACTGGATTTTGATGTTCAGGTTAGTTTTAATCTGCTTTAGAATAATACACATTTTATTGCACATGAAAATTGCAAATGAAAATTGACAAATACAGGAAGGAAAGAAGGAAGGGAGGGAGGGAGAGAGGGAAGAAGGAAGGAAAGAAGGAAGTTGGGGAAATGTACAAGATTTTTGTACAATGTCTGAATCTAGCTTAAAATCTTTCAACTTATTGATATATAACAAAACATTCTATGGCCTGAATCATTCATCAGTGTGAGTAATCATTTTTAAAAAACAAAAACATTTTGATTTTTCCTTTTGATTTCCTTTATATATGACTTTTCTTTTCTTTTTTTTAAAAAACCCTCACTATTCAGTGATTTAGAAAATAACTTCTATGTTTTTGAATTTTGAATATATTGATCTAGAACTCCCTCTCTACTGGATTATGTAAAAGAATACATTTGTAGTTCCAGCATGAATGTGTGTAAGAAATATAACCTGACAGCCAGTGATTAACATTTTATACTAAACCATGTTTTATATTCCCTTTCCTCTCCAACTTATTCACCTTTCCATTTTCCAGATGTTCAGATCTGCTCTGATAGGCTACCTTCAGTGCCATTCTTCATAGTCCAATAGATGGCACTCTTGTCCTTGGTTTTGTTTTCTTTCAACTGTTTTGTTTGCTCTCTTATATCCAGTTGGTTTTTGCACATCTTAAAATGAGAACACTTGATAGAGGCAACTTGAGGACATTTCTTACTTTATATATTTTGCAGGTTTACTGGAGTTTCACCTAGTCATTTGGATGTATGCTCACATTAAACCTGTTAAATGCCTTAGATAAACTTAACGTAATACATTTTTATTGAAAATGTTGCAGAATCCAAATGAGAAATACCAAATCATGACTTTGTGCAGATATACGTGTGTTTTCCTTTAACTTCCAAACATCAAGATGTTTAGTGCAGGATCTTGGAGTGCATGACTGCATACCTAGCATAACAGAAATTAGAATTTCCAGAATTTTCCATTTAGTAATCATTAGATTCATCTGGCTAATATTATGGTAGCAGCAATACTGTATTTACTGCTTGCTTACTTCTGACCTATCCATGTGCTCTTAGAGACAAACAGTGCACTTGGAGACAAACCATTATCTTTCTACTGTGACAAAATCTTTGAAAATTATGCAGTTTTGAAAGACTGCTAACAGTTTGGGACTTACTCTATGCAAAATGTATATGTGGTATACTGTGCCTTTAAGCCACACTCTGGTTGTTACAGCTGTAATGTAAGAACTACTGATTGCTGGGATATATAGCTTTTGTGCACCCAAAGCCTCAGTAGCCTTCCTAATGTTTCGAATAAACTCTTTCCTACAAGACTCTGCTGGCTGTTGAGCTTCCTTCATACGAAGAATATTACATGGTGTCAGAAGTGGGATACAAACCTCTCCTGTGCTACAACCTAGCATCCCCCGAAAAAGGAGTGTTTAGACATGGAGTCATTTCGTCCTCCTCCTCCCCTTGCTATGCAAGGTAATTTGGCTGAGAACTGGAGACGGTGGGAACAGGCCTTTCAGTTGTATCTTGCTGCAGCGGGACTTGAGAATGTGTCAAAGAAGCGGCAGATAGCTATCCTGCTACATTGTGTGGGAGAGGAAGGAGTTTCTTTATATAATACATTTGTTTTTGCCCAGGAGAACCCGAAAGATATTGCAGAGGTTCTGGAACAGTTTGGGACTTATTTTTTACCTCGGAAGAACATTGTGTTTGAAAGGTTTTGTTTCTGGAACCATATGCAGAGTCCTGGAGTTACAAATGTGCAATTTATTGCTGAGCTAAAACTGAAAGCAGCCAGCTGTGAATTTGGAATGGCAGTTAATGAGATGATAAGAGATAAAGTTATTTTTAGTTTACAGCAAGAGAAACTGAAACAAAAGTTGTTACAAGAAGCCAATCTTACACTTGAGAAGGCCATGGAGATATGCCGGGTTGATGAGACAACGAGAGCTCAGCTGAGAACCATGGCAATAACATCGGAAGAAGGAGTGTTTGAATTACAAGACAGCCATGGAGAAAACAAAGAGATTATAACTCAAGCTCTGGGAACCAGGGAGTCAAGACACAGAGACAATTGGAAAAATCAGAATAAGTGTGGTTATTGTGGTACAGCTCATGAACCTCGGAGATGTCCAGCATTTGGAAAGACCTGCAACAAGTGTGGCAAGAAAAATCATTATGCCAGGTTATGCAGGTCAAGGGTGACCAATCCTGTGAATATACAAGCCAGACAACACATTCATGAGTTGAATGTAAGTAATTTAATGATAGGAAAGCTGGATGAAGAAATGAAGGATACACAGATAACAAACAAGGCAGGATGGTATGCTGATATTTCCATAAGAGACTGTATAATTAAGTTTAAATTAGATACTGGAGCTGAAGCAAATGTGTTACCATTTAGTATATTTTCTAGAATACCTGGTGCAAAACAAATGTCTAAGAGTAAAGTAGTGCTGGTTGCATATGGGGGAACAAAAATACAACCAATGGGAGCAGTTGAGTTTGATTGTATAACAGCAAAAGGAGTGTATAATCTGTTGTTTTATGTGATAGATTGCTCGACAACCCCATTATTAGGCAGACCAGCTTGTGAGAAATTGGGTTTAATTTATAGGGTAGATCTGATACAGGCAGAGGGGTTATTAACACAAGAAAAATTGCTCAGCTTATATCCAGAAGTATTCCAGGGTCTCGGTGAGTTTCAAGGACATCACCACATTCACACTGATCCAACAGTGGTTCCCGTGATCCAAGGATGTAGGAGAGTGCCCTTTGCCATACATGATAGGCTAAAGGATACCCTTGATCAGATGGAAAATATGGAAGTTATAACAAAAGTTGTAGGACCCACAGATTGGGTGAGCAGTCTTGTTATCACTGAAAAAAAGAATGGGTCTCTGCGTATATGTCTTGATCCGCGAGATCTAAATAAGGCAGTGCGGAGACAACATTATACCATCCCAACAGTTGAGGAAGTTTTAAGTCACCTAGCTGGAAAGAAAATCTTCACAATAATAGATGAGAAAGATGGCTATTGGCAGGTAAAACTAGATAAAGCATCATCCAGATTATGTACATTCAATACGCCGTGGGGAAGGTATTGTTTTAATCGTTTACCATTTGGGCTTAAATCCTCAAGTGAGGTTTTTCAACAGAAAAATCAAGAAACATTTGGGCATATAAAAGGTGTATATATGATTGCTGATGATATGATTATAGCAGCTGAGACAAGTAAACAACATGATGAGATTTTACATCAGGTAATGGAAACAGCACGTGTTGGGTGGCATAGATTTTATCCTGCTGCTACTGATCTGTAATAATAAAAAGTATGTGCTATGCCCAACCTATCTCCAGGATTGACTGCGAAACCTAGAATTTGGTGTGAATTCTAAGGGGACCGTGAAAGAAGACTTGGTTTTGGTTTTCTTTTTTAAAACCCTATTTAATTACAGTTAATTATTTGAAACAAACATATAGCCTACAGTATCGAGATATCAAAATCTTTAACAGAGGACTTCCTAAGAAAAGCAGGAAGCCTTGATGCTGGTTACAAGTGTTACCAATGAAGCAGATTCCTTCAGTCTAAAGCAGGCATGGGCAAACATTTTAACTTGGCAACCACATGGCGGGCCGGGGGGTGGGCTGGGCAGGGCAGGAAGGGGGAGGTCAGGGATTGGTTCGGGGGGGTTCACACATGGCAGCTTTTCTGGTCCATATCCATGTCCAGGAAGTTGTGCTCATCTCCAACCCTGGGCAGATCATCTTCCTGGCCTGCACCTTGACCTCCACTGCCACGGGACTCAGCTGCTACTTGCCAACACACTCAATTTCTTCTAGGTCTCTATCCTCATTTACAAGGAGGGTAGCTCCTCCTCCTCTTCCTCTTTCTCCACCACCACCTGGGCATGCAGCTGCCTAGGGCTGTCCTTCCCTTCCCTTCCCTTCCCTCCTGCTGCTGTTGTTCTTCTTTCCAAGGGGGGAACTTACCCTTAAGTAAGATGGCGGTGGCAGAGAAGGAGAAAGAGGAGTTGTCCTCCTCGTTGCCAGAAACGGAGGCCTGGAAGAAGGGTAATGTGCTGGACCCACACATGACAGTAAGGAGCAGCTAAGTCCTGTGGAGGTGGAGGCCAAGGTGCAGGCCAGGAAGAGGGTCTGCATGGGGCTAGGGCTGCAGCCACATATGACTTCCCTGGTCTCTTCTCAGCATGAGGACATGGGCGGGTCACCACATGAGGATGCTTATAGGAAGATAAAAGAGAGGAGAGCCTGAGAAAAGAGCCCAATGGGCCACATCTGACCCCTGGGCCTGGGTTTGCCCATATCTGGTCTAAAGTATCTGACCGATCACTGGGTTGGCAAAATCCAGGAAGAGAGTAAAGGATAGCAATTAAGGTGGAACTGAGGCAAAGGGGTCTCTAACCAAGCAAAACTATTTCAGATTGAATGAGTATTCAGGTTGGAGGAATAAAAAAACCAAAAATATAAAAGTACTTTGAAAGAAGTGAGACAAAAGAGGATGGGAATGGAAATGTGTTTTACTTATGGGAAGTTGACTATTCTTTATATAGACTAAAGAACTATATCTGAATCCATCAAAGCTTGCTTTTAAAAATGGAAATTTTATTTAGGCTGATAGTATTGGCAGCTGCTGTACTGGTGCTTTGTATGTAATGTTACTGGTTGTGCCTTCTTTTCATTTTTGAATCCTTTTTAAAATGTGGAAACCATGCTATGTTGATTAATAATTGATTAATGGAAGTCACACTGATTTGTTAATTGGATGAAAATGCTGAAATAAATAAATAAATAGCTTAGAGGTGAGTACTTTGCAAATCAGGTTAAGAGGTTTAAGAATAAAGTTTTGTAATTGCTCTAAAAGCCTAGATTTGGCCAAATATGCCATGTGCCAAAGATCTTGTGAAATATTACAGCAAGATATGTTGAATCCCATTTGTTGTAGACATCATTTCTTTTAAGAATTTTCTCCCCTAATTATATCCCAGATTATGAGTATAGTGCAGAATAGCTTTGCTCTATTTCCTTGTTATGAACAATACGTATTTATTATTAGTCTGAAGTATCCTAGGGCATGATTTATTTTACTACTAGGAGTTTCAATGAAATAAGATATAATTCCCATCATCACCAAGCAACATGAGGTTTGAATATAACACAAATGTATGGATGAAATCCCAACGGTTTGAGACCTCCTTATTTTCCTATCATAGCACAATGTAATCAGAAAATTCTGGTGCTTAATATTTTTACTGCACCAGAATGACTGCTGCTAGCAGTTTGAACTGTGTGAGAAAAACTACTGATAAGTGCATCATTCAGGAAAGATTAAACACCTATTCTCTGATTCCTTTCTCCTGACGTGACATCAACATTTAGATTACAATTGTTAAAGTTAAATCTACAGTTCTGAATGAGAACTGTAGTAAATACATTTGTATTTGCTGTCTGTCTGAAAGAAATTGCTAACCTGCCATGTTACAACACAGCCTTTCAAGCTCAATACTCACTAAACTTTTTATTATTAATAATGCTAGCAGCAGGAAAAGGGAAATGGGTTTAGGGCTACCAAGGAGGAAATGGCAGATGATGGCACATTTTTGAAACAGCTGGATTGCTTACTTATTCAAAAAAATTTCCAAAATGCAATAAATAAGAGATAATCAGTTTAACTATGCAGTTATGGAAAATGACTTGAGGGAAACCAGAACAAGCAAAAAACATCAAAGATTTATAACCCTAATTTAGATCCAAATATAATTCAGGAAGCTTTAACATACAGAATACATCATCTGAACCACAGACCTATCTCTGGATTATAAAACTCATTGATTTATTATATACTTGTACCTAAATGTTCTCTGATTTGAAGAAATATTAACAGATCACTGCATTTATAGCCTACAGCAATGCTGGCCTGCACAAGATACAGGCTTTATATGATATCTACTATACCATATCCCACAAATAAGGCATGTATAAGGTTAGATAACACCATCTTATTTGACTGCTCTAGACAGCCTGGAAAACAACATATTATCAAGTACCTGGGGGGCCAAAGCAAACCTTATTACATGCATTTACACAGTCGTTATGTCTGTTATTCTGCTTTATTTCATTTGAAACTAGGATCCTAATGTAAGGTCCAGATCATATCCAGCCCTTTGCCATTTATATCACAGAATAGTAGTCTGTTACAGTAAAGAAACCTCCATCCAGGAATAATATGCATTTTAGAGCCAGGATATTTATTTATTTATTTATTTATTTATTTATTTATGACATTTCTACTCCACCTTTCTCAATCCCGGAGGGGACTCAAGGTGGCTGTACACATAGGCAACTATTCAATGCCTTAAAACAATGCACAATTAAAATAAACATTTCAAAATAGAATTATAAAATAAATTAAAACATTTAAAAACATTTAAAACAATATCTTCACTATTAACTAAGCTATCCACAATCGTAATCTGGGCTGTACCAACAGTCATTGCACATAATTTCATATCTATCTATTGCACAAGTTCTCCAAAGGCTTGATCACAAAGTCCTGTTTTCACTCTTTTATGCAAGGTCAGGAGGGAAGGGGCTGATCTAATATCCCTGGGGAAGGAATTCCACAGCTGAGGGGTCACTACTGAGAAGGCCTTGTATCTCATCCCCGCCAATCATGTCTGTGAAAGAGAAGGGACCGAGAACAGGGCCTCCCCAGATGATCTTACACTCCAAGATGGTTCATAGGGGGAGATCTGTTCAAATAAGTAAGTTGGGCCAGAACCGTTTAGGGCTTTATAGACTAAAACCATCACTTTGAATTGTGCTCGGTAGTAGACTGGCAGCCAGTGGAGCTGACGTAACAGAGGGGTTGTATGTCCCCCGTACGCTGCTCCAGTGAGCAATCTGTTTTTTACCCATTGGACCATTTGAAGCTTCCAAACAGTCTTCAAAGGCAACCCCACGTAGAGTGCATTGCAGTAGTCTATTCGGGATGTAACCATAGTGTGGACTACCATGGCCAAGTCTGACTTCCCAAGCTATGGGCACAACTGGTGCACAAGTTTTAAATGTGCAAATGCTCTCCTGGCCACTGCCGAAACCTGGGGTTCCAGGCTCAGTGATGAGTCCAGTAGAACTCCCAAGCTGCAAATCTGAGATGCTTTGTGGGGAACAAGCAACATGTACATCAAAATCGTAATTAAATTTGGTAAATGCAACTGAACTTAATGTAAGCCTTTTAAAAAGCTTCTATAGCTAGATGTATTTTTTTCTCAGGAAAAATAAAACAACATCCAATAAGCAAGTCCACTGAATTCAAAAGGATTTATTCACAAGAAAGAATTTCCTTAGGAAAGTAGTGCTTCTAGTAAAAAAAATAATAAGTTGAATTATATATTCCTCAGTTTGCCTTTGTTGAACATGTGTAGCAGACAGATGCATACTTGTTGTTCCTAAAACTCTCCCAAAAGCAATTTATTTATCAGGTCTCTCTAACTAAGAATCTTATTTGGTTAATTATTTTAGCAAAGGATATTCAAAGTCCAGTCATCATCATGGGATAGGCCTTTATTCATGTCATCTGAAAAGGCATTCACAGTAAAACTTCAGCAGATGATGTCATAGAAAAAAGGAATACAGATATAGATATATAGATAGGACAAAATATATGGCAAAATATTGTTGCTCGCCATGTCTGTGTGCTGATTTATTCAATCTTCATTCATTGCGAAAAAAGTCCTTTTGGGTATCCATACTAGGCTACATGAGTACTCAGTAAAGTTTAGAAAATTTGGAAAAATTTAGGGGTTCTCCAGAGGAAAGCCTTATTGAAGCTGCATAGTGGACAAATGAATGTCTCACGCCTATCTCCAACTTAATTTTTTTCTGATTAGTAAAAGGTCTGACATCTAGTGACTGCAGACAGTAATTGGTTTTAATGAATTTCATTGAACTCTTAAAAAGAAACAAAATAACCTGGGAATTCTTCTGCCAATTTACATGGAGTCTATGTTTTACCATAGACCTATGGGGAATACACATAGGCATGGATATGTTTTTATCTTTATAGATTATAACTAGCTGTGCCTGGCCACACGTTGCTGTGGTGTTGTCTGGTGGTGTTGGTGAGAAATTGTTGAGGTAGTGGTGGTATTGAATGTCTGTTGTATGGTTGTCTTTATGTTTAGTATGCATTTGGTTGTTTGTGTACTGTGAAAGTGGTGAGGGTAGAGGGGGTCTATGTCCCTGTGTAGTATTGTATACTATTTATACATTGTTCATGTGTTGTGAATGGTTGGATTGTGTCCTGCTACATAGTAGAAAGGGTTGGGCTGGATGGACCTTAGGGGTCTCTCTAAACTCTTGGATTCTATGCTTCTATTATTATTATTATTATTATTATTATTATTATTATTATTATTATCATCAACATCATCTTCATCATTATTATGTAGAGGCTGGATGGCCATCTGTCAGGAGTGCTTGGATTGTGTCCTCCTGCATAGTAGAAGGAAGTTGATCTGGATGATCCTTAGGGGTCACTCTAAACCTTAGGATTGTATGTTGTTGTTGTTGATGTTGTTGTTATTATTAGTATTAGTATTGAGAGGCTGGGTGGCCATCTGTTGGGAGTGCTTGGATTGTATTGTCCAATGGCAGAGTTGGGTTGGACTGGATGGCCTTTAGGGGTCTCTCCTAACTGTCTGATTGTATGATTGGATTTGTATTATTATTGCGCAGATCTTGGATGGCCATCTGTCAGGAGTGCTTGGTTTGTGTCGTCCTGTATGGTAGAAGGAAGTTGAACTGGATGATCCTTAGGGGTGTCTCCTAACCTTATGATTGTATGATATTATTATTATTATTATTATTATTATTATTATTATTATTATTATTATTATTATTATTATTGAGAGGCTGGGTGGCCATCTGTTGGGCGTGCTTGGATTGTGTCCTCTATGGCAGAATTGGGTTGGCCTGGATTACCACAGTAATTATTTCATATTACAGTAGAATCTCACTTATCCGACATTCGCTTATCCAGTGTTCTGGATTATCCAATGCAGTCTGCTTTTTAGTAGTCAATGTTTTTGTAGTCAATGTTTTAAATTCATTGTGATATTTTGGTGCTAAATTTGTAAATACAGTAATTACTACATAGCATTACTGTGTATTGAACTACTTTTTCTGTCCAATTTATTGTATAACATGATGTTTGGTGCTTAATTTGTATAATCATTACCTAATTTGATGTTTAATAGGCTTTTTCTGAATCCCTTCTTATTATCCAACATATTCACTTATCCAATGTTCTGCCGGCCTGTTTATGTTGGATAAGTGAGACTCTACTGTATATTTCTAATCTTATATTATCTGCTTAGAACTGGATTATATGAGGCCCCTTCTTCACAGCTGTATAAAATGCACACTGAAGTGGATTGTATGGCAGTGTGGAGTCAAGATAATCCAGTGCCAAGCAGATAATATAAGATTATAAATGGGTTATATAGCTTGTGGAAGGGCCTTGAGTCTACACTGCCATATAATCCAGTGCAAATTAGATAATCTGTAGAAGAGGCCTAAGTGAGGCCTAACTGTGCCTGTCCCCTGGGCTGAGTAGGTTGCTAGGAGACCAAGTGGGCGGAACTTAGCCTTGTAACTGGCAGCAATTAGATAAAAACAATTATTCCTCTCCCTCTAATTAGGACTTTATTTTTCTTTTCTTTTTGTTGTATCAACCTAGAGCCATGGATGATGGGTTGTGTTGTCAAATTTCGAGGTTGGGGGGCCTGTAGCTTTGTTGTTTTGTCCGCTGCCCTGATGCCATCACTCTTTTATATATATAGATGAGTACTATTTTTAAACCTATTAGCCTTGGGAAAGTTATTGATAATGATGTCAGGTTCATTTCCTGTAACTAGTAGGCATGCTGATGACAAGTGACTCTATACGACCATACTTACTTTTATCTAATGCTCACACTTTGGGGTTCAATTGCATATTGAAAGTGATGTACGCATTAGATTCGATGGCACATTAGAATTGTGCACATAAACCTGACTGTGCCCCTCCATTAGGCTGAGGATAACAAATTCACCATCCTTGGCTTGATGGAGGGGCACGGCTTCACAACTGGTCTCATTCACAAGGCCTTCAAAACCTCCTTCTCAGCCTATCATTGGGAATGAGGGCTTCAGTTGGGAAGCCATCACCTATCTGTCAGGCCATGGCTGCTAGGTTTTCCAACCTCAGCTTGATGAAGGGACATGGTTCCCCTTGCCAGCTGGCCATTCCGAGGTAGGCAGCAGAAAAGCTGGCAGGCAAGGGGAAACCATGTATTACATTTGACAGAAAATATATTTTTTTTCAATGCACACCTTCAAAATTGAAGTGTGCATTGCAATCAATGGTGAATTATTATCAAGTAAATACAGGTAAGTTACCCTAAGGTAAGTTTTGGGTATGAAATGGGGGCTGGTGGAGGGTGTGGATGCCATCCCACTTCTTCAGGCTCTAAGAGCTTGAAGAATTGGGATAGTAGTGGAGACTGTCCCCTAGGATCGCAGAACACAGTCCCAGAAGTCAATCCCACAGGCCCAGAACCTCAACAAACCAGGCCTTTCAGTAAGGCCCAGAGCTGTTGAAGTGGGAAAACCCAGTTTACTTTGGATTAATTCGGATTTACCTGAGGCATTGTTTGGACACCTCAGGTAAACCCCGTTATCTATCATGGGTTTTGAGCCTGTGTAGAAGAGCCCTCAGAGTTGTAAACAGACAGCTCTGGGAGCAGCTAAAGAGATGTTTGGAGATGAAGACGGCTGGCCTTACTATATAATGCTTCATTACCCGGGTGTTACCAAAACATGTCTTCTTATTGTACTATAGTATTCTGTTGTAAGCCAATCTCATGCTACTTTTAGCTAACAAAGACAAAAGGCCTTGAATGTTGTGAAAGCCATCAAGCTGAGGAAGGCTGCTTTATAGAATGACAGTTCAGTCTGAATTCGCTTGGAAAAGAATGAGAATAATCCATATGATCATTTTTGAAAATGTGGAACTAATCAACTTAGCACATAATTAGCAATGAGAATGAAAGAGATAATATCTACCCAGTCTCAATTATCCACGCAACATTATCACCTATTAACTGACTTCATTAGGTCCACCTGCATGCTTCAATCTGTATTTTAAATATTTTAATACAGACTTTATCCTTATTCTTGACTTTTCCACATGAAACCTATTTTGACAAAGTTAATCCAAATGAATCTACATCAGTTTTAGATATTATTTAATTTTAAAGCATACTTAGATACATGAAAGGAGAAAATGAAATGAAAACACAAACTGAAACAATAGTTTTTATTGTAATGCAGCATTCCAAACCATAGAGTTGAAGAAGCATACCTAAGCACACAGTTATTATTCTTGCAGCCATCACTGCCTATAATATTTTCAAATTTGCAAGCAACACAACTCTGTTATTGTTGCATTCTCATAAGAATGAAAAGGCACAAAGATGCAAAAGTTTTACATATTTGCTGGCTTTTTAAAATCATTGTAGCATATCTTTGTTTGGAGGCTTTCAAGGAAAAAATCATAAAATCAACACAAATTTGATTGTTGAGGTAAGCTTACAACATTGGCAAGATAGAATTATGACTGAAAGGAGCCTTATAATTTTCTGCAGGCTTGGGATATAAATAATAAATGTTAATTAATTTTTAAAATAAAGCTGCCTTGGGTCCATTGAGCCACCTTGAGTTTCCAGATTGAAAAAGCATAGAATACAAATCAATATAATGATTAGGTTGACAATAACGGTGATGGCAGTAGTGATAGCAGGCAGATAAAATTATGAAACTTTGCGTTTGTATTTGCCTTCAAGTTGCCTGTCAACATATGGTGATTCCAAGAAGTTCCTTAATAACATTTTGTAGATTAGTAGATGTTCAAACCACAATCAAATATTTTCTTCCATCTTTTATGATCGTCACAAAGTGATAATGCAGAGCTGGAAGCAGCAAGTTACATAAAATTAGAAGTAATTCACTAATATCTAAAATGAATTATAATTAAACCGTACATCAATTTATTTAGAAAGATTTTAGTTGCAAATTATTATGTGCTATTGTGAGTAGCCAGGGTTGTTTTGATAAAAGTAAAATGGTGCATTTCACTCAACAGAGCCACACATTTGGGCAAAATAAATCCCAAATAATGAAAATCTGTATCAGTCCAGAATTTTTTTCATCAGACTTTCCCAACACATAAAAATGAGCTTTTCAACCATGTTTTAAATATTTTTGAATATTCTTCTCATCCCTAGAAATGAATGTTTGTTATCCATGGACAAAACTAGTGCTTTTAAGGATGGAAAAAGCATTCAAATTATTCTAAAATAAATGAAAAACATTTCTCGAGTGTTGGGAAACCCTGAAGAAAATGTCAAATAATACTAATCTTCCCAATTCTGAAATTATTCTGTCCAGTTTTTGCGGTGGTTTTGTGCAGAAACCTGCATTTTCTGTACATATGTTGTTGCTGCTGTTGTTTTGTACAAATTCTGTTTCCGAAACGGAATATGCTGTTTTCTGGGGGGGGGGGGAGAGAGAGAGAGAGAGAGAGATGTGAACTGAACAGGTCCCCAACAGCAGTTTGTTTCTGTTCTAGAAGACAAAACTGCACATGATAGTCTTTGACAACCTCACACTTTCTGGAGACCTTGTAGTTGAATCAAATTGCTAAAATTATTCTTTAGCAAAAAAAAATGTGGCTAGTTGATTCTTAGTTCATGAAGAAAGCTCACACTTGCAGAGCAAGTACAGAAAGACTGGCAGACCAAAGTGATTCAAAAGCCTCATCCACATTTCTGATGTTAAACCAAAGTAACATAGCAGCAATTTGGGTAATTTGGATACAGTACATCCACAATTTAGAAAATATGAACAAACCCATCCACGCAAAGGCAAAAACACCCCTGAAACCAAGTGAATATATCTCACATTTTTGCAGGAGAAAAGTTTTGCTTTGCTAAATTACTTTCTATGACTTTTGAAAGGAAAAAAGATAAAAAGTCATAAATAGTCCTCATTCCTTGACTGTGGTTGCGTAAAGTGTTTCCTTTATTTCAACAACCTAGCTAATGTTATTGATAGATTGTAAAAAAATGTCCCTTGCTAGATTGACTAGCCTTTTATTGCACTGGTTTCAGAGATGGAGAGAAACATATTGTTTTAAGCTTTTGGAAATGGCACTGTGTTTTGATGTGTACTCATGCCCCAATTTCTAGGGCTCCTGTGCTGAAGTCAGCAAAATAAAAGCTCTTGCAGTGGAGAATGCTGAGATGCCAACCTGTCAAAACCTAAATCAGGGATTATCTTTGTGATGCTTCTATTCCTTTGAACAAGATTCCCTTTGGTGGATTGCCAAGTAGTTGCTTTTCTGCATATTGTCACGTCTGTTGAGCTCACTAAAGACATCAGGAACGGCCATGTTTGTGTAATAAATACTGACTGTTGCTTTCTTTTCTTTTATTGTTTCTTTTCTAAAGGCAATTATTTTTTACTATAACTCAATTTACTATAACTAAATTTATTTGCTATAAGGTCATATTATCCTTCTGGTGATTTGACATATCAGAAGTTATAATTTTTAATTTTTTATCACTTGAGTAAGATTATTCTATTTTTTTATCACTTGAGTATGACTATTTTCCCATGGAATCACATACATTGCAAGAAGATACAGATTCTTTCTGTGTATTAGAAGACAACTTTTAAATTTTCTTGTCTAGAAAACTGCAAAATCTTAGTAACCTAAAAAAAATGTTTTTAATGAAGCCAATTCAACCCAAAGGCATTTGTCCTTTTATATTGAAGATTCTCAGTATAATTAATCTTTGCATTTCCTCCTGTGAAAATAGCTAAATTTTTTATGCAGTGTTATTTCTGCTATAATATATTTGCAGTATGGATAAATGTCTGATGAAAAATAAGATGTGAAGAATGACAGATTCAGAAAATAAATTGACAGGGATTTTGCATTCAGATTAATTTTCTTTGTGTTTATTCCTTCTTGAACATCTATGTTCTTTCTTCTTTCTTTGTTCAAATGTTTTCTTAGAACCAATATTTCTTTGGCTTATCACAGAGTCCCTAATCCATCTGAAACAAAAGTTCATCAATGTTCATAGCTCTTTGTATATGCTTGCATGCTATTCTTCACTTCTTTTCTTTTTCTACCATTGGTTGTTTCCCCATACAGTTATCCAAACATTTTTAAAAAATCATCGCAGGAATCATGAAATTTATTTTACCTCAACCATAGCCTGTATCACTAAACATAATATTGTATAATTAAAAACCCAAATATCTCATTAGGAATTGGATGGTAAAATCTTTCAACAATACAAAACAAGAAGAAAGGTAAAAGAGATACCTTCCTCACTGCCCTCTCATTTCTCACACACACACACACACACACTTTTTGGGAAAACATGGCCCCAAACTGAAGGTTTCTCAGATTCATTCCTCCACAAAGACACACCTTTTCTCCTGCCCCACTGCAAAAAAGCAACATTGGCCATTACTTCCATGTTTTCCAATATGTGGGCAGACCTTTGAATATATGAGAAAAGGCAGAGAACAATACACATGTCTGAATATCTACAAGGAAATAGTATACAAAAGAAAAAAAATGTAGCAATCTACATGGCCAAATGGGGCAGGGTGAAGGGACTTGCATTCACATGATACATCAGGATGATTCACTCTATTGTCCAACAAGAGGATGGCTCTTACTGTCCCTGTCATGTTGGAAAAGCTTAATGGTGTAACATTAGAAAATGTTGACCATTTCCTCCACCTTGGTAGCCACCTCTCCACAAAAGTCAATATTGACGTTGAAGTACAACACTGCCTGAGCTCTGAGAGTGCAGCATTTATCTGAATAAAATAGAGAGTGTTTGAGCTATTATAAAGCTATTATCCTCCCAACCCTGCTATGTGCCTACAGATCTCACACTCAACTCCTGGAAAGATTCCATCTGCATTGCCTCTGATAAATCCTGCAAATCTCTTGGGTAGACAGGCAGACAAATGTCAGGAAGAAGCAAAGACCACCAGCATTGTAGCAATGCTCCTATGCCATCAACTCCGCTGGACTCGTCACGTTGTCCAAATGCCTGATCACCATCTCCCAAAGCAGTTACTATACTCCCAATTCAAGAACGGGAAATGTAATGTTGGTGGCCAGGAAAAGAGATTTAAAGATGGGCTCAAAGCCAACCTTAAAAACTGTGGCATAGACACTGAGAACTGGGGAGCCCTGGTCCTTGAGCACTCTAACTGGAGGAATGAATGGAGGGCTTAAGGGAGAAACGTGCCAAGAGGAAGGCGTGTCAAGCCAACCCTGACCAGGACTGCCTTCCGTCTGGTAACCACTGCCTTCACTGCGGAAGAACATGTGGGTCAAGAATAGGTCTCTACAGCCACCTACGCATCCACCACCAAGACACTACACTTGGAGGACCATAATCCTTGAGCTATGAGGTAAGTAAGTAAGGAAAAGGAAGAGAGAAAGGACTAGAAATTCTTCATCACCTTTTCCTTCATTGTTCTGGCATTCTGACCAGTGTTTCAACATGCAACAAGTGACAACCACCACCACTTTTGCACCTGGTGTTTGCAATTAAGCCATGGGCAAGATGATGTCAGTGAGGGTTCAAAAACTAACACATTTCTCTATCCTTAAAATGACCCAGGCTTCTTGTTTGTTTACATGATGCAACACACTTCCTCTGGAACTAGAAAAATAGAATATGACAGATATTTCATGTAAGAGGTTTACTTTGGGGATGGTGCTAAATAATTCTATGTTGTTTCTTAAGCAAGAGTGAGTTCTCAAGATTTTAGTTAGTTCACACAACAGTTGGAGCAATAAACAATCATGTAGTTAATGGTTTTCACCAGCATTGCTGGAAATAAGGTACTGCAGAAATAGGTTGTTCAGACTTGCCAGATTTTGTTAGTCTTCCTTTGTCACCATTGGAGGACCCTCAGAAAGTATTTACTACAACATGTTTCCAGACAAAATTTCTTCCTAGACATCTCACGTAATGTTTTTGGCAGGCTGCTTAATTTTTTAAAATAATCTTTATTAACATTTTGCCATACATAATTAAAAGTAAATAGAAAAAGTAAATAGAAGATAAGGAGAGAAAAAGAGAGGAAGGGAAAGAAGAAGAAGAGGGGGGGGGGAGAAAGAGAGAAAGATAAAAAGGAAAAGGAAAAAAGAGAAAAAATGTAAATAATAATAATAATAATAATAATAATAATAATAACTTTATTTTTATACCCCGCCCCATCTCCCCGAAGGGACTCAGGCAGCTTACATGGGGCCTGGCCCGATAAAACAAACAAATAACAGTAACAAAGCAATAAAACAATTATCCCAGTAAAAAACATCAACATCAATAAAAACAATCATTAAAATCAACAAGCAGGATACAGTATTAAAAACAGGAGACTAAGTCGTAGATAAATAATAAAAACAAAACATAAGATATAAAAGTGTGCGACTCCTGGAGATCCTCAATGCAACATTTTCATTCTGTTCTTACTTCTTTACACAATTACGCCTCTCCTTTTCTTTCCACCTCCCAGGATTATTCTATTTATTTATTTACTTCTTGTTATCTTTTAGCATGTATTCCTGTATTAGGCTCCAATCTGTTTCTTTTTGAGGTCTTCCTTGTTGTTTCATCATGAAATATGTCAATCCGTCCATGTCTTTTATTTCTAATAATTTAGTCAGCCATTGTTCTGTATTGGGGGTTTTGTTTTGTCTCCAGACTCTGGCGTATACGATCCCCGCAGCTGTTATGATATAATTCAGATTTTTTTCTGTATTTTTTTCCAATTTCACGTCTATCATTCCTAGTAGATATATTTCTGGTCTCATCTGAAAGTTTAAATTCAGTATTTTTTGTATCTCTTTGTGTATGTTTTGCCAATAATCTTTCGCTTTTTTACATAACCACTACATGTGCTAAAAAGTCCCTTCTTGTTTCCCACACTTCCAGCATTTTGTAACTATATCTTTGTAACATTTTCCTAATATGTTTGCTGTTATGTACTATCTATGCATCATCTTCATCCAATTTTCTTTTAAATCGTACGCATAGGTGTAGTTTAATTTCCTTTTCCACATTTCTTCCCACTCCTTCATTTGGATTGTTCTTCCTATGGCCCACTTAATTATGCACTCTTTAATTTGTTTGTTTTCTGTATTCCATTCTAATAATTTATATATATATTTCCTCCCTGCATTATTTTATCCCAGAATGTTTCTTTTCCCATAAACCCTATTTGTTTGTCTTTGTTAAAATATTCCCTTAATTGTCTATATTGGAACAAGGATACCATTTTGTATATCAAATTTATTTTTTGTTGTGATTTTATAACGAATTCTCCATCCTGTTTTTTCAATATCTCATTATATTTCAGCAAATTCTCCCATCCTAACAATCTCCTTTGCAGTGCTTCCAAGGGTTATAACCACATTTGTGTCTTAGTGTAAAATCTCACTTTGTATTTTCCCCAAAAAATTATTATTGACGATATGATAAAATGGTTCCCATTTTTAAAATGTTTGTCTTCCCATATCACATATATGGAGTGCCAACCTGTCCTTAAATCTATTCCCTCAAGGTATAGCAATTTTATTTTCTCTAATTTCACCCAGTCTTTAATTCATATTAGTGCACAAGCCTCAAAGAAAAGGTCACGGTCCGGCATGGAAAATCTTCCTCTTCCTCTTTCTTCCATTAGGTTTTAAAATTTTATTCAGGGGGTTTTTTCCTAGCCAAATGAATTTTGACGAGTCTTTTTTCCTTTCTGTAAAGATTATTTTGTTCCTTAATATTGGCAGGTTTTGGAAAAGAAATAACATCCTGGGTAATATGTTCATCTTGAAAGCTGAAATTCTGCCTAATAATGAAAGTTTTAAAGTTTTCAAATTTTCTAAGTCCTTTTTGATCTTCTTCCATTTTGTTTCGTAGTTTTTTTTCATTAATTGTGAATTTTAGCTGTTACTGTGATTCCTAAATATTTCAGTTTTGATATTATTTGTATGCCCAATATATCCTTTAATATTTCTTGCTTTTTCTTTAATACATTTTTTGCCAATGATTTGGTTTTCTTCATGTTGATCTTGAATCCCACCAATTCTCCAAATTCTCGTATTTTTTTCCAGCCATTTCTTAATCTCATTGATCGGGTCTTCAATAATACATATCAAGTCATCTGCAAAGGTTCTCAATTTGTACGATTTACCCTGTATCTTTTAATTTGTCATCCACCCTTATTCTATTTAATAATATCTCTAATGACATTATGAAAATTAGCGGAGAAAGGGGACAACCTTGTCTTGTCTCCTTAGTTATTTTTATGTTTATTGACAGACCACTTTATTACTATGAAACCAAAATATTAAAATGGAAACTTCCAGTGGACCCAAATTGACTTATGAAATAGTTTTCCAGGTAGATGTAAAGAAACTTTAAGCCCATTTTTAACCTCATTTGAAAATATAGCAAATCTGTCAATGGATGCACCAACATTTATGTTAGGATATTTATTTAGAAAAGCAGTGGGGTTAGAGAAGTAGGTACTGGTAAAGATGCTTTACTTATATAAGGGTGCTTGGATTTACATTCACGCTTCAGTTATGTACTCATTATAATCCATTGGCACATTTGGTCAAGAAGATACATGTTAGCAATTTCAAATGAGTATTAGAAAATCCTGGTTCATGACAGAAACATTAAAGATAAGAATTAATACTGCATTTTAAAAATCTTCTAATTATACACTGAAATACAGTGCAATAGCTCCAATGAGCTGTTTTGCTTAATTGTGTCAGTTCTCAAACTATCCCTTTTTCAATATCTCTTCCTAATCAGCAACTTCTCTTTAAGAAAAAAAAATGCCAACACTTATATTTGGGGCTGAAATTTGAGGGCACACCAATTTGGCCAAGATCAAAGCCTTCCAAGTTAAACAACTTCACATTCTCCTGGGCCTTTCCAGAACAACACTGATGGCTGCAATAAGGGCAGAGCTAGGAATGCTCCCAGTAAAAGCTCAAATTTTAATGAGACAATTCAATTACTAGTCAAAGGTAAATCGGATGAATTCCAGTGGACTTCCTCGCCTATGTTTAGACGATCAAGACTAGCGTGCCCACAAGTCATCATGGGTAGTGGCCTTAAACAATGAGATGGCTAAAATTGGCATTCCTTTACAATTTCTGAATGATCTAGGACCTAGGGCAAAACAAGTGCTCATGCAATGCACTCATGATATCTATGCTCAATTGGATTTAGCAAGTATATGTAGGTCTTTTGCCACAACGTTTTTAGCCTCCAACAAAATGAATATTCATTTAGAACACTATCTGACTATTCCAGTTCCGTTACCCTTAAGAAGAATATATACCAGGGCTAGCTTTGAACAACTTAGTATTATGATGCAAACTGGTCGCTACTGTAACATCTCAAGAAATGAGAGATTTTGTGTCTGGGGAGAACAAATAGTGGAAGATATTGAACGTTTTTTGATTGACTGCCCAGCATATGCTGAACTTTGACACAAATATTTACATCCGTTACTATATAATTTTAGGTCCCCCAACAGAAATGATCTTTTGACATTACTTTTACAAGGACGAGAAAGATCCACCATAATCAGAGTAAGCCTTTTTATCCTGAAAGCTATCAAGAAAAGAACACATTTCCTGAAAGAAGAATCAGGAAAATAATATTTTGATGGCAAAAACAAAGGTCAGCTGCAGTCCTCCCATCCTTTTTGCCTTGTTTTTATTTGTGTTGCACTTTGAAATGGTCATATGACTGGTCAAACAAATAAATTATTATTATTTTATTGTATGACACAGCAAACAAGATAGACATGCTGGATTTCATATCACAAAATCACAAGTCGAACACTTCCCAAGTGTCTAGGACTGTGTGATGTATTTTCGGATGATGCGTGCAGATCCCAGTTGGGTGGCCTTTTGCAGTTGGCAGATCGTAATTTTGCCAATGTCTATTGTTTCCAAATGCCGGCTGAGATCTTTTGGCACGGCACCCAGTGTGCCCATCACCACCAGGACCACCTGCACTGGTTTCTGCCAGAGTCTTTGAAATTCAATCTTGAGGTCCCGATAGCGGCTGAGTTTTTCCTGATGTTTTTCGTCAATGCGACTGTCACCTGGGATGGCGACATCAATGGTCCAAACCTTTTTCTTTTCCACAACTGTAATGTCTGGTGTGTTGTGTTCCAGAACTTTGTCAGTCTGGATTCGGAAGTCCCACAGTATCTTTGCGTGTTCATTTTCCACAACCTTTGCGGGTTTGTGATCCTACCAGTTCTTTACTGCAAGGAGGTGGTACTTGAGGCATAAGTTCCAATGAATCACTTGCGCCACATAGTTGTGCCTCTGTTTGTAGTCTGTCTGTGCAATTTTCTTACAGCAGCTGAGGATATGATCAATGGTTTCATCAGTTTCCTTGCACAGTCTGCATTTTAGGTCATCAGCTGATCTTTCAATCTTGGTCTTAATTGCATTTGTTCTGATGGCTTGCTCCTGGGCTGCAAGGATCAGGCCTTCTGTCTCCTTCTTCAGGGTCCCACTCGTAAGCCAGAGCCAGGTCTTCTCCTTATCAGCTTTTCCTTCAATTTTGTCAAGGAACTTTCCATGCAATGTTTTGTTATGCTAGCTGCCAGCTCTAGTTTGTAGTGTGGTTTTCTTGTACTGGTTTTTTGTCTGCTGTGCTTTGAGGAGTTTCTGATTTTTGACTTCAATCAAAGCAGGTTCTTCACTTTGCTTTACATATTCTGCCAGAGCATGTTCTTCTTGTTTGACTGCTTGTTTTACTTGTAAGAGCCCTCTGCCCCCTGATCTTCTAGGCAGATATAGCCGGTCAACATCACTGCGGGGGTGCAGTGAATGATGAATGGTCATGAGTTTTCTAGTTTTTCTGTCCAAATTGTCCAATTCCACCTGTGTCCAATTTATAATGCCAGCAGTATATCCAGAGCTGGTCCAACAATGAGGCAAATTAAGCGGTCGCTTTGGGCACCAAACATACAGTGTCGCAGTCAAGACTGCTTTTTTTGTTGATTTGTTGTAAAACATGATGTTTTGGTGCTTAATTTGTAAAATCTTAATGTAATTTGATGTTTAATAGGCTTTTCCTTAATCCCTCCTTATTAGCCAACATTTTCGCTTACCCAACGCTTTTATTTTTCAGTGATTGTTTTTTTGGGGGGAATGCCAAAATTCTGTTCGCCTACACTTGAAAAATACCTAGGGCCAGCTCTGAGTATATCTTATGACAGGTATGGCCCAGGTGTTTATGGCCTTGATGGTGTTGCCTCCATTGAACTTGCTTTTGAGAATTTTTCTGACCCTTTGTGTGTATTCCTTGCTGACCAGTTTACACATGTTCATGCTTGATGTTGTCCAGCTGTAATATGCCCAGATATTTATAGGCCTCTGGCTGATAACACTTTATTGTTTGGCCATTAGGCATATTTATGCCCTCACTTTCAATGATTTTCCCCTTCTTCAATGCCACTGTTGAACATTTGTCCAAACCAAATTCCATGCTGATATCAGTGCTAAAAATTCGGACAGTGTTGGTCAGAGACTGGATTTCAGTTTCCGTTTTCCCATACAGCTTCAGGTCATCCATGTACATCAGATGCGAAATTTTGTGAGAATTCTTAGATGTTTGATAGCCGAGATTTGTTTTTTGTAAGATTGTTGACAGAGGGATCATGGCAATAATGAAAAACAGAGGGGTGAATGAGTCTCTCTGGAAAATTCTTCTTCTGATGTTGACAAGTCCATAGCTTTCATTTTCAACAAACAGTTGTTTTCCAGTGCTCCATCATGTTTTCAATAAAGGTGCCAACGTTTTTACAAATCCCGATGGCGTCCAGGCACTTGATGATCCAGCTGTGTGGGAGTGAGTCAAAGGCCTTTTTGTAGTCAATCCACGTCATGTGAAGATTAGCTTTTCGGCTCTTACAGTTCTCCAGAATCATTTTGTCAATCAATAACTGGTCTTTTGTGCCCCTGATTTTCCATTTGTTGCCTTTTTGTTCATCTGGCAAGATATTCTTTTCTTCAAGATAGTCTTGAATTCTGTCAGCTATGATGCCAGTCAGTAGTTTAAACATAGTGGGCAGACACGTTATTGGCCTGTAGTTTCCTGGTGCTGCTCCTTTTGCTGAATCCTTTTGTATCAGGTAAGTTCTTCCAGTTGTTAGCCATTTACTGATACTTCCTTTCTGCAGCATCTCATTGAATTGTTGGGCCATTTTTCCATGTAAACTAATCAGATGTTTGAGCCAAAATCCATGAAGTTGATCACTACCAGGCGATGTCCAGTTCTTGACTTTTTGCACTCATTTGCTGATCATTTCAGTTGTTATTTCCATCAGTTCCATTTTGTTCTGTGAGAATTTTCCTTCAAACTCCTTTATCCACCCAGCATTTTTGTTGTAGTTCTTATTATTTTCCCAAAGCTCTTTCCAGAACTTCGTTGTTGCAGTTTTCTCTGGCTTTATGGTTACTGTGTCTTTTGTTTGGTTCAGACTCTGGTAGAACCGTCTTTGGTCTGATTGAAACAGTTGATTTTGTCTGTACTGGATGATTCTGGCTTCATACCTTTCAATTTTTCTGGCTGTTGCTGTAATTTGTTCTTTCACGATTTCCAAAGCTTCTTCAATTTTTCTGGTGTTCAGCCAGTACTTCAGTTTCTTCTCTTTCATATTTTTCAGGTTACTTGCATCTGATCTAAGCTTTTTGATTTTCAGGTCTAACCTGACCTTCCACTTTGGTTTTCCAGTCGATTTTCTTTGGGGCTGACTTGGTTGTAGAAGCCCAAGCTCTTCTGTTACTATCACTGCTGCACTGTAGGCAAACTGGTTTGTTTGTTCAATTGATGTTATCTGGACAGTGGAGAGTACTGTATTCACATCTTTCATGAGCTGGGAGCCGCTTTCTTATTTCATTTGCTGCAGCATGAGCCATGATCTTATCCTTGAGCTCTTGTTGTCTTGCTGTCAAGGTTCCTGGTGGTTCAACAGGTGTTTGAAGTGCTGGTTCTTCAAATTCTTGCAAACGCTCCACACTTTCTTCTGGTTCAATCTGTTCCACCATTCCAAGTGTTGCTGGAGTCTCTGCTGCTGTCTGTGCTGTGGTCTGATGGTAATTTACTTTGCAAATTTTCTGGATTTCTTCGAGTTCAACTTCACTGAACACTGTTTCTGATTATGAATCTTCATTGGTCAGCCAGTCGGGGTTCTGTTACCTGTGAGTCAGGGTACTCTTGTTTCCACAGTTGATGCATCCTTTTTTAGTAGCCACGTCTTTGAGGTTCAGATTTGTAGTAGCATTTCATAATTGTGCGGTTTTCTGGCATTGTATATTTCTGCCGCTTCTGTGACTGTTCATTTGGGTTTTGGTTATTCCATAGCCCACTTGTCGATGGATGTCCAGAATCAGCAGCATCCACCGCGGTCTTTTTTATCCTGGGAGACAACCGAGCCAGTATAGACTTCGTTTTGGTTTGATTCTCCATAGTGCTAATGGATTAGGTGCTCTTGGTTCCACTCCTCAGCTGAGGCCTCTCTGGCTTGGTTGGACTTGCCGGTAGTTACACTACTGCCAGCACAGCCCTCAGTCATCATTGGAGCAGTTAAGCCCCCCCACCACGTCAAGGTGGCACCTGCGGGGGGGATGATTATTATTATTATTATTATTATTATTATTATTATTATTATTATTATTATTATTAAGCAGCTTCTATCAATATGTTCTTCACTAGTGGATCATGAATCAAGATTCATTATCACCCACACAGAAAATATAGTGAATGGGATTGTGAAGTTTTTATATAATAATAATAATAAAACTTTATTTATACCCCGCCACCATCTCCCCAACGGGGACTCGGGGCGGCTAACATGGGGCCATGCCCAGAGCAATACAATATAACAAAATATAAAACAACATATCATAGCACCATTAAAAATACAATAAATGATAATAGGCATTACATCAAGAAATCAAAAAACAGTAAAACAAGGGCAGGCCACGTGAACACAAAGATAAAACCTGGAGTGAGAAGGACATAGGGGTACTCCACTGCGGGCAGGGACATATGGAAGTGGGGTAATCTAGAGGATAGATGTTCGGGGTGGGAGTAACACAGAAATAACAGAAATTACTCACCCAAGGCACAGCGGAAGAGCCATGTTTTCAAGTCTTTCCTAAAAGCTAACAGCGTGGGAGCTTGCCTAATTTCAGTAGGTAGTGAGTTCCACAATCAGGGGGCCACAGCAGAAAAGGCCCTCTCCCTTGTACTCACAAGGCGGGCCTGGGATAAAGACAGTGGTGATAAAAGGGCCTCCCCGGATGATCGTAAAGATCGGGCAGGTTTATGGAAGGAGATACGGTCACGGAGGTAGGTGGGTCCCAAACTGTTTAGGGCTTTATAGATGATAGTCTGCACCTTGAATTGGGACCGGAAGATGAACGGCAGCCAGTGGAGCTCCTTAAACAGGAGCCTTCACTTATAGCCTTCACTTCTCTGGAAATTATCAATAAAGAATACAGCTCTTTGTTCTGTGAGATACCTAGTAATTCCTTTTAAAAGTAAAGTTCTATTAATTATTAACTAGCAGCTGTGAGTGTAAAATTATGCTATAGTTTCAGGCTGGCACAACTGAAGGGCCCAAATGTAGTCCTGAGAATAACAATTGGAAACTGTAGTATTAAAGATATTTTTATTTAAACAAGTTTTTAATGTATAAACAGGAATGGGGAGGTAATGGATGTGTTTCACTTATCTTTATAACCTTTGAATTTTTACTAGTTTTAAAATGTATTATGTAATCATTTTAATTGTTTTTAAATTTTTTGGTAAATATGTTTAATTTCTTGTTTATGGAAACCACCTTGAGTCCCATTCTGGTAGAAAGGTGGCCTATATATTAAACAAACAACCAGACAGACAGACATACACATAAAGGTTGCCAATGCTTAATATAGGCCTCAGGGAAGCTTTAGATTCTTCTTCTAAAATTACTTTGGGAAGGTGGTCTTCTGACCATCACTGTAGTGGAAATACTTCTGGCAGTACCTCTTGACCTAAGGACTTTTCTTTGTTTAGGATTAGTCCTTGGATCGAGGAGAAAGGAGGAAGAAAGAATCCATCAATAGTAGAACACCTCCACTATAATCCCATCCAGAAAAAAAAAACATATGGATAAGAATTACTATTTTACTGGAATATGACACACATTTGAGGAGCTCCATAAGAGGTTTCTTGAAAGTCTCATTTTATTCTATATCTGTTCTTAAGTCAGTCTTAAATTGTTCTATACTTCTAAATTTAAGGGCAGTGGGCTATCAGCTGAAATAAATAGAACAAGAAGTGAAGATAATGAGAAAAAGATTATTTGAGGATTCAACATCGTTATTTACATAGGCAGTCTCTACTGATTTCAGACCTACTATTCTTCTTGTGGATGCAAATCATAGTAATAGAAAATAGAGCTGAAAATTTCCTGGGTGCATCCTCTACTTGGCAAAAAGGTTTAATCGTCCCCTCCCCTTCAAACATAACCCTGATAGATTGCACATCTTTGTGAATCCTCCTTCATTACAATATGTTCCCTATCAGCAATCAAAATACTGTAAAGTAAATAAACTACTTGGATGCAAGGCATTTAAAACACAAGTGGTATTTATACCTTTCAGCAAGCATTTAATTTAAATGGATTTTTAAAAGTCATATATTTGAATCAATTTGGTAGCCATGCAATTTGTTTAACAATATAATTATTAAGTGTTATGATCATAGAGGAAAGGAAAAGGAAAAAGAAATTGAGAACATATCCATAAAAAGGAATCAATTGTTTTTCTGTAATATGTAATACACTGCTTTTGGTGAAGACATTGTTACCTATCCAGCATATATTTCTCTTTTCTTGAGTATAAAGAGAATGCTGAGTTTTAGGAAATCAGATGATACAAGCTGCACTGGGAAGTGGGTGTCTAGATACATCTGTTTTATACCACATGTCACATCTGAAACAGAACTCACATTTCTCTGCCAAAGGGCATAGAATCCATGTATCTTACAACTGAGGACAAGTATTTTTTTTGATGTGACAACATTCACTGACAGTCAACTGCACTTAAGTATATTCAAGAACCTACTTCTTGTCACATGAAATCTCCATCGTATCAAATATACCTACCAACAAAGGTGTCTTTGAAACCTTAAAAGACAGAAAAATTAGGCTCCAATCTTATACTTACTTGTTTGCAAGAAAATTCAATTGCACACACCAGAATATATTATGAAAAACTACACTATTAGTTTTCATAGTATAATTTTAATATGATTAGTACAGTCATTCATTCTCTCTCTAATTGAAAAGTTTATATTTAATCATCCCTCCAACCAGCCAGGCAATCCACCCATGCTCCACTAAAAGGTATACTACCTTTTCCCAATAAATAATTCAGAAAAATTATATAAGATTACAACAAAGACACAAATTATTTTTAAGTATTTCAAAAAGTAACACACATTTAACATTATTGAATGTGTATGTTGTGACATTGAGCCCAACAATTTTGATTGACTTTCAGTATTATGGTGTGAATTTACATTTCACAGGAATTTAATTTTAATTTTGCAAATATTTCATCATGCAATCCAAGCCCATCTCCCAGCCTTCTCTCTCTACATTACATAAATAATACCATTAAACATTAAACAAGAGAAATCTTCTATGTTGTATCATAAGAGTAATTTACGCAGATAATAATCTGAGATGACCCAAGAACTGAGTCCAGTGAAACTGTGCAGATGAATACAGATACAACTCTCACTTGGGCAACACAACTCCAAACTTTCCTGGATGAAAAGATTACCTGGACCCTTTTGAATCTGGATTCATACCTGGTGGTTATATTTATTTATTTACGACATTTTTACCCTGCCTTTCTCAACCCCGGAGGGGACTCAAGGCGACTTTACACATAAACAACTATTCAATGCCTTAAACAATGAACAATTACAATAAACATTTTAAATACCATTATAAAATACATTAAAACATTTTAAAACATTTAAAACAATACCATAATTATTAACCATGCTATTCACCATCGTAATCCAGGCCGTACCAATAGTCATTGTACATAATTTCATATCTGTCTATTGCAAAAGTTTGCACAGGTAAACTGGGCCAGAACCATTTAGTGTGTGTTTCGGTATTGGATTTAAACTTTGAACTCTAATATCATTTATTGGACAATGCATTTTTGGACTATTTTTGACCTCATTTGAAAGGTCTGCTTCTGAACTATATTCTTCACTTGTTTTTATTACTTTTATACATTTCCTTAATAAAGATATTAGATAGAGATTGGCCTCCGTGTATGGTTCTTGGTGCCCTGCTGCCAGGGGTCTGACAGTCAACCCTAAGTCTAAAGTTTAGGACAGGGGCCAGGTAAATGATCTTGGAGGGCTCACAGGCCTTAGTTTGCAGACCCCTGGTCTATGATATCGAAGGCTGTTGAAAGGTCCAGTAGAACTAACAGAGACACGCTCCCCTTGTCCAATTCCCAGCATAGAGCATCCACTAAGGCGACCATGGTTATTTCAGTTCCATGTCCCGGCCTAAAGACACACTGTGAGGAGTCTAGATAATCTGTGTCTTCCAAGAACACCTGGAATTGCAAAGCCACCAACATTCCTGGACTTTGCCCAAAAAAGGGAGATTGGAAACTGGCTGAAAGTTGACGAATTGAGTGGGGTCTAGTGATGGGTTATAGCAAAGAAACAGCATTGGCAATCTTGGTTGATGATCTAGAGCATAATTTGGGCAGGGAGACTGAGGACCTCATCAGATGAATGAGGTTCAGCATTACGATTTGCTAGCCTCCTTGGCGAAATGGGGAAATAGCGGGGCAATCCTGGCATCCCAGCTGGCAGCTGATGCTTCCCCATCACACGTGGGAAAGCATCACCGTGCAGCTTAATCCTGCAGTATTTCCATTGTTCCTAATAGAACACAGGGAGGCTACCGTGTTGGCGGTGCTGCATCCTACCACCCACAGAGTCCTGGCAGAAGTCAACCTACATCGTCTGATGGGTGTCATGGGGTTCCATGAGTGAATTGGGGCAGAAGTGTCCTAAGACACTTTTTTTATTCATCTGTGATAAGTCCCTATTGGTCTTCCAGTATATATCAGAGGCATTTAATACTATTGACTATAGTATCCTTTTGGGATGTCTGACTGATATGGAACATGGAGACCTTGTTTTACAGTGATTCATGTCTACCTCTCCTTTACAATTGATGCTAAGAAAGTTATAGCAGTACGGAATTTCTGTCTGTATACAGTCCATATCTTAAGGTATATAGACTGTGGCTTAATCCAAACAAGATGGAAGCGTTGGCTACTCAATTGTATTTTATATTGTGTTTTATCTCATGCCTTGCTTTTAGACATCTCCCCCTCTGAAAATACAGGATTGTAGCTTGGGGTGCTGTTAGATTTCATCCTGCTCCTGGCAAACCAGGATGCTGCAGTGGCCAGGATCACCGTTTTCCAGTTATGGCTGGTGCACCAACAATTATCTATCTCAGAGAAAACCAACCTGACCACAGTGGTTCATGCCTTAGTTAAGAAAATCAAGTAAATAAAACA
This sequence comes from Anolis carolinensis, assembly GCF_035594765.1. NCBI lineage: Eukaryota > Metazoa > Chordata > Lepidosauria > Squamata > Anolidae > Anolis > Anolis carolinensis. Next base: position 91,933,636 of record NC_085843.1, read on the forward strand.
CATGTTTTGTTTTACAAGGCTTCTGTGAAAATAACAATGGAAAATAATCAATACTAGTGTTACTTTAAAATAAAGACATCTAACATTTTAAAACACTGAAAATGGACAAATTGTGAACCCTGTGAGAAAGATTGTGATATACTAATCACCTTCCAGACTGCCTTTAAAAAGGTAACAGAATTACATGGCAAATAAATGCAATCACCACAGTAATAAAAAGAAAGAAAGAAAGAAAGAAAGAAAGAAAGAAAGAAAGAAAGAAAGAAAGAAAGAAAGAAAGAGAAGCTTTTAAACAAATACAGATTTTTAAACAAAATCTAGCTGGATTTGTATGCCTTGTGTCATCTGGGTAGAATCCTTGGCCTATTGGAATGTATTACAACAATTTTGCTCCTAAGTTCTCACAAGTGTATAATTATGGGAGTTGAATGAAAAGACAAAGCCAAAATCCTTTCAGAAGCTCTTCTTGCCAAAGTACAAATCTCTGCTGATCAGCTTGCTGACAGAAGAAGAGCAATACTTTGAAATTAATGATGGCAGGCTAGTCTTCCTGCCCCTGTGGGCACTGGAGTTCAGCATTTCTGCTTCAGATTCAGCTAGCACATAGATTCACAGTGTAAGGCCAATAACAACCATGCAACCAAATTGTTGCTTTAATGATTTATAATTATTACTTAGGACTTTTGTGGTGTGTCTGTTCTTTCCTTCACTTAGAATGTCAAACTTCTTGCTAATTGAGTATAAATTTTTTCTAGCATATGATTAAATTATTCAATGTGCCTAAAGCAATAATGATGTTGAAAACAAAGGAAGAAATAGCATTATATTAAAAAGAAAAATAATGATTGCTATGTTCTTCTGGTCTTAATTAAAAGACAGTGAGGATCAGTTTAGTCACCAGTTCAGTTATACAAACTGCACAGCAGATAACAAAAATCCACATTCGATAGAAGAATTTATGTTACTAGGCTAATTGGTGAAAAGTACTTAGTAAAAGAAATAGACTAATAATGACAAGATGTGCACAGTAAAAATATAAAGATTTGTAAATGCTGCAGAACAATCTAAAGACTTTTTCACACAAAGATTGTGAACTCATGTTACCTGGAATATTGTGTCTCTGACCATTACTGACTGCATGATATTGTGCTTATCCTCGAGCTGCTTTGTATACCACTGATTGCTGGAGCATCCCCTTTAATACACTGATGAAACCCATCAATACCTGCCACTTACACTGCTTTCTCATAATGCATTTACATGTGACAAGTTCCTTCCAGTCAAGCTCCATATCTTAGGCAAACACGTTGCCAGGCTCCTCCTTCCTGCCATCCCTTCCTCCCTCTTAGCTTCCTGCCCCCTACAAAGGAAGTTTTTAAAAATCTAGACATCTTTAATTTTACCTTCTCACATGAACTAGTCCATCTATATAGGTCATGTTCACATTCACTTACTGTGAAGAGCAGGAAAAACATCTCTGTACATAAAGCTATGACTGCTCATAAATTTCTGTACCAATACCTAGATAATTGTGTCTCATGTAGAAAAAAAAACTCTTGTGAGGAACAAACTGTAACTGTCATTAAGGAGAGAGGAAAGAATTAGCAGAAGTGTTCATGCATTTTCAATGTTATTTCAGTTAAAATGATGTTTTAAATTCCATTGCAATTGAATTGGTAAATTGCAAATGACTGATTAAAAATTAGAAAAATAAGCAGACAATGTAGCAATGCTATCAAATATATAGACAGATGTAGAAATCACATAGCAAAGATTGACTAGTTCTTCTGCTTTGTGTAGTTACTAAATTATTTTGTACAGCAATTGAAATGTCCTGATAGGTGAATTTTAAGATAGTGGTTTTTCATCTGGCAAGTACTTCTGTTCTTAAAAGCCATTATAAATGGCAGTGTGTTCTACGTATGATTGATGTTTGAATAATACGGATAAGATACTAATTGCAGCAAGAATAATGAAAGTGCATGGAAAGTTTCAATCCTACATATTACTGGATTAGTTTAGTGTTGGTTTTGAACATGATACATATGTATAATGCTAAACCTCACCCATTATGCTAAAGTTATATATAATATTTCATCACATAATAGTCACATTTCTCCCTTTAAACTACAGAACCATTTAGGGCTGATCCTCCCTTCCTCCCCGCCTTCTCCAGAGATAAGGTAGATTAAAAACTATAGCATGGAAGTCTTTGGAGATGCACTCTTCCCTCCTTCTTCCAAGAAAGGGGAGATTTAAAAACCTGAAATGGAGCTCCTTGGAGGAAGGAGGAAGGAGTGAAGATTCAAATTCCAGAGACCTCCATTTCAGGTTTTTGAAACTACCTTGTCTCAGAGGAAGAAGAAAGGAGAGAAGACTGGAGCTTCAGAGACCTCAAATTTTGTAATTTTTAAACTGCCTTGCCTTCGGAGAAAGAAGGAAGGAAGAATCATTTTCAAATGGGTTGTGACTATTATGAAAGGAAAACAAAAATACAATTTTGGTACCCCAAAAATTGAGGTGCAACTATTATGCGGTGGTGACAATTATGTGATGAAATATGGATATGTCCACTGTAACAGAACTGCACATTGTTGAGCTGTTGAAGTACAATAGGTAAAGGTAAAGCTTTTTCTTTTACATTAAGTCTCATCGTGTCTGACTCTGTGGGTTGATGCTCATCTCCATTTCTATGCCAAAGAGCCAACATTGTCCATAGACACCTCCAAGGCCATGTGGCTGGCATGACTGTATGGAGCACCGTTGCCTTCCCACCAGAGCAGTACCTATTGATCTAAGCACATTTGCATGTTTTCAAACTGCTAGGTTGGCAGAAGCTGGGGCTAACAGCGGGAGCTCACCCTGCTCACTGGATTTGAACCTCTGACCTTTCATTTAGCAAGTTCAGCAGCTCAGCAGTTTAACCTGCAGCACCACTGGGATAAGTACAATACTGAAGGGAAATTCACAAGAAGTTTGATCCTATCTCTTGGGACTTGAAAGGATACATCATTTAAAACAAATCACATCAGCATGACAGCATGGAAAGTTGCTCTTTCAAAGCTATTCACTTTGTTATGGACTTTGCTGATATTTGATACATAATATTTAGGTGGCAAAATTATCCATAGAATCCTCTGGTAATAGATTTTCTTGGTTTCAAAGTGGTGCTCTTTTCAAGATGGCCTCTAAGGAATCTGCATCTGCTTCCGTTAACATTTATGGAGAGATTTACATACATGTCTGTGGATAATATTGCATTACTTTTGAAAGTGATGGATGATGATGAAAGCAATTGAAATGAAAGGGAGAGGAGAAGAAGCACAGTTTTACATATATAAATGCACATAAGTGACTTCATATTACCATGCCTTCTAGAAAAAATGCATATTATTTTGTGTATTATTATATTCCAAAAATGTGTGTGTGTTTGCATCCATAAAGAGTGTTTTCTGGGCAATAGAGCAGATCAAGACACTTGGTCAGCTGAAACAGGTATGGGGAAGGTTATGTTTTATTTGTATTTTACTCATTCTAGAGCTGGGAAAAATAACTAGCTCGTGAGGGAGACATCATCTTGTATTAAATATATATCTCATGGTTGATGTATTTTAATCTATTATTTAACATTAATTAAAGATCCTGCCTTGCCCAGATTAGACTAGGATACTCTTCTTCCCTTGTTCAAACCCTGCAATTCAAAATAATGAAGAGTGACAAAACATGTGACACAACAGAAAGCTGTTGCATTAAGTGGAAAAATATAAATAGTCTTTAGGATCTTGGGGACTGAAACTGAAATCAGAATAGTGTTGACCTTTAATCAAAGTCAAGAAGTTGCTTTCTTTGTAAGTGTTCATAAGGGAACACAAAACAATTCCTGGTAGAATAAAAGTCTTTCAAGTGGCTTTCCATCTCTTCCAGAGGTCTCATTGTTATTCTTTTAAAAACCTTGGTATAGCATCTGTGTGTGTATGCACATTGGGAGGCACCTAGAAACAGGAACTGGCTCAGGGAATAGGAATCCAGTTTGTCTCTCTATATTTCCTTCTAAGCACAAATGCCCAAAGTGCACCAGTACATGCAACCTTATCATGTTGGGGCTTTTTGCCCCCTTTGAAGCACTTTGGGGATGGAGCCTGCTGAGCACATCACATGATGCTCAGCAGGACCCTCCCCATTTACCCTTCAAGTGCCAAGGAAGCATTGCAACAACTTCCTCGGCAACTACAGAAAAGTATGTGTGTTTGGAGTAGCTCTGATGGAGCTACCTGCATTTTTTGCTGCTTTCCCTCTCTGATGGTGGAAAGAGCAACAAGGCAATGTGCGTTATCACCTTTTCCCCTATGATGGGGACAGGGACAGGGTGCCAGTGCAACTTGTCCTGTCCCTACCATGTGATGGGGGAAGGAGGGAGGGCGCCTTGTGGTGATCCACGTGCCTGCTATTTTGCCAGTGACTGTAGGCAAAATGAAACAGGTGCCAGGGACCATTTGAAGAAGTCCCTAGATAGACACAGAGGGAGATTGGTAAATAATAGAGAGAAACACTTTGTGTGTGTCTTCCCATGTGTGTGCACGTGAGTGCATGTTTGAAAGAGAAAAAGCAATACCGTATATACTTGGGTATAAGCTGAGATTTTCAGCCCCCTTTTTAGTCTGAAAAAGCCCCCCTCGGCTTATACACGAGTGAGTGTCCTGGTGGATAGCCATGGGGCTGAAAGCCAGGACTCTCACCACTCCGCAAAGCAACCAAGCTGCTGTTGTTGATGCCTGCCTGTCTCCTCGCATTGGCAGAGCCCATCTTGCTTTCCCTGGGAGGGGGAATCGTGCCTCCCTGCCTCGGCTGTGTTGGAGGAGGAAGATGAGCAAGGTAGCCAGAGGGCGCCTTGGCTTCTTCTGCTTCCTTCTCACCTCCTTCTCCTTCTTTGTCCCTGCATTGAGCTGCGGAAATTTTGTGGAGCTTCAGCATCAAGCCAGGCAAGACATTCCAGAGCAGAGAAGAGGCCATCTCCCTCCCTCTTCTCCCCATGCACATCTCCCTCCCTCTTCTCTCCGTGAGCACGCACCTCTCTTCCTCCTCTTCTTGCCACCTGAATTTGAGCTGTTTTTAAAATTTACTGGAATAAAATGTTAAACCCCTGTTTTCACTTGCTTAAAAAACAAGTCCCTTCTGCCCAGTTAATACCTTTGGAGTGTGAAGGGGAAGGTTGCCAGCAATCTTTAACATTGAAATACAAGTGATAATGGGAACATGGAGGCCCCATCTCTTGCCGGTGAATCTGCAGAAAGGTTTTAAGTTTGGCTCCCTCCTAAGAGTGATTTATCCTTCCTCATAAATCATGCCATCACTTTTGTCGGCTCAGCTTCCTGCACTCCAAAATGGGAAGCCTCCATTCTGTCCTCTATGGGCAGCTGAGAAGGGTGGCATCGGCTCCCTTCCATGCTGAGAAAGGCTTTCAATCATCAAGGGAGAGAGGGATGTGCGCATGGGGAGAAGAGGGAGGGAGGCAGCCTCTCCTCTGCTCTGGAAGGTCTTGCCAGGCTTACTGCCGAGGCTCCACAAAAGTTTCAGCAGCTCAATGCAAGGACGAAAAAGGTGACGGAGGTGAGGAAGAAGGAGAAGAAGAAGCCAAGGTTGCCTCTCTTCTCCTCCTCCTCCTCCTCCTCCTCTTCCTTCAAACTGTCAAGGTGGGGAAGTGCGATCCCCCCTCCTGTGGATAGCAAGATGGTATCTGCCAACATGAAGAGGCAGGCAGGCATCAACAACAGCAGCCACACAGACCACACCAGCTGGATTGGAAGGCACTTGCCTTTAAGTGTCTTTGCTGCACATAAGCAGTCAGGCAAGTGAGGGGCAAAGAGAGATGTCAGTGGGTCCATTGGGTTGGAAAGAGGGGGTGCTTACAGCAGATGGGAGCCCCTTTCAGCACCTCCCCACCTCCACTTGTGTTGAATCAGAATCCAGGAATGCCTCTATACTGGAGACTTGATGCAGTTTGACCCCACTCTAGCTGCCCTGGCTCAATGGTATGGGATCCTGGGAGCCGCACTTTGGGGAGGCACCAGCACTCTTGGGGCAAGAAAGATAAAGACCTTTTAAAACTACAACTCCCATGATTCCACAGCATGGAGCCATGGCACCACTTTAACTCCACCTTCTCTAGTACTCTGTATAGCAACAGAATCCAAGGCATGCATTCTACACTGTAAAATTAACTCAGTTTGATCCTACTTTAGTCACCCTACACCCATTTAATCTTATCTTCTCTAGTACTCAGGGCCCTTCCACACAACCATATAACCAGAATATCAAGGCAGATAATCCACGATATCCGCTTTGAACTGGATTATCTGAATCCACACTGCCATATAATCCAGTTCAATGTGGATTTTATCCTGCTGTTTGGAAGGGGCATCAGTCTAGCAACAGAATCCGAAGGTGCATCTACACTGTAGAATTAACTCAGTTTGACACCATTTTAGGTGCCCTAGCTCAATTCTATGGAACTATGGGTAATTGGGGTTGGACTGGCATGAGCAATAGGAGAGTGTCTTTTCACCATTAGACTAATTTAGGTGTGGTGGTTTAGACCCCATGGCCCATGAACCTCTGGTATCTGTCTAATGAAGAGGAATAACCGAGGGGCACATCTACAATGTAGAATTAATGCAGGTTGACTCCACTTTAATGGCTGAATGGTATTAAATCCTGGAAGCTGCAGTTTGGTGAGGCATCAGCCAGCTTTGGCAGAGAAAGCTATAGATCCTGTAAAGCTGTAGCCCCCATGATTCCATAGCCAAGGACAGATGTGAACTATGGTATGTCAAAAGAGAGAAAATGCTTTATAAAAGCTGTAGCTGTGATCTTTCTTTGATGAGTGTTTGTTATCATCACTTAATGTTACAATAAAAGGCAAGAAGGTGCAGGATCACATTCCCACTTTGCAGTCTGGCTAATGCTTTTTACTGTATCTGCAGAGAAGCACTTCAATCCCTTAGGGCCAAAATAGTTCCCATGCAGCATGTGTATGAGGATTTTGTAGATTTCCAATAGGCTCTTTCACTGACTTCCACAATGTAGAGGTGCATTGGAAAGGAGTGTATTCTAAACATAAGAAGATGGATCCTTTCGCAAGTGATTTTCAGACTTCCACATGCATGCAATTTCCACTAGCAGTATTTATCTGCAAGGTAATCAGAATTCACTAAAAAAAGACTAATAGAGATGTCCTAAATAATATTACAACTTAAGACAACAATTTAAAAACCCTTCAGTACTGGTGTTGCTTGGACTCCCAGAATCCTGACCTTGGCTATGTTTCCTGGGAATTGAAGCTCAAAAGAACTGGAGGACCAAATATAGAGAATTTCTGCTTGAGAGCATTGATGCTTTTGAAAGTTCCCAATCCCCCCTTCACACTCACTTTTCCAGCCCACCTTTCACACCTCAGTCACTCTTCCTTCCCCATCGCCCCATTCCAACCCAAATCTGTCCTGCTTTTCCAGCTATTGTCTTTCCACCTCATTTTCCCACTTTTTCAACCACCCGCTTCCAATTCCAATCTTTTCTAATTTCCAGTCCTTCTTTCCCACTCCCTTCCTATGCCAGTCTTTCCTACTTTTCCATATTCATATACACACAGCATTTCCCCAAAATGTATAGTTAAAATAAACAATGGTGATTATTGGAAGGATACATACCGTAAGCACATTTACATTGAAGGTTAGAGTAATGATTTGGAATATTCTTCTTTCTATCCCCACCATCCCCACCATTCTGAAATAGGGGCGAGGGCCTCAGTAATTGCTCTGGATCTCCCCAGAAAGGTAGGGCTGGGTGGCTTTCTTGCTATCTTTTTGTAGACAAGTGATGATTCTTTTGTTTCATCAGGCCTTTGGGGCCTGATTGCACAGGAAAAAACCTTTCATGTACTGTGTTTTCTATATGTGTTCTTCCTTCTAATGGTCTGTATTTTATTTTATTTTAGTTATATTTTAAACTTTTGCATAATGTAAAAAAAATAGCTGTATCTATTTTATCTCCTGTAAATGTGGAGTCCCAGACTGGGAGAAAGTATGAACAATAATTAACAATAATGAATTAATAATTACAGTTTTATGCAAATATTTAAAAATATTTAACCAACTGATGCCTTAATTAATCTAATTTTATTGGTATCTATTTTTATTTTGAAATTTACCAGTAGCAGCTGCATTTCTCACCCTCGGCTTATACTCGAATCAATACGTTTTCCCAGTTATTTGTGGTAAAATTAGTTGCCTTGGCTTATATTTTGGTCAGCTTATACTCGAATATATACTGCACACAGAATAATCCCTGGAAATATGCTTTGCTGAAAAAGATTGAAAAAGAAAAAGAAAACCCACTCATTTGTAATTAGGAGAGCAATTTGGAATCGCATATTTCAATGTGGGTTTTTTTACTATTCAATGTGGTTTTTACTATTCATTTTATAAAGGTTTATAAAAGGGAGAAGATGGAAGGAAATCCATATATTTGTATTAATACATAATTATAGTTGATGTGTTAACTAAAGGCATCATTTCCTGTTCATCTTTTTAAGTATCTTTTGGCTTTGACCACAGTGATTGGTTCATCTGTCTGGGTAAGCGGAAGAATAGAATTCATTGTCATTAAATGAAGCATCCACTGAGGTATGATTAATTTCTACTTAGACAGGAAAGGAGAAATTTCAGTGTAAAATAATCACAGTATCTGCACACCAGTTTGACTCTCATTTAGTAAGGATGATGCTTTGAAAAGTACATATGCAGTAATATTTAAATTACAGTTTCAGTGTAATGTCTTCCTCCTCTCAACCACAGAATGCAATTGTAAAAGACACCCCACCTTTCCTAGAAACACTCTACCATGTTTTCCAGTGTAACCAATGCAAGGACTGCTAGATAAGAAAGCAACTGGTTCTAGCTGAATGACAAGTTTGCAGATGACACCAAATTGGGAGGGCTAGCTAACACTCCAGAAGACAGGAGCAGAATCCAAAACAATCTTAACAGATTAGAGAGATGGGATAAAACTAACAAAATGAAGTTCAACAGGGACAAATGCAAGATACTCCACATAGGCAGAAAAAAGTGAAATGCAAAGATACAGAATGGGGGATGCCTGGCTTGACAGCAGTATGTGTGAAAAAGACTTTAGAGTCCTCATGGACAACAAGTTAAAAAATGAGCCTACAATGTGATGCAGCAGCTAAAAAAGCCAACGGGATTTTGGGCTGCATCAATAGGAGTATAGTGTCTAGACACAGGGAAGTCATGCTCCCCCTCTATTCTGCCTTGGTCAGACCACACCTGGAATACTGTGTCCAGTTCTGGGCACTGCAGTTGAAGGGAGATGTTGACAAGTTGGAATGTGTCCAGATGAGGGCGACTAAAATGATCAAGGGTCTGGAGAGCAAGCCCTATGAGGAGCAGCTTAAAGAGATGGGCATGTTTAGCCTGCAGAAGAGAAGACTGAGAGGAGACATGATAGCCCTGTATAAATATGTGAGGGGGAGTCATAGGGAGGAAGGAGCAAGCTTGTTTTCTGTGTTGTCGAAGGCTTTCATGGCCGGGACCACAGGGTTGTTGTATGTCTTTCGGGCTGTGTGGCCATGTTCCAGAATATTCTCTCCTGACATTTTTCCCACATCTAGGGCAGGCATCCTCAGAGGCTGTGTGGCATGGCCACACAGCCTCTGAGGATGCCTGCCATAGATGTGGGCGAAACGTCAGAAGAGAATACTTCTGGAACATGGCCACACAGCCCGAAAGACATACAACAAGCTTGTTTTCTGCTGCCCTAGAAACAAGGACGTGGAACAATGGCTTCAAACTTCAGGAAATGAGATTCCACCTTCCTAACTGTGAGAGCTGTTTGGCAGTGGGACTCTCTGCCCCAGAATGTGGTGGAGGTTTCTTCTTTGGAGGCTTTTAAACAGAGGCTGGATGGCCATCTGTTGGGGGTGCTTTGAATGTGGAGGGGTTGGACTGGATGGCCCATGAGGCTTTTTTAAAAAACTATTATTCTATGATTCTATGTCATGCAATATTTCATTCTTCTGTCTGAAAAAACCTTTCTCCCCAACAGCATGTCTGGGACCACTACTTTTCAAGGCAGGCAGATGTGCACCCAATGTATACTGCATATTATATATGCACATTCCTCTTCTCCCTCTTCCCCCTTCATCTTCTTTCCCTCCCTCATCCCCATTTATTTGTATAATGTCATCAGTGTACATGACACTTTGAGCACTTTACAATAGTTAATTTGACACTTCCTTGCTTACAATCTAAAAAGTCACAAAACACAAGGGAAAAAGGATTAAGTCCAGCAGGTGTTAGTTGTTATTTTCTCCCTCTGAGGACACAATAGTGGCAGTCAGGATGGAATGAAGGCCGTTCATCAACTGCTTGGTCTAAGCATGATGGATTTGTGCCTGCCTATCCTTCTCTTCCTCTGAGGCCACAGCAGTTATACACACAAGGCTGTTTTTTTAAAAAAAAAAATACTGGACAATACATATATTCCCATCTGTATTTGCTGAGCATATGCCAAAGATCTATATAAAAAAGGCTTATATGTACCAGATCTCTGATGAATTGAAAAATGTTTTAAATAACGTTGAAATGTTTTTAAACACATTTCCAAAATAATATTGTTATGGGCTGGATATCTCTTATCTGGAATTCCTAAATTTGAAATACTTTAAAATCAAAAATTGTTCATATGAGTGGCTGAGAAAACTTGCTTTCTGATGATAGCTGTGATGACCCATGGGCCTTGTAGTCCTGCTCAGGACATTGTAATTCCTGATGAAGATGAAAACTTGGGTTTTTTACCTTCCCAGTCTGAACTGGATTCCTCTCAGCCAGATCTTTCCCAGGCAGATCTGGGAACCTTGCACCTGCAAGAAAGTTGTCTCCCAGAAGTATGTCAAACAAGCCCAGAGCCTACTTCTCCCGTATTCTTGCGCCGGGAGTTTTGTAAACAACAGAGAAGTTTGGATTCAGCTTCGCGCAGGAGTGCGAGGATTGCAGCTAAGAATGTGGCCAATTAAGACTGCTTCTCGTGAGAATCTTTGGGGAGTCTCACATCTGGTCTCAGAGTTAGCTTTCGGTTCTGATTCCCAGAGAACTGCTTCGGCGGGAAGCTAGACTCTATTTAGGTGTTTTACCCGCGTAGTAACTTCGCGGAGTCAATTCGTCAGCCTACGGAGCGAGTTGTGTCTGGACAGCGCGCTCCGGTTCAAGCCTCGCTCCTGCTCAAGCCTTGCCTTGCTATCCAGCCTTCGCCTTGCTTCCCAGCCTTTGTTTATCTACGGACTTTGCCTTGTTTCCCAGGATTAATCCTTGCCTTGTTCCACGGATTTATCAAGTTATTCCACGGACCTTGTTCTTGTTCTTAGTTACCTTGTTCCACGTTCAAGCCTTGTTTCAAGTATCAAGTTATTTCCTAGCCTCGCTCAAGTTTCATGGACTAAAGGACCTTGTCATCTCCCCTCACTTTGCTTGGCAAAGTGAGTGTTTCGGTTATTGGATTACAACTTTGGACCTTAATATTTCTTATTGGACATTGCTTTTTTGGACTAATTCTGACCTTTCCTGAAAGGTCTAATTCTGGACTATTTTCTACACTAGTTTTTATTAACTTTATATAATCCTACAATAAAGATATTAGATAGATTCTGGCCTCTGTGTATGGTTATTGGTGCTCTGCAGCCTGGGTCGTGACAGTTTGACTCCGCCACCCTAAGCACCAATTAACCTCGGCCAGAATGTCTACCGGAGTCGTACCTGGGCCGAGCGGCCAGCCGATTACCTACACCATCGACAAGGAAGAGGTGGACCGAATCCGTGATAAGCTCAATGCACAGGATGGAGAAATAAGGGGTTTGAAGGAACGCGGAGTTCGTCTTCCGGCCATGGCGTTGCCAACCAAGTTTACTGGAGAAGCTTCTAAGGTTCATGTCTTCCATCGCCAATGTCAAGCTTATCTGGAGGCCCGTGCTGCCGAGTTTCCCCAAGAAGACATCAAGGTGGCATGGGTTTACAGTCTTCTAGACGGGCCAGCGGCCAGCTGGGCGACGGCACTGTTCGACCAAGCCTCTCCGCACCTAAGATCAGCGCAACACTTCTTGGACCACCTCAAGGAGACTTGGGGAATCGAGGACAATTTGGAGGCAGCCGGTCACAAACTCCGTCGCCTTTTCCAAGGAGACAGACCTATGTCTCAGTATATAGCCGAGTTCCGAGTGCTGGCCCACAACACCGGCTGGAACGATGTAGCCCTCAGGGGACAATTCCGGGAGGGTCTCAACATTGAAATGCTGGAAGAAATCTCCAAGGTGGATCCTCCCCAGACCCTCGAGGCACTCATTGATCAATGTTTACGGGCTGAAGTCATGATTGCCAACAGGAAACAGTGGGTTCGAGGCCAGGGCAGTAGAGCCGGGGCAAAACCCCCCGCTCCCGCCAGCGTTCAGCCACGTCCGGTGTGGAGACCCCCACCGCCAACCCCATACCCCAGAGGAGGCGAGGAGGTGCCGATGCAGTTGGGCAATGTGCGTCCCAGACTAGATGCCGCCGAGAAGGCCCGTCGTCAACGCTTAAACCTCTGCTGGTACTGCGGGAACGGGGGCCACTTCGCCAGAGAGTGCCCAGCCAAAGGGAAGCCTGCCGCCCGTCTTGCGGCGGCGTCCTCCACGGAGACGAAGGCGTCTGAGCCGACTGGCACACAGCCGGCGGGGGAAGCCAACGACCGGGTGTAGAGGGGCTCGCCAACCCGGTCAAAAAATCCATCCAAGAGCCGCCAACCGGGGTCCTGTTCCTTCTCGTGGTCACATTATGGTCAGCAAAAAGGGGACCCGTCATGATCCACGCCATGATAGACTCTGGAGCTACCAACAATTTCATCGATAGAGAGTATGCCGACTCTCTGGGATTACAATATCATGATTTCAAGAATGCCCGTGTGGTGCAAGCCATAGACGGCCGTCCCCTCAAGACGGGCCCCGTAAGTCAGTGGTCGGAACCCACCAGGATGTGGATAAGGGAACATATGGAAGAGATTTCCTTCTTTGTTACCGAGGTTCCCCATTTCCCTGTGATTTTGGGAATTCCATGGCTGACTCTCCACGACCCTAACATCTCCTGGTCCAACAGAGAACTGCAGTTTGCTTCACCGTACTGCCAAAACCATTGCCTCGTAGCCAAGGTATGCCATGCCACAGACACCGAGCCCATCATCACCTTGCCAAAGAAGTACTCCGAGTATTGGGATGTATTCAATGAGAAAGAAGCCGAAAAATTACCCCCACATAGACCTTATGACTGTGCCATTGACTTGGTGGAGGGGGCCCCGATCCCGCGAGGGCATCTCTACTCCCTGACTGAGCCAGAGCAAGAAGCTCTCAGGGAATTCCTAGAGACAAACCTTCGCAAGGGGTTCATCAGACCCTCTCAATCCCCAGCCGCCTCCCCAGTGATGTTTGTGAAGAAGAAGTCAGGGGAACTACGCTTGGTGGTGGACTACAGAGCATTGAACAATATCACCAAGCGGAACAGCTATCCCCTGCCTTTAATCTCGGATCTACTGGATCGGCTTCGAGGAGCCAAGGTTTACACCAAGCTGGATCTTCGGGGGGCTTACAACTTAGTTCGCATCAGGGAAGGGGACGAGTGGAAGACCGCCTTCCAGACCAAATTCGGATTATTTGAGTCCCGAGTTATGAATTTCGGTTTATGCGGAGCCCCCGCAACGTTCCAGCATTTTGTCAATGACATTTTTCAGGACTATCTAGACAGGTTCTTGATAATCTACCTGGACGATTTTTTGGTGTTTTCCAGATCACAATCAGAACATGAGAACCACGTCAAAATGGTGTTACAACGATTGCGGGATCATGGACTTTATGCCAAGCTGGAAAAATGCGCTTTTGATCTACAAGAGGTAGATTTCCTTGGTTACCGCATCTCGCCTCTAGGGCTTTCCATGGACCCAGCCAAAGTTTCAGCAGTATTGGAATGGCGGGCGCCAACTAACAAGAAAGAGGTGCAGCGTTTCTTGGGGTTCGCGAACTACTACCGCAAGTTCATTCCAGATTTTGCCCGCTGGTCCGACCCCATCACTAGCTGCATCCGTGGAAAGCAGCCTTTCCGCTGGACTGATCAAGCAGAGAAAGGGTTCCAGCAACTAAAGAAACTATTCACCTCCCAGCCAATTCTACAGCACCCAAATCCTGGAACCCCTTTTGTGGTGCAAGCGGACGCCTCTGATGTGGCAATTGGGGCTGTACTCTTACAACCGGTGGGAGATCACCTCCACCCCTGTGCCTTTTATTCTCGTCAACTAACCACACCAGAGAGGAATTACACCATTTGGGAAAAAGAACTACTGGCCATAAAGGCAGCCTTTGAAACTTGGAGACATTGGCTAGAAGGGGCCAAATTTCCCATTGAAGTCCACACTGATCATCGTAATCTAGAACATCTAAGAACTGCCCGCAAACTAAATCAGAGGCAGCAACGTTGGGCTTTATTCTTTGAACGTTTCAACTTCCAGATCCATTATGTGACCCCAGCCCAAACCAAGCAAGCAGACGCCCTGTCACGTAAACCGGAATACGCTGCAGGACGCAAGGAGACCTTTGAATCCCAACTGCTACAACCTGAGAACTTTGCCACGCTCACGGTGGGGAACACCAAATCCATTCCCATTGGTTCAACTTCCCCTACTCCAGGACCCATCTGTGCTCAAGAAATCAGGGCTAGTCAGCAAGCAGATGCCTGGGCGCAGGACCAACTTCGCCAAGGTCTGCATTTCCCCTTTTCGCTTAAAGATGGGCTGCTCTGCTATAGAAATCATGTTTATATCCCACCCGGACCGGGCAGAGAAAAAGCGCTTCGTCTGTGTCATGACTGCAAACCAGCAGGACACTTCGGACTATTTAAAACTATGCATTTGATCCTAAGGGATTTTTGGTGGCCCAAGATCCGCAAGGATGTGGAAAAATATGTCAACACCTGCCCAGTATGCCAGCGCTCCAAGATACGAAGGGAGAAGCCCTCAGGGCTTTTACACCCCCTTCCTACCCCATCTCGCCCATGGGAAATAATTTCCGCGGATTTCATCACTGACCTACCACCTTCCTGTGGATTCACCACGATCTTAGTGGTGGTGGACCTATTCACCAAGTTAGCCCATTTCATTCCCTGCGAAGGCCTCCCCACGGCCAAGGAAACTGCGGATCTATTTCTTCAACATGTCTTCAGACTACATGGATTGCCCAAGAGTTTAGTCACAGACCGTGGATCTCAATTCCCCTCTCGTTTTTGGAAGGCACTACAAAAACTATTGGGCATAGACTCTCGCTTATCTTCAGCTCATCATCCCCAAACAGATGGGCAAACGGAGCGCACCAATGCCACTTTGGAGCAGTATCTTCGCTGTTATGTAAACTATCAACAGGACAATTGGGCTTCTCTGTTACCACTGTCTGAGTTTGCCTACAACAATGGAGTTCAAGCTTCTACAAAAGAAACGCCGTTCTTTGCAAACTACGGCTTCCATCCACGTTTCTTTCCCCCTGTCATTGAAACTTCAGAGGTTCCCGCAGCAGAGGATTGGCTGCAGGAACTCACAGCGGTGCAACAACTTTTGCTCCAGCAACTGGACCAAGCCAAGGAGGACTATAAACGCCACGCTGACAAACATCGCCAGCCGGGCCCTGAAATCAAGGTAGGAGATCGGGTTTTCCTGTCCACTCGCTTTCTGCCCTCCCACCGCCCTTGCCGGAAGTTAGATGCCCGTTTCATTGGTCCCTATCCAGTGGTGGCGCAATTAAACCCCGTGACTTTCAAACTCCAACTTCCGCGTTCAATGCGCATTCACCCAGTGTTTCACCGTTCCCTGCTCCTTCCGGCGGATGGTGTGCGACCTGATACAGACCAACCGGCCCCCCCTCCTGTTTTGATGAATGGGGAGGAGGAGTTCGAGGTTGAGGACATTTTGGATTCTCGCTTTCACCGCCGCCGCCTACAATATCTCATTGACTGGGTGGGTTTTGGCCCTGAGGAACGCTCTTGGGAAGACGCCTCCACAGTCCATGCCCCTGATCTAACCCGTCGCTTTCATCAGACCTATCCCACCAAACCGCGACCTCGCGCCTCGGGGAGAGGGCCCCAGTTTGGGAGGGGCCTTGAGGAGGGGGATAGTGTGATGACCCATGGGCCTTGTAGTCCTGCTCAGGACATTGTAATTCCTGATGAAGATGAAAACTTGGGTTTTTTACCTTCCCAGTCTGAACTGGATTCCTCTCAGCCAGATCTTTCCCAGGCAGATCTGGGAACCTTGCACCTGCAAGAAAGTTGTCTCCCAGAAGTATGTCAAACAAGCCCAGAGCCTACTTCTCCCGTATTCTTGCGCCGGGAGTTTTGTAAACAACAGAGAAGTTTGGATTCAGCTTCGCGCAGGAGTGCGAGGATTGCAGCTAAGAATGTGGCCAATTAAGACTGCTTCTCGTGAGAATCTTTGGGGAGTCTCACATCTGGTCTCAGAGTTAGCTTTCGGTTCTGATTCCCAGAGAACTGCTTCGGCGGGAAGCTAGACTCTATTTAGGTGTTTTACCCGCGTAGTAACTTCGCGGAGTCAATTCGTCAGCCTACGGAGCGAGTTGTGTCTGGACAGCGCGCTCCGGTTCAAGCCTCGCTCCTGCTCAAGCCTTGCCTTGCTATCCAGCCTTCGCCTTGCTTCCCAGCCTTTGTTTATCTACGGACTTTGCCTTGTTTCCCAGGATTAATCCTTGCCTTGTTCCACGGATTTATCAAGTTATTCCACGGACCTTGTTCTTGTTCTTAGTTACCTTGTTCCACGTTCAAGCCTTGTTTCAAGTATCAAGTTATTTCCTAGCCTCGCTCAAGTTTCATGGACTAAAGGACCTTGTCATCTCCCCTCACTTTGCTTGGCAAAGTGAGTGTTTCGGTTATTGGATTACAACTTTGGACCTTAATATTTCTTATTGGACATTGCTTTTTTGGACTAATTCTGACCTTTCCTGAAAGGTCTAATTCTGGACTATTTTCTACACTAGTTTTTATTAACTTTATATAATCCTACAATAAAGATATTAGATAGATTCTGGCCTCTGTGTATGGTTATTGGTGCTCTGCAGCCTGGGTCGTGACAATAGCTCAATGTACACCAACTTTGTTCCAGGCACAAATTTATTTAAAATATTGTGTAAAATTGCCCTCAGTCTATGTGTATAAACTGTATAAATGATTTTTTTTTTGTTTAGACTTAGACCTCTCATGACAGACATCTATGTAAACACAGGTATTCCAAATTCCAAAAAGATCCAAAATCCCAAACCCTTCTGTTCTCAAGCGTTTAAAATAAGGAATGAGCAATTTGTATTTACTTCTTATTTTTTTAACTTTTATGAACTATGACCCAGATTAATCTTTATAAAAATATTGGAAGATGCCTTGAATTTCATCTTGGAAGAAAGGTAGGATATAAATTCAATGAATAAACATTGTGTGTGTCAAAGATTTCCTGAAGTCAAATTAGAGTTTTAGTTTTATTCAGTAATGACAAAAGGATACCGAATATGCTAATAAATTGAAGAGCTCTTTGGGCATCAGTATCATCCATCAACAGGGAATGAGAATCAGTATGAAAGATATTAATATTCTCAAACAGGTGATGGCTATACTAAGGATGTTAGTATTGGAATTGTGGTAAAAGAAAAATATTTACTATGGCTTCAGAAAAACTTATCTAACTGTGGGGTCGGCTCCAGTAGCAGAACCCTCTGTTCTTCAACATCATGGAATTCAGTGGATTCATTTATATCCATCAGGGTATAAATGACAGCAGCAGATAAATTCTCCCTCCTAAATTATGAAATGACAGTTCCAAATTCCATTGCTTAGGAAAGGGACCATAAAACTGAAGAATCATTTTGGTCAAAGGAGTCAACTTTATGCATGATTTCTCATTTTTACCCATGTGGACTCTTTCTATTGCTTAGACTAGTATTTTGGTGAGTGTTCAGTCAAGTATAGCACATCTCTGAATCTTCCTTTACATTTTTAATGCCCAGTTACCCCTGATGCATTCTTAGAATGATCTCCCTTCAAACTATATAAATCTATGACCTTGACAAAAAGCTAGCTATTACATATACGGTATATCTGCTTTGAATGGGGGGAAATCCACATAATTTTCTATGAGAACACTGTTATATGCACTGGATCATGTATTTGCTAGTACTCGACATGACTGGCTCACACTTATTAATTAAGTCATAGTGCTGAAACTGAAGAAAAAATAATATCTGGCTTCTGGAACATATGATAAATTTTACTTTTCACTTGTAATTAATGATGTGTTGTTAGTTTCTGCCATAAATTGTTTTTGCTTGTTTGTTTAAGTTTATATTTACACAGCTAGATATATCTGAACAGAATTGGAGTTCTATAGCAGAACATTAATAATGTTTATACTAAAATACCAATACCAACTTTCTTTTTCCATATATGCATAATGATTTCTATCACAATTTAATATCTATCTGCAATCTTCATTTTTAACCTTAATTTAGGTCTCTTTCCTCATATAGCTTTTTAACTTTTTTTGTTTTTTAACATCAGTTGAAAGCTCATCAGCCTGTAAAAGTTCTTCAAATGGGCCCCAAAGCAACATTCTATTACTGAAGAGCTCAGCATATGATTAGACTCATTCTTCTTAAAAGTGACTTCCAGTTTGGTAATGATGGCAAGTGAGGAAAATGAGTATTTGCAAAGAAACTGGACCCACAATTCATATGCTGTAGCTTACACAGCACATCAGAATCCAGTACACCAAATTGGCAAATACTGCTCATATACAGTACAACTCGCCATATCCATGGAAGATATCTTCCCTGACTTCTCATAGACACACAAAAGCATGGATAATAGAGGTGTGTGAGAAAATTTTTCTTTCGTTTCATTCGTGCTGTTGTTTTGTTTTGACCATTCATTTACCCAAAACGAATGGCGGCATTTTCAAAAGAAACGGCACGAAAATGAAAGCCGCAGCTATCATGCTTACTTTCGTTTTCTTTTTGTACTGACAGAGGGCTGCTGCTTTCCCACTACAACTGATGTGTACCAATGGGTCTTAATAATTTGCAAGGGCCGTTGTGGCTCATCATGGCACTGTAGGATGCTTCTTCTTCCCAGAAGCTCCTGTGTGGTGGGAAATACTCCCGCCACCTGTCCTCCAGGCCAATTGGTG
The DNA here is from genome assembly GCF_035594765.1 of Anolis carolinensis. Taxonomy (NCBI): domain Eukaryota; kingdom Metazoa; phylum Chordata; class Lepidosauria; order Squamata; family Anolidae; genus Anolis; species Anolis carolinensis. Next base: position 91,952,947 of record NC_085843.1, read on the forward strand.
GCAGGCCGACACAGGCGGCCCAATTTAAGGCCGCCCAGGGGGCCAGAGCAGGTATTGGGCCTGCTTTTCATTGTTGGGACAGCAGCTGCAAGGACAGCAATGATGGCGGACCCAAACGGTGGCAGACCCAAGCAGTAGCCACTCTGGCGCGGTATTTCTGTGGCTCTGGGAGGGTGCTTTGGTCTTCCGGGGCCTTGCTCAGGCCTTTTTTCCTTTTTCTTTCTTTAGGCCATTTTGGGGCCTATCCCCCCTCCTCCCGGCAACAGCAGGAGGTCCACTTGGGCCTTCCCGGGCCTTGCATGTCGGGAGGAGGAGGTAGCACCCTCCCAGAGCCACAGAAATACTTTTTCCATTAGCGGGCTTCCTCCCACCCCGGCCCTTGCTATGACACTTCCTGCTTCCCGGCTATGTTGGGAGGGTTGATTTGGCCTTACAGGGCCTTTAAAATAAATAAATAAATATTAATATATAAATAAATAATAAACAAGCCTCACTTTTCTCTTGAGGCCTATTCAGGGCCTCTGGTCCAGGCCTTCACCCTCTCCTGGTGGGAGGGCTACAACCAGCCCTCATTAGGGCTCTTGCCCCTGTGGCCTGTTTTGGTGGCCTCTGGCTTGGGGCCTCACTTCCCTAGGCTTTCTATCACCCTGTTTTCCCTTGGCTTGGGTCAAAATGCCTTCCATGTGTGGCAATTTTCACCCCTCTAACCCAAAAACTGAGCGGGGGGGGGGGTGAGCCCCAGAAGCCCTCCCATTGCAGCCAATAATCTGAAAATTTTAGGTTTTTTTGTTAGCCAGATGAAAATTTGTGTTGTCTAGGGACCCAGTTTTTGTTAGTGGGACACGAATACGAAAATGAGACGACACGAATGAAACTAGACAAAACGAACAGCAATTCCACACGAATGCACAACTCTAATGGATAATAGCAAATGATTGAAATGAAGTATCTCTGGCCCATGAATACCATGGAGGTATGGTGAAGAACCTAGAAATACATAAAGTGGGCACATTTGGCCATGCATGAAGAAATAAAATGAAGGATAGCAGTCTTACAAATATGGAGGTCAGACAGTACAACACCTCCAGTCTGCCAGCTATGAGAACGGTGTTGACCCACCTAAGTATGCACAAGTCATATGCCCACAACTTCTAGGTGCAAGACAAGCATGTCAGTCTTTAAGATAGGTAAAAGCCTTGTTTGCCAATCCCTCAGTATTACTTATAGTGAGTCTCATTCCAACTTGAAAATGAAATTAACCCAATGCTCATTACCTCTCAACAGGGTGTGACTAAATCTGTTTCCACAAAGACATTATAATCAAATTGGAAGTGGATTAAAACGAATTGCTTTTGCTGCACACAAACACCCCAGGAACCATTTCAAGGCTGGGATGGTGGCCACAAAATCTATAGACTGCAGATTGGAACCAAACCCAGGAATTGAAGTATCCATAGCTAGACAGATGCTGAAAAAATATTTTTTGTAACCAGTCCACTGAGATGCACTGAAGCACATATCCATGTCTGTTCAGAATCAGTGTTGGACTATGGTAGGACACAGGAAATATGTACCAAGGGGTGTAAAATGAGAGTTTCCATGAGAATTATGTGGTTTCTTCTATTCAGGGAGTACCATGTTTAACTTCCAGCAAGCTGTGTTATAACATTTTTAAAGTTCTTCAGCACTAGCCATGACCTGACAAGTGCTCTTCAGTTTTTGGTCCCAGTTTGACCCCTGCAGTACATTATCTGGCTTGTTCTGGACTGTCTGGTGAATTTGTAATGCATTGTTTTTGGCTTGATGTGTGCTGCAGGATGCATTGGGGAATTGTAATTCAAACTGCATTATAGGGACTTTGAACTGCATTATAATATCGTGTATACTAATAGTGATATTAATAAGAAAAGTGATACTAATAAGAGTGATACTAATAAGAAAAGAAAGATACCAAATATAATCTGTGCTGAGTACAGTTGTGCAGTGGGTAAATGTTCCTTCTCAACACTATCAGTTGGCAGCCAACAGAGATCATTTAAGAGAAGCATTTTAAAAAGGAGAGTTGTTATGTAGGCAATTGTGCACAGATGTAGAAAATTAATACAATCCATGCAGAGATCACACTCTATAACATTGATAAACACCTAGAACTACTAGAATTTGACCAGATTACTTTTCCAGAATTCTTCTACAAAATTCAAATTAAAACTCATTATTTTATTTCCATAGTCGATCTCAGCTCTTTCTAGTGAATTATTTATTTGTTGGTTCACACCCAAAGGCCTTCCAAAATACTTTTGGTTGAAACGAGCAAGAAATTTGCAGCTACTAGCAAGTGAAAATTTCAGCTGCATACCATATATCCATTCAGTTAAATCCTGATCAATGAGAGATATATGACACTGTGGTTTGTGTGTATATGAAAATAGCTGGTAATAATGACCTCAACCAAAATACACAGCAGCTGCTATGGCATATGCATATGGAACCACCCCTAAGCAAAGTCAAACAGGGGTCCTGACTAGATACACATGCACACACTATAAAGATAAATTGATGTTTTGCCAAATAGAAGGTATGCATGCTATAGGTAAATAAAATATCCAGTGAATGTCCACGAATAGAGGCAATGCAAAATGTGTTCTTCATTGGCATGTTTATTTTGAAATGAAATTTCTTCTTTAAATATCTCTTGCTACTAATTTTAAAATCTTTCAATTATTTGTATTTGAATTTTTTGAAATGGCCCCAAGAGGCACATTGTCATAATCAGCACAATAAAAATCTCTAGCATAAACAGTGCTTTATAAACTGAACAGAGAACTGCATTCAGCCAGATTAACAGTTAATAATGCCACATTTGTATCATTAAGCATGTGAGCACACAGTTCAGTAAGGCATCCCAAGGTGCACAGGTAATGACAGACTTCCCCCATTAAAGGAAAGAAAAGAAATCAGTCCTTGGATGAAATAAATTCTCAAACCAGATATTTTTTACAGTACACAATTATAGCAATATGATTCCATCTTAATAGCCATGCCTGCATCATATGGCATCTTGGGATATAGTTTAATTGGGAGACTAGAGTTCTCTGGCTGAGATATCTAAATATCCCTCCCTTCATATGTCAGGATTCTGTAGGGATGGACCCATGCACTTAAGTGGATTCATAGCACTATAATTGTAATTGTGAATGGACTGCCACAAGAACATTTCAGTGGCTAGTTTGTCAATAGGGTAACAAAGGGTTTTGCCTTACCTATTTTCTGAAACCTCCCTAGAGACATGGTCACATGTCTCCAGCCCCTGTGCCATTTTGGTGACAGTCACCAGCAAAATGACAGGCACACGGGGCACTTTGTTGCACCCCACAAACCCTCCCTCCTTTCCCATCAGATAAGGACAAGAAGACAAGATGTGTTGTCACCCTGCCCCTGTCCCTATCAAATGGGGGACAGAGGGACATTATCTTAGTCAGCACAATAAAAATCACTAGCACAAACAGTGCTTTATAAACTGATCAGAGAACTGCATGCATCACATGGAGGGAAAATAAAGACTTTCTGTATTTATTTCAGATTTCAATATTAATGTCAAAAATACATAGTATGATTTTACAAAGGATTTGTGCTACATTAGAACAGTAAAAACAAATATCACTTAATTAAAATAAACATTGAATATTAAATAATAAAAAATAAAATAAGGTGTAAACGCTAAACTAATATGGGAATCTACTATTGCAATACATCCAATGAAGTGGTTTAAAACCAGTATAAAAATGATTAAGACTAAGTATGTTCCAGTCTGCTTGGCCGCAAAATGTGGGTAGCTTCATTGGAACTACCTGAAAAAAACCTCTCCATAGCTTGCAGTGCTTCCTTGGCACTTGGAGGGTCAATGGGGCAGGGCCTCCCAAGCATCATGTAATAACACTAGTCAGGCCCCATCTGCGAGGGAGCAATTTTCCCCAATGTGATGAGGTGGAAGGTTAGTGAAGGGAAAGGGTGCACCAGTAGTGAGCACAACAAAATTTATTGTCATCCTTAATTTGATACTATTGAAAGCTATAGAAGTAAATGTGTGTTTTAAAAATAGTCCATACACAGCTGGGGAAAGAAAAAGGCTGCACCTCCCTCATTCTCTCCTATGAATGTAAGCCTGGCTAATACTTGAATGTGGTGTCTATCTCTCTGAGTATCTTCTCAACATGGTAGATAGATACGATCCAGAGTTTTGGAGTTGGGTGCCATCTC